>NC_050573.1:221305940-221654690 GCF_011100635.1 Trichosurus vulpecula | reverse complement strand
TAGTTAGCAGAGTTCAACAAAGTTTCAACATCCGGGTTTACAAGCTGGAGGGCTCCTTAACTACAGCTGCCCGGAGTCTCCTCATCAACACCATCTCCAGAGCCCCACACAAATGGCTCTGTCCTCCCTTCTTATAGGGCTTCAGACATCATCAGACATCATCTGAATCACCAGGGCTCAGGCTCTGGTGATTGGTTCTTGAGTTGGCCCCTCCCCCTAGGACCCTGGGAGGTTCACATCCACATGGATTATGTTAACACCTAGTGGGATTTGGGCCTGTGGCTTAGCACCTAGTAAAGCTCACTGAGATAAATTCAGTCACTCAAAGAAAACAAAAGCCATTCTGGTTACATCAGGCCACTCAAAACCATGCCAAATTCAATTAAACTAAGGTAGAATTATAAATTTTCTATTTTATGGAAATCACTGGGGAAGTAAAGACAAAAATGAAAACTTCCCCTACCCTCAAAAAGCTTACACTCTACTTGAAAATGCTACATATATAGAGATAAGTGTATACGTAATATATTTAAATGACTTTACAATCTGTCTCCAGCCTATATTTAAATTTTGTATTATATATTATTCCCCTTCTCATACTCTATGTTTCAGTCAGACTTTCAACTTTTAATTTTCATGAAAGGTATATGAAAACTATAAGTAAAAAAGAGTAATTGGACTGAATCAAAAGGAGAAATAAATTGTCTAGGTGATGTGAATGTTTCGGTTAAGTGAAGAATATCAGAGGTTGAAATCTGAGAGGAAGAATTTTTGAGAGATTGAAGACAATTTGAACAATCTCTTGGTCCAAATATTGGACCAGATTTTACTTTCAGGTTAAAAGAGAAGTATGACCCAGGTTAATCATGGAGGATATAA
This sequence comes from Trichosurus vulpecula, assembly GCF_011100635.1. Lineage (NCBI taxonomy): Eukaryota > Metazoa > Chordata > Mammalia > Diprotodontia > Phalangeridae > Trichosurus > Trichosurus vulpecula. Next base: position 221,653,811 of record NC_050573.1, on the reverse strand, counting down.
AGAATTATATGGGATTAAGAAGGATCAAGGAAGGTTGAGAAGGATTAGGGAAGAGGACTTATAGAAGAACACTCTATAAAGAAAAATATTTGGCAAGATAAGTCAAATGCAGGAGAGAGTACATTTTACAGAAGAGTTTATTATGGAAAGACAGATTGAAAAAAACTTTCTCTCTCTCTCTCTCTCTCTCTCTCTCTCTCTCTCTCTCTCTCTCTCTCTCTCTCCCTCTCTCTCTCTCTCTCTCTCTCTCTCTCTCTCTCTCTCTCTCTCTCTCTCTCTCTCTCTCTTTCTCTCCTATGCATATACTGTCCTTTCCCTCAATTCAGTCAGAGAAACTATTTGCCTTAACATGTTGGCTAATGCCCAAGTGTTGAACAAATATTAATTGGTTGAATGAATTACATTCCACCTCCCTGTAATCCTTCTACCAATATCCTGTCTATTTTATCAAGTTGCACTACCATCATTCCATTCTATCAATTTTCTTTACCTTCCATAGTTCCCCTTAAGTTTCAATACTTATTGTTGTTCAAGGAATGTCTAAGTTCACAAATGTGGAAACTCTGGGGCAATGGTATCTGCAAGTAAAAAAGGGAAGGGGGAAAATAATTAACAACAGAAAAATATAAATGGGTGGAATTTATGTTTCTAACAGCAGAGGGAAACCAAAATAAAATCTCTCTTCATTGATCTGGCCATATATTTTTGTTATCATGAGCTTTATTTGAAAAGAAATTTTTCTAAGGTAACACAGAAGAGCAATTTTTATTTTAAATTCAGCTTTTTTTCTTAGAAACTAGCTTAACAGATATACCTTGTTGGATAGTTGTTATGGATTGGTTAAATATGGAGTATGTGTACACATTTTATTTTACTGTTTTCTATTGAATTACTGAGTGGTGGGGGTGGGGGAGGGAGTCTCTTAACAGGGCATTGAGCTGGAAATGAAGGTGCATATAAAAGGTATGACCATTAAAAAAACTAATTTTCTTCTGTAATTACTTGTGAGATGGGAGAACTGCTGTGAGACTCTGAATGCTTCTAGCTTAGTTGCCATGTGGCCATAAACACATGGCATCTATGTTTCTTCTGTGTTGTATCTATTCTTTGCTGATCTTAGAGGAATGAATATTGGGGATGGAAAGAACTAAATACTTTCTTTGTAAGCTTCAAAAGTTTGGTAGAGCTGTTTAGAGGTTCCCAAGACAGGAGCCCATGGCAAACTCTACCTATGACTTAAAAGGCCAAGCCAGTTGAGGAGCTATCTTAGAGAAGCAAACTCCATGAACCAGCCTTGTAGTAAATTGATCCAGCTTGTAAGGCAACATGTCCTATATTCTAAAGAGCAACCTGTTACCACTGGCTATGCCAGAAGTAAATTTAATGTTGGGAGTTGGGAGTTAATGTTGGGAGTTAATAGTTTATTTGATAGCTCACATTCTTCAGATCCTCCAGTGGCAGAAGATACATTTTTTGTTTTATTTTGTTTTGTTTGTTTGTTTTGGAGGTTTTGTACTTCCAGTATTGTTATTTAACTTGTCAGGCAATTTTCCTTTGTAAAACCTAATCAATGGATAATTGTTATGGAGGAGACATCAATTCAATAGATGGATGCTATTAAGAAACTATTCAATGTTCAATGGTGCTTAACATTGTTAAAAAAAAAAAGCACACTGGTGAGAACTTTTTTTTTTAAGTTTTTTGCCAGGGGAAAAGAAAAAGTTTATTAGGGATTCACCATGATAGGTTGTCTTAAGAAATCCCACTCTTTCTGACACCTGTTTTCACAAGTGGGCCAGATTCAATCTACTGAGCTAGATTGAATCTGAGCATCTTCATGGAGGCAAGATGGAGATTATATACAGAAAGATTGTGAGAGGGATTGAGGGGTGGTCTGGGGTGACTAGAGGTGGGGTTTAGTAAGGGTTTTGAGAAGGAGTCTAAGAAGGAGCTTGATGGGACCCCAGGGACTAGGAAGAGGTCAGACTCCAGGAATGAAGAGAATAGGATTAAGGGTGGGAAGTAGCTGAAGGTATGGATATTGATAGTATCAAGGGTGGGAAGTAGCTGGACAACAAAGGGCAAGGCTAGGTAGAGATTTGGGCCTAGTGATAACGTAAGGCTTATGGCCTTAGGGGAAGGCAAGATCTAGTTGGAAGATTGAAAGAGAGTTCTAGGGGGCTCCCAGAGACTGTATTCCAGGTTCAAGGGGGTTCCCAGAGACTGTACCCTCATCATTCCCCCCTCAAACAAATGGGACCCAAATTCTTTTGGGGTCAGGGATGAAGGTCTCAGCTTCTGAAATTTCTTCCTGCTGGCAAGGGGCATAGAACTGTCCCTGCCTCAATGGGTTCAGTTCAAGGGGTACATAGTCTGAGTAGTCATCTGGAAGTTTTTGACTTGGAGCCTGGAGGAGACAAACCTGGCAAGGAGGTTAAGCAAACAGCCAAACAGACAGTATAGGAATATAGAGAAAGGACAATTTCCCTGGAGGTTATTAAAGATGACTATTTCGTACCTAGCTCCCCTAATCACTTGTTCTGTGTACCACACTGCTTCAGGGTTCAGGAGTGTGTAGCACATCCAAATTAGTTCAGGGGTATCTAAGAGCAAGACTTGATATTTGGTGAGCTTGTGGTTAGCTAGCCACTTGTGGCCATCTGCTTCTAGGATGCTCTGAACTCGATGGGGAGTCAGAGCTTCTAAGGGCTGGTCAGCTAGAGGTTTAGAAGCTTCTTCAATTAGAGTGCCTGCAGCAGCCATGGAATTGAGTTGTTTTGAAAGGCAGGCAACAGCCTTGGCGTCAGGTTCTAAGGACTGGGTTAGGACTCCCAAAGCCTGTCTTCTCTTTTCATCAACATACCGAGTGAAAGGTTTTTTTAGATTAGGTAAAGCTAATGCTTGAGTGGTGGTCAACTTAGTTTTCAAAGTCTTAAAAGCTTTTGTTTGGTAGGGGCCCCACTCTAGAGGGAGTGAATCAGGGCTTTGAGTGGCAATTAATGGTTGCAGTCCCTCCCAAGCCTTGGGCTTAATTGGATATTGAAGGTGATAGAGGGGAAATGTGGCTGGGGTGGCAGAAGTAGCTTGCCCAGGAATTCCCTGAAACCAAACAATTGGAGGTCTGGTAAACAGAGGGAAATGGGAGGCTTCCCAATTTCATGATCAAGTCCCTTCCCAACAAGGGGACAGGGCCAGAGAAGGAGTGTTCAAACAACAGATCCTTGATGCCCATGACCCGTTGGATCAAGGGGCATGTAGGGCCAGAGCAATTAGTTAAAACAAGGGAACATAGCTGTGTTAAAGTCGGTAACCTTACCTTCTGCCTCGATTTTGCCCAGGGCTTGGTGAGAGAGGTGAGAAAGTAGGAGCACTGCCAAGCCCCAGGCTTTCCCCTCCTTCCGAGTCTTGAGAAGACTGGGGGACAGGGTACTGGGAGGAGGCTCTACCACTTTTCCAACCTCAGGGATAATTCTTCCTTCAATGTCCCTCCTGGATACATGCTGGGCATGGTCCTGGGGGTGTGGATCCTAGAAGCTTCCTCCAGGAGGGCACCCTAGAGGGGCACTCCTTGGACCAGTGACCATCCTTGTGGCATCACAAGCAGGTTTCCCCACTGCCCAAGTCACACAGCTTCCTCCAAGGAGGCACCCTGGAGGGGTGCTCCTTGGGTCTTTTCCTGGCCATTACAGCAGCCAAGAATTGAGCATGTTCTCTGTCTCTAGCTCTTTCCCTGAGTTTTCTTTCCTCTGCTGCAACCAGGTCTCCATTGTTGAAAACTCTGAAGGCTGTCTCCAGTAATTGGACCTGAGGTGTTTGGGGTCCCATTGCCAATTTCTGCAGTTTCTTCCTAATATCTGGGGCAGACTGATTAATGAAATACATGTTAAGTATTGCCGCCCCTTCAGTAGAATCAGGATCCAAATTTGTATACTTCTTAATAGCTTCTACTAGCCAGGCTTGGAAAAGATCAAGGTTTTCCTTTTCTCCCTGAGTAATCTTACTAATTTTTTGAAAATGTATTTGCTTTTGAAATGCAGTTCTCAGGCCTTCTAACAGGCAAATTACCATATGGCCTCTCTTTTCTCTATCCTTACTCCTTTGATAATTCTGTCCTGGGTCACTATTGGGAACAGCAGCTGTACCTGGGGGATATTTCATGGAGTTACTGCTAGCCAAACTATCCACAAATTTTTGGGCTTGTTCCCAGATTCTCCTCTTCTCCTCAGTGGTACAACAGGTAGAAAAAAATATATGCAAATCACACCAAGAAAGTTCAAATTGTAGGGACAGATCCCTAAAACCCTCAGTAAACTTAGTGGGATCTTCTGAGTATCTCCCCAGTTTTTCTTTAATTTGAATGAGATCCGAACTGGAGAATGGAACACACACTCTCCTTCTCCCCGTGTAATCTTCCCATTCATCCCAATAAATGTGTGCTATTATTTTTTGTGACAATTTTTTCAGCCATAGCAGTTCATTAAAAGTCTACCAATAAATAGAAGACTTTTGATCTACCTTGTTGGTGGCCATGCCAATGAAATTACAGCTAGTTGGAACAGTGGATAGAGGGCTGGACTTTGGAGTCTGTAAGATTCGAGTTTAAATCCTTCCTCAGGTACTTAGTAGTTGGGTTACCTGGGCAAGTTACTCAACCTCTGGCTCAGGTTCCTCCATTGTACAATGGAGATCAATAATAGCACCTATCTCCCAAGGTTGTTGGCAATGGTCAAATGAGTACAGCGCCTGACACATAGTAGGCACTAAATAAATGTCTATTTCCTTTCCCTTCCCCCTAGCTAGTCAAATCTTTTAAAAGCCTTGAAGGCAAAGTGGAATCTGGAGCTTGGGGATGCATATAGGAAGTCCCCCTTCTGATGAGGGAGGGGCTGGGGGGTGAAGGCTGACCTAGATTAGACTGCAAAGCCAGAGTATCTGGCTGGCAAGGGAGAAGATCAGCGGGTACCTGAGGAGGGGTAGGGGTCAGAGAGGGAGATACCAAAAAGACCTGAGTGGGAGCCACCTCAGAGATAGGGGCCAGGGGAGGATGTACTGCCATGGGGTCAGGCCCTGAGGCTGGAACCTGAGTAGGGGTTGCCTTGGGGGTAGGGCCCATGGTAGTAGATACTGCAGGGCCTAAAATAGGGGCAGGCCATGAGGCCAGAACCTGAGTAGGGGTCCCTTCAGTGGAAGGGGTCACAGAGGGAGGCACCTCAACCAGACCCTTAGCTGAGACCTGTGTAGGGGTCAACAAGGGGGGGAGGAGCCATGGGAGGAGATGCAGGGTAGGGGACCTGGACTGGAAAGGAGGCAGGAAAAGAGAGGGGTTTCAACAAAGGAAACCAAGGGAAAGAGGGGATGGCCATGGAAAGGGGAGCACAGGAAACAAGGGTGCTCCAGGGAGGTTGGAGAGCAGGAGGAGGGGCTGGGGCCAAAACCCTGGGGGCTATAAAGAGGGGGTTCTCCAAAATGTCCTGTTGACCCCCATTGCCCCTTTGTGGGGGGCTCTAGTTATGAGCATCTTACAATCTTTTCTGAGAACAGGGTTCTGAGAGAGCTCCACAAAGGTCATTATGTAAGGAATTTCTGTCCATTTTCTTTCTCGCTGACATTATAATTCTAATTGTTAAAGAGTATTATATTGTAAAGTCCAAAAAATAGGCCACTCTTCTTGCCTTCTAGGAGATATTGTGGCCAAGCAGTATTGCAAAGGTATACCAGTTTTTTCTTTTTAAATTCTTTAGAGAACTTAATTTTTTTTCCAATTTTGTAAAAGACAACCCAAGGGTGAATTTTTGGGGATTGAGGAGGATTGACCCATTGTGGGCTGGGGAGAGCTGGAAGTCCCTTCCTCTGCAAGGAGGATCTGGGAGTAAGCCTCAAAAAGGAACAAATCAAGACAGAAAAAAATAAACACAAAAAGGTACCTGGAGTTTTCCCATTCCCTAGCACTGAGAGAATTGAGAAAGTTGGGGGCACACTTCTGGATAGGACATCCGTCCTTGTCCTCCATGCTTCAGAAGGTGTGCTCAGGTCCATGGCCTCAAACATAAACCACTGGACTGAGAACCTGAGAGTGTCAGGCTGAACCCAAGAGAGTGAGCAGCTAGCTGTCTGACCTATGGGGGACCTGGGGAGTCAGGCTTAAGAAGCACCTCCAAAATGCTTTGGAGAGTGAGAAGGGTACTGGGAGAGGGAGAGGCTTGCCTTCCAGTCTTGGCTGGAGAAGAACTTGAGATGAAAAGTATTCCCGGTCTCAGGGAAGCAAAAATGAAGAGGTTAAAGGAAAAATGATTATGGTAGGGAACCACAGGTTTCTAGGGGTGCTCAAGACCCCAAAATACCTACGTGCCGGATACTGCTGAAAGAATTTGACTCAAGCCTTCTCAGCCAAGAGAAAAGACAAAGTTTATTAGGGATTCATCATGTTGGGTTGTCTTAAGAAATCCCACCCTTTGTGACACCTGTTTTCACAAGCAGGCCAGATTCAATCTACTGAACTAGATTGAATCTGAGCCACACTGGCAAGAACTTATGAGCTATATCATCAGAAATATAACCCTGAGTCCTCAGGATCCCCTTGAACACTGAAGGAAGAAATAACAATCACCTTCTGGGGACTCAGGCTATCAAGATAAATGGGAATTGTGTCCAGAGTCTTTGATTATGCAAACGACCAAAGTTTAAGCAACAAGCAAGAGGATTTAGTGCAAGGTGACAAATTTGACCTCATAAGCATGATTGAACATTAAAAGGATAAAATCCATGATTAGACTATGGCTGTGAATTGGTACATCTTATTTAAAAGAAAAAGGATAGTTAAAAGGGATTAGTGGATAGCTTGCATGGTACATTAAAAAGATATACTTGTGAGGAAATCTACGACCTGGATTGGGGTGGGGGGAGTGGAGTGAGAGGCATGAAAAGAGCACTTGGGTAAAGGTTAATGAGAAGAGAAACAAGTAATTTTGTCCTTGAAGTATGCTCCATCCTACCTGAACAGAAAGAGGAAATAGCTGAGACGGTTAGGAAGCAAATCATAGGTCTGGCACAGAATTATGGTATACTAGTGAAGGGAGGGCTTCAGTTAAGCAGGACATAATTTTGGAGCACACTCTCCGTGAAAAGCAGAGAATTAAATAGCATTCCTTAACTTGCCTGAGTGATAATTTCATCCACCAAAGGGAAATTCTATTTGTCATATAATTCTTACTAAAAAGGAGAAATTTGTTGCTAGAAAAGAAATGATGGGAAATGGGGGTGGGAAGAAGCAGCCATTCTCTAGAGTTTGTCATAGAGAAGAAGATATCTAAGTATATTTTGATGCACCCTAGGTATGAGAAAACAAATTTCAAAAGGTTTAAAAAAAGAGATACAATTTCAAAAACTAAAATTCTTTACTTGATTTATATTTTATTATTTTTATTTATTCATTTATTTATTGAGGCTAGGGCTTCCTAGTTTGCCTAGGTTGAAAGTACATCACCATTTATGGGTCAGAGTCCACTGCTGATCATCATGGAATCCTTGATCTGCTAAATTTCTGATCTGGGCTAATTTGCCTATTCTTAGGTAGCCTGGTGCCCACCCCCAACACCCTGTCAAGGTATCATAATATTAGTAATAGATTTTATCTGAACACATTTTGGCTTTTAGCTTTGAGAGCTAAAATTTTCAATGGAAGTCAGTTCAAGATGGATAGATAATGTGCAAAAAAAAAAAATTGAAGACACAAAGGGAAAGAATTTTAGTGAAAATGAAAATGGCATTTGTCTGAAGACACTTACGTAAATTCAGAGGGAATTCACCAACCAAATAATATTTACTCTAGATTGCAGATCTTTTTTTCTATTTTATATAAAACAGAAGATTAGATTGCAGAATACTATTGGACACTTTAAGGAGGAGGAGGAAAAGGTAGATGGAAGAACATACACACACACACACATACAAAAGTGTGGGGGAGATGGTAAAGAAAAGAATAGGGGAGCCATGAAAAAGGAAAAATGAACATTGGGAATCACGTAGTTTATTCCTGCTATTGCATCAACTTAAAAAATAAAAACCTGAAACTCAATAAAAGAAATAACTAGTTGAAAACTACAAAGATGGCTGGAATTTGAGCACAGGTTTTCTGATTCAAAATTCAATGTCTTTTTTCCCACTATGTGACACTTGTATATATCAAATATTGTTGCATAGATCTTATTGTTCTTGTCATTGACCTCATATTGTCTATAGTGGTATAATGCTTACAAGGTCTTGCCATAACATCATTTAAGTTTGGTAGTACACCTTTACTTTGTAGATAAGGAAAGTGAAGCTCAGAGAGATTACATGATTTGTCCCAAAGTCATAAACATAGTAATGTTCTCATACCTATTTGTTCTTCGTTTAAGCTGTGTCTTCTTTTCTCTGTCCCACAGAGCTTACCTATTTAACTTCCTTCTGTTTTCATCTTTCCTAAGGACCTGGATGCCATTTTTCTTTCTTCAGTCTCTTCTCAAGTCCTGATCTGATTTTCCTCCAGATTCTGATTTTATCTTCTTAAGCTACCTAATTTACTTTCCAAAGTCCTCTTTTTTCCTATTTTCCCATGATCTGAACTCTTTACTAAACCTTTCCTTTTCCCCCTTCCTCCTTGTTTATCTCTGTTAAGTTCTCTCCTAACTTCTGTGTTCAGAATTCTGTATATTTGAAGAGCTACATTTTTTCTCAAACTGTCCTAAGCAGATGTGGAGTTCAAAAAATAGGCAACCATTCTATATAAGTCAAGCCCTGGTCATTCTTTACTTTCTTTGTTTTCTTTTTAAGTCAAAAGTAGACCTCAAAAAAACACAATGGAAGTAGGGTCTAAGACTTTATATTTACTGGTTGGAGTAAAGTACCACTAAGCTTTCTCTTTGCCAATAAAACTCCAAAAAGGGGTCACAAAGAGTCAGATACAACTGCAAATGGCTAAACAATAACAAAAGCTATTATAGGATCATAAATTTAAATCTAGAAGATACCTTAGAGATCAATACATCAATAAATGTCAATTAAGTGCCTACTATGTGCCAGACACTGTGCCAACTCTGTCACAAAATTTTATAGATAAAGAAACTAAATCCAAGAGAAGCGAAATAGTTGACCAAAGGTCAGAAAGTCTGACATTCATAGCAAAGAACCAAGATTAAATGAATTGGATTAGATTGGCATTTCTGAAGTCCCTTTCACTTCTAAATACCATATCTGAAGTTATATCAGACATCCAAGTGGGCAGGACTATCCTAGTTCTGATATTTCTGTTTATTATTTCTATTTTACAGATGAACATGCTAAGATTAGAGGAAATGAGCTATTTGCCCAAAGTCACAGATAAAGTAAAAGAACAGAAAGAGGTCTACAACTTCTAGTTGAATGCTTTGGCCATCCTATAATGTTACCTCTCTGCAGAGTGCAGATAACAAGTAGTAATGCAGTCTACCACATGGAAGAAGCTAGGGATGCTATTAATAGAAAGGTATGGTGTGGTATAATGAAAGTGTCTCAGAGAGCATGTACAGTCATTTTGTAACTGGTACCAGTATGCTAATCATGTGGTTAAAAGGAACCCCTTCCATTAGCTAAGGAGCTGGTACTGGGCACTCTCTTGGAAGAGATTCTTTCCAGACTTGCTGGATTTGGAGATGGGAGATGACATGTTGAGGGCCTATTGATGAGGGAGAACTTTTGTTCCTCTCTTACCTGGAACTGATTTGAAGCTGAAAATCCATAGTCCTACTATCACTTTGTATCTGCTGTGTCCATTCTGTCCTGTTTCCAGGTGAAGGTGACTTAAAAGGTCAGGAAAACAACCAAATAGAAGGTCTGGGTTTTGTATTCCATTGTAGGTTTCAGACTCAGCATTTAAGACCTGAAGTATAACCTTTGGGACACAACCCAGTGGTACCTGAGATGTTGATTCATCCAATGGGTATGTCATATTTGCATGTATATTTGATGGGACCAATGTTATATAGACATATCATAAAGTCTGAGCCTCTATCTGGCAGTGAAGAACTTTTTTCCTCTCCAGAGGTATAAAATGAGCATATAGTGTGTGACCTCTAGGTATTAGGGAAGGGATATGTGTGTTTCTGTTCTTGCTGATATTAACTGGTTAATTGAAACTGAGGTGTTAATAACTGGCCATTAACAATGGGAAGACACAACAGAGTGGAGGCTCAAGCTGGGAGGATTAAAAACACCCTTAACTCCTTAGTGGGAGAACTCTTAATGGGAAATGTAGCTGGTCTGGCTCTAGGCAAGTAAGGTCAGAGATTTGTTTCTATAGCATCAAAGAACAGAAATGCTCATGCAGAACTAAAAGGGAATGAGCTATAATGATAAGCTGAGTGCTAAGAGATTATCTATTGGGACAGCAAGCTGAGTCCAGCACCTCTTTAAATCACAACAGATAGGCACCTGCCTGATCTGCCTAGGTAGATTTAGGGAGATTTTAGTGGCGTATTAATACATTCCCCAGGGCCATTAGGTGGTGCAGTGGCTAGGATGCTGGGCCTGAAATCAGGAAGACGTTCTTCTGAATTCAAATCTGGCCTCAGACATTTACTGCCAAGTCACTTAACCCTATTTACATTAGTTTCCTCATCTGTAAAAATAAGGTAGAGAAGAAAATGGCAAGCCACTCAAGTACCTTCACCCAGAAAACCCCAAGTGGGGTCATGAAGAGTCAGATAAGACTGAAATGAGTGGACAACAAAATCTATTACCCTCACTATAAAGATGAGGGCATGGAGACCAAAATAGGTTAAGTAATTTACCCAAGGTCACAAAAGTATTAAGTGACAGAGCCAGTTTATGTAACTTCAAATCCAGTATTATTTCCTTTGTATCATAATGTCTTGTTATTAAAAGGTTCTCAAGAATGTCATTACTATCAGTATCATTCTAAGCAGTCTATAAGATTCCATAGAGTTCATGTGTTCAAAACCCAATATTGAGTAACAAATGACCATTGAGAACATTAAAGACTTCAGGCTATCAGTAAACTTCCTTTGCTTCTTTCTAGATTCAGTATGGTATTTCTACAAACAGGCATCCTCATATTAGCACCATCTCTGTGATCTGTAGGGATTTGTAGAGGATGGTCTTTTTAAAGGTTAGCTTAATTAAAATACATTGCTATCTATTCATTTATTTTGAAATGTTCTGTACAGATGGTGAGGCAGAAAGTTCAGGCATCTGTGATCAGAATGTTATTATGCAAACATCATTTTTGGGGTGGATATTGTACATCAGTCATAGTTTAATGCCACATTTGACAAGGTTAGTTGACCTAGCTTCAACTCGTTTTGGTTTTCATTTCGGATAGTGGTAATTCTTATATTCCTCAGTATGGAAAAATATAGAAACCAGAAAAAGAACTAAAGATAATGGACAATATTGCATACTGAAACATAACCATCTGAGACTGACAGCAAATAAGAGAAAGATTTATCTGATGAAAACACAGAAGATTCTATAATGCCACTGTGTCTAGCTTTCAGTATAGAAAATTAATGGCACTCAGCATCCTAAAAAGAACTGCAGAAAATGCATCTTAAGTAAGAGACTCATGTGCTTTACCATGATCTCTGAAATGATAAAATAGCTTGTCATATTCTCATTAGTGATAATGATGGTGACAACGATAAAATCCTGCAAGATTGTTACAACATGTTGTTTCTTATCTTTTCTCCAAAAGCTCAAAGTGCTTAATCAGACAATCATGATCATCAGTAATAAGCTGATTTTACACTGCCAGCAAGCCTTGAAATAACAGCAAATTTCACAGTGCAAAATGTTGGGAAGATGAGTGGGAGGCATGCTGGAATTTGAGGTCTCTGCTACCTTTGTAAGTGAAAAACAGCAAATAGGACTTTTCAATTATAATCTTGACTCCTTCAAGACTCAGATCTTATACCACTCTCTGTAGGAGACTTTTCCTCCATAGTTCTCCCCAGATGCAAGTGTCTTCCTCTCTGTTTCTATTAGTACTTAGTTTTGTGTATAAAGGTACATATATACACATGTGTATATATATATATATATGTATGTATGTATATATAACCTATGCACATATATACATATATATATATATATATATATATATATATATCATTGATTGGTTTTGCTAAGCATTTGCAAATCAAATATAAAAACAAAACCGTCCCTTCCCCCAATGTACTTACATTATATTTTTAAAAGCATTTAATAAATGCTTACTTTTTAGAAAGCACTAGAGATACAAATAAAAAATTGGGAAAGTCCTGCTCTCAAGGAGCTCATATTTTAATAGAAGGGTACAATTGCAGGTCAGGTAGAAAAGTTCAGGATTTTCTTAGGGTTCAGCACCAAGGAAACTTCTAATCTGTGTTAGAAGACATCAACATGTACAGAGATAATTAAAAAGAAAATATATAGAAAGTAAATACAAGGCAATTTTAGACTGGGAGGAACTAGTGGTAACTGGATGATGAAGATAAAAGCCTCATGTTGGACATGGAAACTGAGCAGGGCCTTGAAGAGAGCTTGAGACACTAGTAGGAAGAAGCAATGAGTTCCAGGCATGGAAGACAGTCTGAGTAAAATCTCTGATTCATAACTTCAGTATTATCCTTCATTCCTCAGTCTTCCTCACCCCATATATGGAATCAATGATCAGATCTTACCATTCCTACTTCCACAACATCTCTTATATCTAATCCCTTGTGTCTACTCACATAGCCACCACCTTAGTTCAAACCCTCATCACCTTCACTTGGATTATTGCAATGGCCTCCTAATTTGTATCCCTGCTTCATTTCTTCTGCTGAAACCCATTCTCAATACGGCTAATCTGAATTTCCTTAAGTACAGATCTGCTCATGTCATTCTCCTACATGATAGTCTCAAGCCTTATGGTAGATTTATTATTTCTCTCTATGATCCAGCCAAATTGGCATCCATATCCCTGAAATATACTCCATTATTATCTCTGCCTTATAGAATTTCTCTTTTCTTTCACATCAGATTTTATATACCAACTTCATGAGGGTTTTCTTGATTTCCCAATTCACCTTATAGAGAGAAATCTTTGAAAACAAAGAATAAAATAGCAAATAAAAGATTAGTAAAACTAATTAATTTTTTAAAGTCTGTTATATGTAGAGTTAGCACCCTATTTCTCTCTCCTTTCATTTCTTTTCATTTTTGGTTTGTCTGTTACTTTTTGTGAGATTGCAGAATTTTCAGCAAATGACCTCAATTTGTATAGTGTTGTGTTTGTGTGTATATGTGTTTGAATGTTTGAGATGAGGGACTTAGCTGAGAAGGTAGAAGAAGATGGAATAATTGAAGAATTGGAAGGTTTTTTAGAAAATTTAAAATAGTTATTATGGAGAGAGGAATGATGAACTAATTAGGAATTAAATAAAATGTTTCTCTTACTACACTGAAAGATGAATTGAGAATAGGTCAAATAAGATTGTAGTGGACTAAGTCAACTCAGTGTTCACAGTTTCCATCAGTTTCATTTGGCAGCATATAAATAGGAGGAAAGAAGGTAGAGGTTAAAACCAATCTAGGATTGGAATTTTGTTCCTGTTCACGTGCTGCTGAAGGGAACTGATGGAAATCTTCAACACTGAGCTGAAAACTCTGCATTTTCCCTTCTTTATTTTATATCATTCAGATATCTCCCCTCACTGCCATTCTTTACTCTGGTCGCAAATTTTAAGACTATAAATTACATCTTGAGTCCACATTTATGTCAGGAGGTAGGTATCATTCTTTATCAATGCTCTTCTGGGATCATGGTTGTTCATTGTGTTGCTCAGAGTTCTTAGGTTTTTCATAGTTATGGTCAATGTGGGAATTGGTTTTACTTGAGTATACTATTCATATTTGTTACTTTTTTGTTTTCTGTTCTCATTTTGGGGAACCTGAGAGATAGAAAAAGTTAATTTTGATAATTGTGTCATATAAAGGACATATTACAAAAAAAAACCTATGAGCTATGAGTGAGTCTGATCTATACTAAGAGGGAAGAATTTTACACTAGGACCTCCCTATAGATGTGAAAACTTGGGACAGGTTTATGTATTAATGTATTTCATATATACATTCATATATATGACATACATACATATATGCATAGACAAACATAAAGGAAGATAGTAGAAAGAGAGGTAGGTAAGTAGGTAGGTAGAGAGAGAGGGGAGAGAGAGAGAGAGAGAGAGAGAGAGAGAGAGAGAGAGAGAGAGAGAGATTCTTTGTAGATGATGTGACAAAAAAGAAAGGAAAAAGAGTATATATGCCATACTGAATCAGTAATCAAAGTTTTGGCTTCTTATCAAGATTTCCCATCTGGCCTACCCAACATTTTACTCCACTTTCAAAACAATGAAGACAGTGAATCTAAGAATACAGATTGCTGCTAATAGAAAATACCTATTCCCTATAAATCGAGGTTAAAACATGGTCCTACATGAAATACACTTATAAATCCTTCAAGCATTTTTTTTAAAAACACACAAGATATAAGCCTCAGTGGTTAATGTCTGTCTAAAGTGTCATTTGAATCTCTAATTGTAATCTTACAATCTTACTTGGTTGTTGTGACCTTCAAATGAGATAATGTAAGCAAATAATTTACAAACATTACAATCTACATTTACAAATATTTTAGTGACTTTCTTCCTCTTAAAATTGTTTATGCCCAGTGCCTAGCAGATGACTAGGCACATAGGAGGTGCTTAAGAAATATTTTTTTGCATTAAATTTGTATAGTCATTCTTCTTGGTGCCATATGAAACATGAATTTATCTTTTATTTTTCATTACCAAAGTCTTTTGACCTATAGTATTCCTTAATGGAAACAATAATTTAATCAAATTCTCAAGAAGAGTTGTAGAAATCAGGTAGAAACAGCAACATTTGCTATTAAATAGGTTAAAATAGTAATACACATCAAACATTTTTGTTTGTCTTTGGATAGTGACCAAAGAGATTGACTTGTTAACAATGCAAAAAAAAGATTTACTGTTCAGAATCTAAGCAGTTCCTAACTAAACCTTTATTCATCAAGTTCTAACCTATATAACATTTTTGCAAATTCACTAATGAATTCAAGCTTCACAGACACACCCAAGCAGATTATTAAACTCTGTATACAACAAACTAGTGATAAATACAGAATTACAAACTTCCTCACTTTTTCTTTAAAATTTATTACCATCTTGAGAAAAGTTGTATAATATTGTATAATATTAAATACGAGGTAAGCCAAGATGGTGTAGTAAAAGCAGGGACTCACCTGAGCTCTCCCCCAAACCCCTCCAAATACCTGTAAAAAATAACCCTAAACAAATTCCAGAGCAGCAGAACCCATAAAAACACAGAGTGAAACAAATTTCCAGGCCAAGACAACTTGGAAGGTTGACAGGAAAAGTTTGTTGCACCAGGCTGAGAGAGGAACTCAGTCCAGTGTAGGCCATGCCAGCCCAGAGCAGGCCCCTGAAAGCCCAGATCAGGCCACAGGGGATGGAATCACTGGCAGCTGTGGCAGTTTCCAGACTTCTCAATCCACAAACAACAAAGAAAACTTAGTCAGTCAGTAGGAAAGATCAGTGGGACCTGAGTGAGAGAGGAGCACAGCACAGTCCCAGTCCTAGTACAGCCATGGTCCCTGCAAACCATGAGCAGACCTTGGGAGTGCCTAAATCAGCAGCGGTGGTGCTGTGCTGGCAAAGGGAATGGCTCCTTCCAGACCTCTCCGCCTACAAATGGTAAGGGGATCAAAGACCTGGTCAGAAGGAGATAACAGGGGTCTCTTTCGTGGCACTGAGGCAGAACTCCGTTGCCTTGCCCATACTTGGATCTGGGTTGCAGTCCTGGGTGGCAGTCCTGGGGCAAGGAGGAGCACTAGCATAGCAGAGCTTGTGTCAGCAGTTGAGAGGGAACACTCCCCATCATGCCAGGGCAGAAAAGAGTACCTGTGGGGGGTGGAGCCAAGATGCTAGCTGGCAAACAGAGACTTGCTGTGAGCTCCCCACCAGGTCCCTCCAAAAACCCATAAAAATGGCTCTGAACAAATTCTAGAACTGCAGAACCCACCAAATAGCAGAGGGAATTAGGGCTTCAGCCCAGAACAGCCTGGATGGTCACAGGGTAGGGTCTATTGGACAGAACCGGGAGTGGAGTGCAGCAGACCCAAGCGGGAGCCATGCCTGGACCAAACAGACTGGGAGCCTGGCGGAACAGGCCCTAGTGTCCTGAATCAGTGAGCTGATTTCTCAACCAGACTTCTCAACCCACAAACACCAAAGACAACAGAGAAGGTTAGTGGAGAAAGCTGCTGAGGACAGAGTGAAAGGAGTTTGCACTTTGGCCACAGCCCTGAGGACAGCAGGGGTGGTGCAGCTACAGAACTGCAGCTGTAGTTGCTTCTGGACCCAGGCCCACCTGGTGGGAGGAATTAAATGGGGGATCTGAGTGGGAGTGCAGAGCCTGCTTAAGATCTGAGTCCAGTCCAGGTTGGCAGCTCTTGAGGGTGGAAGAGTGTTGGTGTGGCAGAGATGGCTGTATAGAAATAGCTCTGAAAACAACAGTGCATCCCCTCAAGCTTGAGACAAAGTACTCTATACTCTACAAGCTGTCACACCCTGACAAAAAACTCAAGGGTCAAGTAGTTGGCTGGGAAAATGGACAGTCAGCAAAAACAGAATCAGATTCAGACTCAGACTTTGGAATCTTTCTTTGGTGCCAAAGAAGACCAAAACATACAGCCAGAAGAAGTCAACAAAGTCAAAGAGCTTACAACAAAAGCCTCCAAGAAAACATGAACTGGCCTCAGGCCACGGAAGAGCTCAAAAAGCATTTGGAAAAACAAGTTAGAGAAGTAGAGGAAAAATTGGGAAGATAAATGAGAATGATGTGAGAAAACCATGAAAAACAAATTAATGACTTGCTAAAGGAGACTCAAAATTAACCGAAGAAAACAACATCTTAAAAAATAGACTAACTCAAATGGCAAAAGAGCTCCAAAAAGCCAATGAGGAGAAGAATGCCTTGAAAGGCAGAATCAGCCAAATGGAAAAGGATGTCCAAAAGACCACTGAAGAAAATACTACCTTAAAAATTAGATTGGAGCAAGTGGAAGCTAGTGACTTTATGAGAAATCAAGATATTATAAAACAGAACCAAAGGAATGAAAAAATGGAAGACAATGTGAAATATCTCATTGGAAAAACCACTGAGCTAGAAAATAGATCCAGGAGAGAGAATTTAAAAATTATTGGACTACCTGAAAGCCATGACCAAAAAAAGAGCCTAGATATCATCTTTCAAGAAATTATCAAGGAGAACTGCCCTGATATTCTACAGCAAGAGGGTAAAATAGAAATTGAAAGAATCCACCGATCACCTTCTCAAAAAGATCCCAAAAAGAAAACTCCTAGGAATATTGTCATCAAATTCCAGAGCTCCCAGGTCAAGGAGAAAATACTGCAAGCAGCCAGAAAGAAACAATTTGAGTACTGTGGAAACACAATCAGAATAACACAACATCTAGCAGCTTCTACATTAAGGGATTGAAGGGCTTAGAATATGATATTCCGGAGGTCAATGGAGCTAGGATTAAAACCTAGAATCACCTACCCAGCAAAACTGTGTATCCTGATCCAAGGCAAAATATGGATTTTCAATAAAATAGAGGACTTTCAAGCTTTCTCATTGAAAAGATCAGAGTTGAATAGAAAATTTGACTTTCAAACACCAGAAACAAGAGAAGCATGAAAAGGTAAACAATAAAGAGAAATCACAGGGGTCTTACTAAAGTTGAACTGTTTTGTTTACATTCCTACATGGAAAGATGATGTATGTGTTTCATAAGACCTCAGTATTAGGGTAGCTGAAGGGAATATACACACATAGATAGATAGATAGATAGATAGATAGATAGATAGATAGATAGATGTGTGTGTATGTGTGTATGTATATATGTAGGTATATATGTATATGTATGTATGTGTATATATGTATGTATATATATGCATATATATACATATACATACATATATATAGACAGAAGACACAGGGTGAGTTGAATATGAATGGATGATATCTAAAAAAATCAAATCAAATTAAGGGATGAGAGAGGAATATATTGAGAGAGTGAGAAAGGGAGAGATAGAATGGGGTACATTATCTCACATAAAAGTGGCAAGAAAAAGCAGTTCTGTAGGAAGGGAAGAGGGGGCAGGTGAAGGGGAATGAGTGAACCTTGCTCTCATCAGAGTTGACCTGAGGAGAGAATAACATACACACTATTGGGTATCTTACCCAACAGGAAAGAAGGAAGAAGATAAAAAAGGGGGAACGATAGAAGAGAGGGCAGAGACAGGGAGGAGGTAATCCAAAACAAACACTTTCAGAAAGGGACAGGGCCAAGGGAGAAAATTCAATAAAGCGGAATAGGTTAGGACGGAGCAAAATATAGTTAGTCTTTCACAATATGAGTATTTTGGAAAGGTTTTACATAATGATATGCATGTGGCCTGTGTTGAATTGCTTGTCTTCTTAGGGAGAGTGGGTGGGGAGGGAAGAGGGGAGAGAATTTGGAACTCCAAATTTTAAAAACAGATGTTGAAAAAAAAAAGTTTTTGCGTGCAACTAGGAAATAAGATACACAAGCAATGGGGCATGGAAATTCATCTTGCCCTACAAGAAAGTAAGGGAATAGGGGATGGGAGGGGAGTGGGGTGACAGAAGGGAGGGCTGACTGGGGAATGCGGCAACCAGAATATATGCCATCTTGAAGTCGGTGGGAGGGTAGAAATGGGGAGAAAATTTGTAATTCAAACTCTTGTGAAAATCAATGATGAAAACTATATATTTTAAATAAATTAAATAAATATTTGTAAAAAAAAAAGAAAGAAAGAAAGAAAAGAGTACCTGTGGTCACTCACAGAGCAGAACACAGGCCAGCAGAGGAGTAAACACCTCTCTTTAAATCATACCACCCTGCAAGAACTAAAAACTTACAGGTTCCTAGAATTATCTTTCAAAAAGCTTCACAAAACCCCTGAGGTTTGGGACAGTGTGCCCTCCACATTGGAAGCACAGCCCTACCTTAATAAAGAGTTAAATAGTCAAGTAATTGGCTAGGAAAATGATGAAACAGTGGGAGGAAAAATCAGACCAGAGAATCTTTTTGGTGACAAATAAGATCAAAACATACAACCAGAAGAACTCAAAGCAAATACATCCAAAGTCTCCAAGAAAAAATATAAGTTGTGGTAAGCCAGGAGGTGGAGCCAAGATGGCAGAGTAAAAGCAGGGACTCACTTGAGCTCTTTCCCAACCTCCTCCAAATTCCAGTAAAAATGACTCTAAACAAATTTTAGAGCAGCAGAACTCACAAAATGAGAGTAAAACAAATTTCCAGCCAAAGACAACCTGGAAGGAGGACAGGAAAGGTCTGTTGCACCAGGCTGAGAGAGGGGCGCAGTCCAGCACAGAATGCTCCAGCATAGACCAGGCCCCAGCAAACCTGAAGCAGGCCTCACAGAAGTGAATCATTGGGATCTGGGGTGGTTCCCAGACTTTTCAACCCACAAACACTAAAGACAACTCAGAAGGTCTCTCAGAACTGAGTGAGAGAACATCCAGGGCAGTAGTGTCAGTAGCTGTTTCCAGAACTCTTGGCCCACAGACAGTGGGGGGACCAAGCAGCCAATCAGAGGGGCATTGCAGGGATCTCTTTGCTGGAACTGAGACAAGATTCTCTTGCTTTTCCCAAGATTGTATTTGGGACACTGTCCTGCATGGTGGTCCTGGGGCAAGGAGGAGTGCTGGAGTGAAGAAGCTTTGAGGGGTGGGGCAGAGGGAATCATCTTCATGGTCCTAAAGCAGAAAAGAGTGCTTGTAATCACAGAGCACAAGCCATCAGAAGACTAAACACCCTCCTTAGATTATACCACCTTGAGAGAACTGAAAATTTACAGGCCCTTAGAAGTATCTCTAAAAATGGCTACACAAAACTGCTGAAGCTTGGGACACCTCTACACTGGAAGCAGAGTCTTACCTTAACAAAGAGTTAAAAAGTCAAGTAAATGGCTGGGAAAATGAGCAAACACTGGGAAAAAATCATACTAGAGAATCTTACTTTGGTGACAAAGAAGATCAAAACATGCAACCAGAAAAACTCAACAAAGTCAAAGCTCCTACATCCAAAGACCCAAAGAAAAATATGAATTGGTTGCAGACCATGGAAGAGCTCAAAAAGGATTTTGAAAATCAAGTAAGAGAAGTAGAGGGGAAAATGGGAAGAGAAATGAGAGTGATGCAAGAAAATCATGAAAAACAAGTCAACGGTTCACTAAAGGAGACCCCCCAAAAATATTGAAGAAAATAACATCTTAAAAAATAGACTAATCCAAATGGAAAAAGATATCCAAAAAGCCAATGAAGAGAAGAATGCCTGAAAAGCATAACTGACCAAATTGAAAAGGAGGTCCAAAAGCTTACTGAGGAAAACAATTCCTTAAAAATTAGAATGGAGCAAATGGAAGCTAATGGCTCTACGAGAAATCAAGAATTTATAAAACAAAACCAAAAGAATGAAAAAAATAGAAGACGATGTGAAATATCTCATTGGAAAAACGATTGACATGGAAAATAGATCCAGGACAGATAATTTAAAATTATTGGGCTACCTGAAATACATGATCAAAAAAAAAAGCCTGCACATTATCTTTCAAGAAATTATCAAGGAAAACTGTCCTGATGTTCTGGAACCAGAGAATAAAATAGAAATTAAGGGAGTCCATCAATCACCACCTGAAAAATATACCAAAATTAAAACTTCTAGGAATATTATAGCCAAATTCCTGAGTTTTCAGCAGCAAGCAGCCACAAAGAAACAATTCAAGTATTATAGAACTACAATCAGTATAATATAAGATTTAGCAGCTTCTATATTAAGGGATCAGAGAGTGTGGAATATGATATTCTGCAAGTCAGAAGAGCTAAGATTAAAACCAAGAATCACCTACCCAACAAAACTGAGTGTAATCCATGAGGGGACAAAATTTATATTCAATGCATTCTTGAGAAAAGACCAGAGCTAAATAAAAAATTTCACTTCAAATATGAGACTCAAGAGAAGCATGAAAAGGTAAACAGGAAAGAGAAATCATAAGGGAATTAACAAATTTGAAGTATTTACTTTCCTTCCTGAAAGATGATATTTGTAATTCATGAGAACTTTCTCATTATTTGGAGAGAGAGAGAGAGAGAGGGCACAGGGCAAGGTGAACATAAAGTGATGATATCTAAAAATAAAATTAAGGGGTGAGAGAAGAATATACTGGGAGGAGAAAGGAAGAGGTAGAATGAGGTAAATTATCTCACATAAAAGAGGCAAGAAAAAGCTTTTAAAATGGAGGGGAAAAGTGGGGAGGTGAAAGGGAATGAATGAACCTTGCCCTCATTGGAATTGACTAAAGGAGGGAATAACATAGGCACTCAATTGGGTTTAGAAATCTGTCTTACCCTACAACAAAGTGGAGGGGGGAGGAGATAAGTGAGGGTGGGTGACAGAAGAAAGGGCAGATTGGAAGAGGAGGTAATCAGAAGTAAACACTTTTGAAGAGGAGTATGGTGAAAGGAGAGAATAGAATAAACAGGATGAAGGAGAGGATGGAGGGAAATATAATTAGTCTTTCACAACATGAATATTATGGAAGTGTTTTGCATGACTGCACATATATAACCTATATCAAATTGTTTGCCTTCTCAATGAGGGTGTGTGGGGAGGGAGGAAGAGAGAGAATTTGAAACTCAAAGTTTTTAAAATGAATGTTAAAAATTGTTTTTACATGTAACTGGGAAATAAGATATACACACAATGGAGTGATAGAAATCAATCTTACCCTTCAGGAAAATAGGAAAAAGAAGGGGATAAGAGATTGGGTGGGGTGTTGATAAAAGGGAGGGCAAATTGAGGGAAGGGGCAATCAGAAACAAAACACTGTTGAGGAGAGACAGGGCGAAAGGAGAGAGATAATAGAATAAATGGGAGTAGGGGGAATGAGATAGAGGGAAATGCAATTATCAATAGTAACTGTAAAAAAATGAAGCAAGTTTCTCTGAAAAAGGTCTCATTTTTCTAACATATAGAGAACTGTGTCAAATTTATAAAAATAAGAGCAATTCTTCAATTGATAAATCATCAAAAGATAAAACCAGTTTTCAGATGAAGTCATTAAATCTATCTATAGCCATATGGAAAAATATTCCAGCTCACTATTGATTGGAAAAATGCAAGTTAAAACAATTCTGAGGTACTACCTCATACCTATTTGATTAAATAACTGGACAGAAAATATATATGACAAATGTTGGAGGGGATGTGAGAAAAATGAGACATTAATGTACTGTTGTCAGAGTTGTGAATTGATTAAACTATTCTATAGGCCAATTGGGTACTTTGCCCAGAGGGCTATAATACCATACATATCTTTTGACATAGCAATACCACCTCTAGGTTTGCATCCCAAAAGAGAAAAAAACAAAAAGGAAAAGGACCTATATGTACAAAAATATTTATAGCAGCATTTTTCTGGGGGTAAAGAATTAGAAAGTGAGGGGATGCATTTCAATTGAGGAATGACTGAATAAGTTGTGGTATGTAATTATGATGGAATACTATTGTACTCTAAGAAATGATGAGCAGGATGCCCTCAGAGAAGCCTAGAAAGACATACATTGGTTGATGCAAAGTGGAATATATTGGGTACAAAGTAACAGCAATATTATAAGATGATCAGCTGTGAATGGTTTAGCTATTCTCAGCAGTCCAATGATCCATGACAACTCTGAAGGACTTAGAATGAAAAATGCTATCCATCGCCAGAGAAAGAACTGATGGTGTCTGAATACAGACTGAAACAGATTTTTTTTCACTTTATTTTTCTTGAGTTTTTTTGTCTGTTTTCTTTCACAACATTACTATTATAGATATGTTTTGCATGTCTACACAAATATAACCTATATGGAATTGCTTGCCTTCTCAATGAGGGAGGGTGGGGAGGGAGGAAGGGAGAGAAGTTGGAACTCAAAGTTTAAAAATAAACAAATGCTTAAAATTGTTTTACATGTAACTGGGGAAAATTAAATACTAAATAAATACAAAAAAGAAAATTAAAAAATAAAGAGCATTGTATTGGAATTAAAGTAGAAAAAATGTCTAAAGGTTAAAAGTAACTAGATAAAACAATTCAGAAATCTATGTATTTCCCTAAATTCATGCAGAAGAAAATATAAGCATTTCCCTTGGAAAAAAATAAAAGAGCATTTCCTTCTATTCATTTTACTCCTACTTTTAACAAGTTCATGACATACATTTCAAACAAATAAGATAAATTTGAGAATCTCATAACCATGTGACTAACTCAAGCCCTGCATACTCATGACTTTCTCACCTCTCTCAACCTCTTCTGTCCTCTGATTAGAGGGCTGAAGGGTGGAGCACTCAACTCTACCCAAAGCTTCCCTTTATATAGGGTAGTAATTGGACCTCCAGCTCACTTTCCATTATACAACTCTGTTTGGTTTCAACTCCTCGGAACAAAGTACCATATGGTATGCACCCCATCCCCTTTCCAACTTCCTTCTGTGTGTTGTCTTCTACCGTTAGATTATAAGCTTCTTGAGACAAGGACTGGCTTTCTTTAAATTTTTTTTTCCCTAGCACATAGCAGAGTGTCTGACACATAGTAAACTCTTAATAGATGTTTATTGAATTGAAAATTAACTTGGGAAAACTTATTGCTGGGTTGCAGACCCTTGGTCAACAAAGGGAGAACATGATAGTTCTCTTAAGAGAAAAGACTGTAAAGGGGAAACAATACGATAAATCAACACCCTCCCTACTTTACCTCAATTTACATAAATTCAGTGTCATGGACACCCTAAGACACAATTCAGTTAGTGAAATTAGGCTACCAAATATGAGAGATATTGTTATTCTCAATAATATTATTTTTCAGCTGAAGG
Source organism: Trichosurus vulpecula (assembly GCF_011100635.1). NCBI lineage: Eukaryota > Metazoa > Chordata > Mammalia > Diprotodontia > Phalangeridae > Trichosurus > Trichosurus vulpecula. The sequence goes on along the minus strand of NC_050573.1, from coordinate 221,629,748 downwards.
ATATTGAATGGACAACAGAGAAAAGCTGAATTGTCTCTGTGATGAGAATGATGTTTCAGAAAAAAATATCTTATTATCTCTGTACTTAAATATCTTACTGAACTTGATAAATATCTTTGTATCAAGAAATCATTCTCTCAACCAACGAGGAGAATCTTGGGCAAATGCCTAAGCTTGAACATGTATTCCATCTTCCTTCTTATGTTTTGTTTTTTCTCCATTTAATTATCCTTCTAAACTTATTTCTAATTGTATTTTTTTCCTAAATAGAGAATTTTTTGCAATACAACTGAATGCCAATGAAATAGAAACAATTTTGTTTTAAAGAGTGAATGTTGCCCATTACTTCACATTTAACTAGTCTCACTGATGCCATATTTCTCAGATCCTTGTCCAACATATATAGCCTGAAAGACTGAGGAAATTATTTTTACTGATGGCCCAGGTGATATAGTGAGACCAAGTCACTTGAGCAGAGTCACAAATTTCACAGAAATGAAATTGATTAAAATATGACATTTCAAATCCTTGAAAAATTAGTTTAAATATTTTTGTTGCCAACTCATTTTCAGTTAGTGTTATACAAAATTGTCATTAGCTTTGGCTTGTGTCACTGTTTTCTTTTTCCTCATTGACCAATTTAACATCAGCTAAGAAGCTAAGACCATTAAGTTATGATATCAGACCACTTTTGGAGCACAAGAGAAAGAGTATCAATTTGGAAATTAGAGACTCCAGGTTCAAAATATACCTCTGAAATTTACTGGCTATGTAACTATTTCATGCATCCTCCAGGGGCCTCTGTTTCCATGTCTGTAGAATAAAAAAATGGATTAAATAGTCTCTGAGGTAATTCCAGTTCTAGAATGATGATCCTCTGATTCTAAGCATCAGGAGACCTAGGTTCTTATCTTGACTGTCACTAATTAGCTTGGTGGATTTTGCAAGCATTTCACTATGGAACTTAGTTTCTTTATCCATGCAATGGGGAAAATGTAAATGTAAATATATGTATATATATGTACATATATACACACACATATATGTATATTATATATATACACAGACACATGTGTATGAGGTCCTTTTAAATTCTCTGACATTATGACAAGCTTTTTAACAAAAAATAAAATTTAAGAGAGTCGACTATACATTGAACACTTGTCAGATAAGTTTTAGGACCCAGATGCTCTATCGTTTTTACTTTCCATTTCAGGTAGGTAAAGCCATGTCATTTTGTGTGGCTGTGCTACTCAAGTGAAAAAAAATCAATCTCATGAAAATAGAATTTTAATAAATAATTTAATTTATTTTACACATTAAAAATATGTAGGGGTTAGGAATCTTGAAAAAATGCAAAAATTATCAAAGTACATTCTTTTAATCAAAAATTTCCTTTCCCCTAAAACACAGCACCCAAGAATGATTTTTGCATTCTCTTCATTAGAGCTATTTAATGGAACACCTGAGAGATAAAATGCTTGTGACAGTCACTGCAATACTGTGCTCAGAAGCCAAACATTTTCCTTTAATTTTGTAATTTCCTATGTTTTGCCTCCATAGACTAATAAATATTTGACTTTGCAACAAACAATTTCTCTTCTGAATGCTCTTTCCTATCAACATTTATTATATATCTGACCAAATTTATTTTGTCATCTTAGCATGCGTTTTTGAGCAATTTCAAGTTGGAAAAAAAATATTCTCTATAGATTTCAGTCTGCATTCTGTGTAAAAGGGAAGAATTGTAGCAAAATGCATCTGCCTCCAAAATGATCAGCATAGATGAAGGAAAATAACCATTGTCAAAATGCTATTCAAGGTTTGACAAAATTCCTTTTAAAGAGGCCAAATAGATCCATTTATTTGACCAAAAATACAGAAACAATTTTAGCAATTTGACACATAATCTTTTCCATCAATTGGCTTTAATCTAGTTGCCAATCACTTAAATAAAAACAATCACATCCCCTATGTCTAAAACAAAACTCAGGCCCACAAGAAATATATGCTCCAAATCTCTACCATCTTATCAAACAGCTCCTTTGTTAATATATTCATATGTTCTTAACTTAGGTTTATATTTAGAAAGTGAAACATTCAATTACATTGATTTTTTTTTCTCTTTTGAAATTAAAGGATGTCTGAAAATTCTTTCACTTCTTATTTTTCAAACAATTCTAAGACCATTTGCCAGGTCACTCTCCCTAATGGTGAGTATTGCCCAGCACTCCATTCTGTTCCCTCTTCTCTTCTCACTCTATATTATTTGATTTGATAATCTCCTAAGATTTCATGGATTCAATCATCATCTCTATGCTGATGATTCTCAGTTCTACTTATCAAGCCCTAACTTGTCTCCTAACCTCCCAATTCTTATCACCACTTGCCCATCGGGCGCATCAAACAGAATATCCATAGACATCATAAACTCAGTATGTCCAAAGCTGAATTAATTATCTTTACTCTACCCCCAACAAAAATCCTTCCCCCTTCCAGATTTCTCTATTATTGTTGAAAGCACTACTATCCTCCTATTCACCTAGCCTAGCAACCTAGGTGCCATCATGGAATCCTTACTGTCCCCCATTCTCCCCCCATCCTGTATGCAACCTGTTCCTGTTGATTTTACATTTTTTACATCTTTGGAATATACCCTTTCTTTCCTCTAACACTACCACCACCCTGGTGTAGACCCTCAACATCTTACATTTGCACATTTGCAATAGTATGCTGCTTAGTCTCTCCCCATTCCAGTTCACCTTCTGCTTAGTTGTCAAATTTATCTTCCCAAAGTGCAGGTCTGAATGTATGATATTGCATTCAATCATTTTCAAAATTGATCTCTGTTTGGTATCCTCATGTGAACTGAGGAAGTGTTGATTTCTGCACATATCTCCCATCATGGTCACTTCATCAGTAGCTATGATATTTCTTTTGTGTTAATAGCATCATCTTCACCAGAATGAAGCTCTTTAGTTACAAGATGTGTAGACCAATGATAGAAAAGATGCTTTTATATCTTGTTACAGGATCTCATGTAACAAGATCATATTCTTAGTGGCTATGTAAACTTTAAAGCAAAATATAAATTCTTAGTATTGGCGTTATTATTAGCATTCTGTTCCTTGTATAGCTCTTCACAGTACAATACATAGAGAAGGCACTTAGTAAATGGCAGGTGAATACTATTTATACAATCATTCAACCAATATTTCTCATAGGTTCATAAGATTTAGAGTTGGAAAGGACCTTAAAGATCATAGAATCTCTAGAAGGGAGCCCACCTAGAAACTTTTATTTCAAACCCAGTGTCATGTCGTTTAGACCACAACATTTTTCAGTCAGATGGATTTCTATCATTAGGTTTCATTCCATGAAGGTAACAAGTGAGGATAACTAATTCAACATTTATTTATTCATATTTTCACCAAATACTTGTGAGCATCTATTTTATGTGTGGCAATGTGCTAGACACACACATGTGAGATAAATCAATATACAAGCTGTAGGTAGCCCTTGCCATCAAGAAGGCTCTATTATGGCAAAGGAGATGATATATGTACAAAGACATGCAAATGTGGAAGTCTGATACCTGTAGAATCAATAAAAAATCCTAGGTTGAGATATTGAGAACATATGCTTTATAAAAAAATCATAAATAGATAAACTTTAATGGGATGTCCATACTTTGACAATGATCTTGTAGTTAATATTTACAGAACTTGATGAATTGATTTTTTTTTTAATTTTAAAGAGCTAAAACTTAAAAACAGAGAAGCACACATCCATGGGCATGTGTGTATGTATGCTCCACTAATTTTGATGATTTTATTGCTCTAATTAGCCTCCATAAAGGAGGATGAAATAAAATAATGAGCTAAGAGCCTAAAAGGATTGGTAAAGAATAGCACACCAACCTCCTTATCCCCATAAGGTACTATTTCAAATACATCATTTTATCTCTAAAATAACTAATGATATCAAAAATAACAACTGTTGTGTGTACCTCACTTTAAGGCTTACAGGATTCTTTGCACATAATATTTAATTTGACCCTCTGAACAACCCTGAAGAGAAATGATGAGTTAGTTTGACAGCAAATAGTATCCTCAGTCCTGTTGCCAGAAAGACTGACGTAACAGCAAGTACTCTAGCATACCCAGGATGGTCTGCTAACACAGGTTCTTTAATCTTCTTTCCTAAGAAAGACTGCTCAAAAAGGGGTTAACCATCTGACTTTTAATTACATTCACTAGTTCAATGGATGGGTCAGCACCCTGAACATCAGAGAAAGTACAAGCAGGGAAAATAGAAGCATAAATACCAACACACAGGGCTCTTAGCTTCCTGAACCAAAGCGATATCACTACATATTTTACATACATCACTGGATAAAGAGCCATTACAGCTGAGCAGTCAGGGAGTTCTGAACATATAGCTACTCAGAATCTCAACCTGGAAATTAAAATATACTTCTCATAAGCAAACCCTCAAAGCAAAACCATGCCTCAGAGCCAGAAGGCATCACAATCTCTGTGACTCATTGCCTAATTAGTTTAGTACCAACAGGTATGAATGCCTTCTTCAATCAAGCCTCCCCTAAGCAAGCTCCTCCTCCAATGGGTTCTATATGAGTCAGGATGTATCACACCTGTGAGCTTGTCCAGAGCTCAAAGGAGGTCACACAGAACTATTAATGGATGGGGAAGATCTTCCTATTCCATTAGCATTAATTCGGCCCTAAGATCTTTCATGTCCATTATATAGCCAACTTGTATCTGGATAGGTATTAACATCTACATCAGATCACCATAATTCCCACAAAATAAACACATCACATTTGCAAAATGCATAGCAACATAACAACTCATTACCAGAGTGATCACATGGCCTTAAACAAACACAGAAGTATATAAATCTTTGGGGAGTGTGCAACCAGCTCCTCCTCCCTTAATCCAAAACAAAAATGTCCAAGTTCTCCTGGGGGTGTTTCCTTCTCCCCACACTGCCATTGCAGGCTCCCTCCTGGCACTCTCAGGTGCTTGCTCTAATGAGCCAAGTCCCACTCTTAACACTGCTTTAGCCCCAGCTTCCAAAGCCCTGCTTTGTTTGGGGCTGGGCAAGAAAGGCAACAGGGTGGGTCCTCCCAGCAGCGTAGGTCCTCCAGGCTCTACGGCACTTCTCCCCACTTACCATAGTCAACTCCATTCCCCTCTGCATCCCAAACCATCCCAGGGGGACAAAGTAGGAAAGCATACTCAGAGCTCCTGTCTTGAATTCTGAGTTCCAGGGTTCTTCCTCTTACAGGGGCTGACCACTCCTGGCTTGTGCCTGGATCCACACACAGGCAGTTCTCTGCTTCCATTCCAGGGCTCCGTCTCACTGCTCCTTCCTGGGCCCTGAATACAACACACCTTACAGTCTGGGATGTGGTTACTCCATCTGAGCCCTAGCTCTGACTCTGGCCACCCCCAGCTCCCACAAGTCTGCCTTCCTCCCACAGCTGCTGCTCCAGCCTGTCTCCTCCAGAGTGCTAGTGGGGTAGGGAGGGGGAAGGAGAGGTTATCTCCCAGGGACCCTGCTCTAGGCACTTGGTTTTCCATCACTGCTACTCGCCTGTTTTCCCTTAGGCCACTGCTGCTCCTGAGGCTCCAGAGAATCATAGCCACCACAACCGGAAAACAATGGACAATTATCCCAGTCCCCATACTTTCCTTTTAGTTTGCAGATCCTGCCCTACTATGCCATATATAGCAGCAAGCACCCTAGGATACCCAGGATGGTCTACTATCACAGGTTCTTAGCTATGCTTTTAAAGGAAAGCAACTTTAAAGGGGTCAACAATTTACTTTAATTAAATTCACTAGTTCAAGGGAAAAGTCAGTACGCTGAACATCAGAGAAAATACAAGCAGAGAAATTAGCATAAAGACCAACAGGCAGGGCTCTGACTGCCTGAATCAAAGCAATATTGCTATTCACTTTATATACACCATTGGATCAAGAGAGGTTTTACATCTGAGCAGTCAGGGAGCTCTGAACATACAGCTACTCAGTCTCAATCAGGAAATCTAAAGATCCTTCTCATAAGCAAACCCCCAAAGCAAATACCAACTCAAAGTATATATACACTTCTCAGAGCCAGAAGGCATCACGACCCTCGTGACTCAGTGCCTAATCAACTTAGTACCAAAAGATGTGCAAGACTTCCTACAAGCAAGCTTCCCTTAATGGGCTCCATATGAGGCCTATTAATAGGCAGGGAAGAACTTCATATCCCAGTAACATTACGACTGATTACACATGTTGAAAACATTATTCATCTAATAATATAATTTTGATGCATCAGAATAAAAATATATCTCTTATTTAAATATATATTTATTGATAACTTATTTTTTCATTATCTGTTTCCCAATCTATATTTCCCACCTTTCCTTCTCAGAGAACTGTACCCCATAAAAAAGAAGAAAGGGAAAAACAGTTCAGTAAATATAACCAACATATCAAAACACTACAAAATTAAGCAATATTCCATACCCAGAGCTTCCCATTTCTGACAAAAGGAGAAGGAAGTACCTTTCCCTATGTCTTCTTTGTGGTAAAACTTGGCCATTGTCATTGCATAGCATGGCATTTTGTTGGCTTTATTGTTGTCATTCTTTACATTTACATTGGTCCGATCATTGCTTACATTGTATTTCTGGTTCCACCTACTTCACGTTCCATTAGTTCATGTAAGTCTTCCTATCCTTCTCTGTATTCATTCCTCACAGTGATGGACCACAGTATATTCATTCATAGCCCAACAAATAGGCATCTACTTTGTTTGCAGCTCTTTGTTATTACAAAAATTTCTGCTATAAATATTTCTGTAGACTGTATGTGAGACCCTTCTTTTTTGTCAAAGGCCTCTTCAGGGTATGTGCCAAGCAATGGAATATCTACATCAAAGAATGTGGGCATTTTAGTCACTTTCTTTATATAATTTTAATTAGCTTTGCAGAAGAATGGGACCAGGAGTAAGAATATTTCATTTGATGATCTGTAATTTTGAAATGCTCTACATTAATGATGTCAAACTCAAATAGAAATAGGGGACCACTAAACCATACAGAAGGATCCCTGTGGGCCACATATTGATTGAGAAAACCACACATGTTTATTCTTTTCTTTTTTTATTAATACATCAACACATTAAAATCAGATAGGAACTACATTTTAATCTTGTTCGGGTTGCACTCAGGAGTGTTGCAGGTGATGTGTTTGACACTTCTGTTCTATATTATGCAGAAGTTAAGAATACAGTCATAGCATCCCACTGGTTTTGCTTAAGGTATTTTAATTTTACTTTCTAATCAATATTGTAGTAAGATTGTTTTTCTTCAATTTTGAGGTTGTTGTTTTTGGCTAAAACTACACTAGAAGTAACTAAGCTGTCATGTTGTTTACTGTTAATACATGTACACATTTTTAATAATGTGCTAGGTACCCAGAGGCCTTTGGGAAAGGGGTATCTTATAAATATTTATAGTGATTATTATTACAAACTAATAAAAGTGACTAGCATCATTATGCATGTGAAAAGTAGTAAACTTTTATGATTCAAAGTTCATTCTAAAGATGCAAAAGAAATTACTCAAATCTACAGTCTTCCCATAAAAGTGTATAAAGTTCAGCTTGCACCTAATTCTCTGTAGATGCTTTAATTAATACTAAATTGGATTTTTAAAATGCTATGTTCAGTACCCACTGATGTTGGCTTCCTATTGTAGAGCTCTTTCAGGTTCGGAAGTGGCCATAAATGTGTTTAGTAGCCTGTCAGTAGGGAAAGTCAGAATTGACATTTCCTCAGTGCTATGGAATGAATCTAATTTGTTCTACCTAATACTTGAGTTGAAAGAATACATCACAAATGCTAAACCTGAGGTACTCTAAGTATAAAAATGGTTTATTCCTAAACAATTGTTAAGTAGTCTTAAATGCAACTTTTCATTCACAATAGGCTGCTATTATTTTTAGTAAACATTTATATAAAATCTATTACACAAATTTAAGGAATAGATTCAAGAAGTTTTCAGATTAGAATTAAACAATAGTAATCGGTCACTTTTACATAGGGATTTGAGCTTTACATATCACTTTCCTCCCCAAAATTTCATGAAGTAGTTGATGATCATTAAAGCTATTTTATAGATGTGGAAGCTAATGCTCAGCAAGGAGAAATTCCTCAAGGTTCCAAAACTAGAAAGCAGGAGAACAGAGACTTCAGCTTAGGTCTTCTGTGGCTCCTAGAACCGCTATTTGACAATGATTTTCCTAAATAAAAATGTTTCATGTATTTGAGGGATCAGGCAGCAAATATGCTGCATCTGAAATTCTCAAGCAGAGCTGCCAGAACTCATTGAGCTCAAAGCTAGATGATTGCCATAGAAATCCATCCAGGGGTGACAGGGGTGCTAAGATAAGTTTACTATCAAGAGATATCCAGAAACCTCAGGGTTCTGGTCAACGCGTAATCTTAAAAAGGATGTAATGATTTGCAATGCTGACCAAAGGTAATTTTCCCCTTGTTGAATCACATCAGTGGGACTGTATTCATGTACATCTGTCATTTATGTGTCTTTGTAGAGTCGTGAAGGTGCCTTTCTTTAATGTGTCTATTTTTTCTTTCATGTGTTTTTTTAAGATCCTAATGCAGATGCTACTTTGACAGCACTACTGCAAGCATACTGCTACCAAATCTAGTGAATACCTCCCATCTCCTGAGCTTTCAGAAAGTTATCACCTGGTCAGTAGAGTGGTAGAGGAGGAAAATTGACTCTTCCTGCACCCATGCGCAATTCTCTGTTAGGAGTTCTTCACCCCTGGATCAAATCACCACTCATTTGGCCTGCTGCTGAAATGAGTGATTCCTAACTGGTATTCTGTGTTAGACACAGGCCTAGATGAGTGTCTGATTCTTTCAATCATTCACAAGATATTTCCTTTGTGGCACCTTATGCTTTCATCCAATGACCAAAAGTCCATATAGTTTCAAATTGATTCAGGACTTATTCAAAACTATTTTTTTTATTGATGGATTAATTAGAGGTCTATGGTTCTTCTGTGATTATTCTAATTGAGGTTAGGATGGAAACATCCTCTCTTACACAATTTAAAATTTCATCATGTTTGGTGGTATTTTGTGATTACATTGAGAACTGGGGGGTATATCATAAAGCTACTAGCTATGGATATGTGTGTAAATGTTTAACAACTGGCACTCTGAAAAAAATAGCATGCACAACATACTTTTAGGGTTAAATTTGGTTATCAATATTTCCTTTGTCACTTTCTTAAACCTAGACAATCATCAAAACAATAAATGAAGCCCTGATTTAGAGTGTTTGCTGTTTCCAAGACAAAAATGTTCCCACTTGGAATGTTCCCAAAAACAACTGGCTTTCTGAATTAGGTGGTGCTGGCTGCAGCACACCTTCACTTCTACCTTATGCTAGCATGAAAAGTCTAATACAACTGTATACAGGCTCAAGATTTCCACTGGTGTCCATCCCAATCTATCCCCCACGAAAAGGGCAGGAAACAAAATTATTTTCCAAAGCAGTTTTGTGGCAATGTTGTGGTACTTGAAGGTCAGAAATCAGCCAGTGTGCTTACTTGTTTTATATTCCTGTTTTTCATGTCTCTATATCCTAGAAGTGGATTATAGGAAAGTTCCCCTTTAAAAACAAGTATCAACCTCTAAATCTAAGTAAAACTTCCTGAATTTGCCCTACCCCACAGAAAACTCTAAGTCTTAACTTTCTTTCTGTTAAGCTATTTAACTGAACTGGCATAAATATTTATTAAACATTTACTTTGTGTCAGACACTCTACTCAGTGCTTGGGATAGAAAAAAGAAAGAAAGAAAGAAGGAAGGAAGGAACAGAGGGAAGGAGGAAGGGAAGAAGGGAGGGAGGGAGGAAGAAAGGAAGAGGCAAAAGACAGTCCCTCCCCTTAAGGAGTTTACAATATAATGGGGGAGACAACATAAAATCACAAATATGTACATCAAACTATATAGAGGATAAATGGGAAATAATTAACAGAAGAAAGACACTAGAATTAAGAGGGATTGGAGAAGGCTTTCAATAAAAGAAAGGATTTTAGTTGTGGCCTAAAGGAACTTAGGGAAATCAGTTGGTGGAACAGAGGAGGGAGAACATTTGAAGCATAGAGGACAGCCAGAAAAAGTGCCTGGAGCTGAGAGATGGAGTGTCTTGTTTCTGGAACACCCTAGAGGCCAGGGTCCTTGCATCAAAGATTATCTGTCTGCTACTAAGGTGTAAGAAGACCGGAAAGGTTAGGTTATGGATGGTTTTGAATGCCAGAGCATTTTGTATTTGATACCAGAGGAAATAGGGAAAAAAATGGCATTTATTGAAGGGGGTGATGTGATGTGGTCAGACCTGCACTTTGCAAAAATCACCTTAGTGGCTGAATGGAGTATGATTGGATTTGGAAGAAACTTAAGAAAGGCAAATCCATCTGCAAGCTACTAGAATAGTCCAGGTATGAGATGATAAGGGCCTGCACTAGAGTGGTGGCTATGTCAGAGGGGAGAAGAGGGTGTATTTGAGAGATTTTGTAAAGGTAAAATCAACAAGTCTTGGCAACAGTTTGGATATGGGGGGTGGGGTGAGAAATAGTGAAGCATCAAGTATGACAACTAGGTTGCAAGCCTGAGGAACTAGCATAAAGGTATTGCCCTATACTGTAAATAAGGAGGATAGAGGGGAGGGTTAGGGGGTAAAGATAATGAGTTCAGTTATAGACATATTGAGTTTAAGATGTCTACTGGATATTGAATTCAAAACATCTTGAAAGGTAGCTGGAAATATAAGATTGGAAGTCTGCTGAGAGTTTTAGGCAGTATAGATAAATTGGAGAATACTGTTATCAGTAAAGCAAGTGGTAATTAAATCCATGGCTGATGAGATCAGCAAGTGGTATAGCAAGAGAAGAGAAGAGGGCCTAGGACAGAATCCTGAAGGACACCTAGGTTAGTGGGAATGATTTAGAGGCAGAGACAGCAGAGTGATCATTAGTAACTCTGGAGAGAATAATTTTGGTAGAATTATATGACTAGAAGTTAGAATATAAGCTATTAAGAGACTGGGAGGAGAAAAATGTCACTAGTATTAACTGGTGTCAAATCTGCCTACTCTGCAGACATTTTAGAATTTTTACTCAAGTCTAAGACTTTTTCTCTTGTCTACCACGGTAATTTACTGGGAACTAGTATCTTGCTACCTCTGTTTTCACTGGGGCCCTCGCTTCCCTTCTGTCTTTGTCCCCTTCAACACATACACATGCGCACGCGCGTGCACACACACACACACACACACACACACACACACACACACTCTTGCAATGCTTGAAATCCTATTGTCACACCTATGAAAGTTCCAGGAATGTTCTCATTTAGCTCATCCAAGTATCAGATACCATGTCCTGTCCTGGATGAAGCCACAAAGGTCTCTGAGTAGTTTTAACTCTGGCAATACCATGATTTGCAAAACCTTCAATGTTAATGTCATAAAGTATAAATAATCATTGATTTGTCAATGTCAGATGAATAACTGGTAAATAATCCTGTATAACCATATTCTTTAGATTTTTCCACAACTGTCCATTTGTGAGCATGAATGAACTAATTAAACATTTATTAAATACTACACTTAGCCCTGGGGATACAAATAGAAAAGTAAGACAGTTTCTGTTCTGAATGGGCTGTGACCTACAAAAGGTGCAAGAGACATAGTTTCTGGGTAATTGATCAATTTATTAATCATGCTAGCAGATAAATAATGAAAGGGGTTGGTGGCACTCTCAAATGCCGAAGAACCCTCACAGACCCCACTTGAAGCTTATATGCCCTTGGAAAAGTGGGTATTCCTAAGGGTGGCAATTGACTCTGATTGGTTAATAAGTAATGAGAATGAATATTGTAATGAGAGGTGGACCTATTGTAATTAGGTGCTGGGGGACATGACTGATCACTGAGTCTTGGACAAAGGGTCTTTTCCCACCTAGATTACCCCTACTGAGAGCAATGTAAGCAAAAGAGGGTCCACCTCTGGCTGAGTAGAACGTGATGGGCAGGAATTTTCCTTAGATTAAATTCTTTGAAAGGTTCTCTCACTGGGTGGTGTCTCCTACTTGGCATCAAAAGGCATGTACCCAAGGGATTTGAGCAATCTCATCCAGCAACAATGCCCATCAAAGAGTCAACAACCAAGTCTTCTGAAATATTCTTGGTCCCAATTCAATAATTGATTATTAATATGAGAGAAATAATCATTTTTTTCAGGGCTCACATTCTAATGGGGGAAACAATAAATATAAGAAGTGTCAGTTGCAAATCAGATGGAAAAGTCCCACAATCCTTAGAGTGTAGCATTAAAACAGATGGCAATGCATCTTCTTTAATGTAATTTCTCCTACCAAAGTCATATCAGTTTCTGATGTTGAACCATTTGACAGTGACAAGAACTTTAGTAACAAGAACTTTATTTTCTGAGTCTTCAATAGATGTCACAGGACCAGTTGCAAGGCTGCATCTTCCTAGAGGTTGCTTCACTGGATGATGGCTGTGGACATGGGGCTGGAAACATTTTTACAAAAGCTCTTTATTCAGAGACCTGATCTCCAGTTGGTATGAGCAGAATCATTGGTTAAGGTAATGGCAGTGGTTTGACTCACCTGACACATATTATTTTCTATCTAATCCTCAGGGTTTCCTATTGCTTCAAGTAGGCTGATTTTCATTAAACAAGGGTTGTTTTCTTTTAAACAGCCTAGAAAACTTTAATATAAATCATATCTTGAATATTGTTGTCATTTTCAATGAGACCAGTTGGGTGATGATTTGAGCTTAAGTTGGCCCACAAAGCTCAGACAAGGCAGAGAGCAAGGTAACGTAGGCATAGGCCTGGACCCAACAAAGGACAGAGGGCATTCCAGCCCAGAAGTAAGAAAGATTCAGCAGGTCAGTGGAAAGCTAAGCAGGAGTTCTATGAATTGTAAGCCACATCTTGCAAAACCTGAAGTAAGGCACATGAAAACTAGATTATCAGATAACATTTAAAGATAATGGTGAAAAAATGTAGGTGGAGTTTAAAGGAAACTTATTCAAAGACAAATATGAAAGTGAAGCCTATAGGTTCAGAAAGAGCCCAAAATTTGGGGAAAAGCTAACTGGATTGAGAGTTTTACAGTTTTATGATGTGTTGTAATGGGCTTTCATTGTCCAGGCCTATTCCTACTCCCTAATGTACTGTAACTGAGGGGCCTAGTTTTTAACAACTTAATTAAAATCTAGGTTTTGATTCTGTTTCTATTACTTACTAGCTAAGTGACTTTGAGTCATATAACTGTTTTTAGCCCCTTTTGTTTTCCTCATCTGTAAAATGAGAATTAAGACAAACAAACATACGAACAATATTTGTATTGTTCTCTTCACAGGATGATTTTAGAAAAGCATAAGCCACAGTGTACTATGTAAATGTGAACTATTATCACTGCTATAAGAAGCTACAAGGTTCTGGAGGTCCATTCACTCTTTGATGGTTTCAGATAGCATATAAAATGACCAAAACAGTTGATTGCAATTTTAAAAGCTTCTTACTCCATTTTTTGGGAACTAGATGAGGGATGAGGGTGAGTGGGAACTACGGGAAACTATTTAGACAAAACATTGTCTAAATATTCCAGTCTCATCAAAATAAAAATTCCCAAGCAGAGTTTCCTACTTGAAGAATCTAGCTCAGTAAGGGGAGGCCAGAAGTCAATCGAGAGAAAGAGGCTAGTTCTTGAGGATCTGATTTATTTTACAGCTTCAATGGTTTTCAAGGTAGTGAGGGGTCATAAAACTCCCTGAGTTTTGATCTATTGACCTTGCATAAAGAAGCCAGGGCCTTGTTTTTCAAACTTATATACATTTTTGTCCCCACCGCACTTTTCCCCCTGAACCATTTTTGCCAAATGAAGAAAGGGGAAATGCTGGAAAAAGAGCCTTTTCCCCCTTGGTGGATAATTAAAAGTTGCCTGAAGCCACAGCAACTTGCATTTGAAATATATTTCCATCACACAGAAATTCAAGAAGGATCAGTTCCTGAATTGGAGAACTCCAAGCCATATGTAAGAACTGCCACCAAGTATGTTTTTTGGGTCAGTAGCTAGCTTGTTTCCCTTTCCTCAGGGTCGCTAATGGAATAAGGTCCCAGCATGTTTTCAGAGAGCATAGTCTTAACAAAAGTATTGTATTTCAGATCAGGCATAAAACCCAAGCCCTGACCATCTGTGATTATGAGATACTCTGGGGGCACTTTTCTAAAGAGAGAGACTCTTATGAAAGCTATAATGGCCAATTTTTTATTGGGAACTATATTTGGGGGGCTATATTTTTTCTACTAGCTTTAGTTGCAGATTATATTGCTATATTATCCAAAAAGTCCTGTTACTGCTGCTAAATTTAAAAAAAAATCTCTTTTACCCAGAACCATAGCATCTAAGTCATCTTTTTTTTTATTTTTATGGACCAAATGTCATATTTCCTGCATTTAGAATGAAAAAATGAAATAAATTCATGCTTGATCAGTTTAGACAAATAGGAAAAAGCTCAGGACTGGTCATAATCTGGGCAAGTTTTGTTATGTCATTGTGTTTCTGTGTTTGAAATTAAAGTAAATATAAGTGCCTTTGAAGAATAATTTGAAGAATAATCTACCCTATCTTTCCAGTCACATAGACAATGCAGAATATGCATTAGCATTCACATTCCTTTCATTGACTACCTAAGTCAGTGTCTTGAAATGAAGATGACTCTGGGCTACCCATGTCTATGTCAAAAATGTTTAAGTTATTGTAGGTTCTATCAACTAAAAAGTCTTTCAGCATGGCTGCGTGATGGATTGTATCTTTGGGAACTTATGATTGACCTAATTAATTTCATTGAGACTTATTACCAGGTAGTTGGGCACCAAGTTATAATTTCTTCTTGGTCACAATACTGGGAAAAAACATTTAATTAGGCATAAAAGGGCTTGCCACATTTATGTCAGTGACAGCAGTGATCATACAAATAAAGTCATGGCTCCTTGCAGTATTAAAATAATAAAGTCTTTCTTTCTTTCTCTTTCTTCTTTCTTTCTTTCTTTCTTTCTTTCTTCCTTTCTTTCTTTCTTTCTTTCTTTCTTCCTTCCTTCCTTCCTTCCTTCCTTCCTTCCTTCCTTCCTTCCTTCCTTCCTTCCTTTCTTCCTTCCTTCCTTCCTTCCTTTCTTTCTTTCTTTCTTTCTTTCTTTCTTTCTTTCTTTCTTTCTTTCTTTCTTTCCTTTTCATTTTTTTTAATCCAAACATGAACGATATTATACAATCAGAGATTTGAAGCTGAAAGGAATCTTAGAAGTCGTCTAGTTTAACTCTCTCATTTATGCAGATGAAACTGAGGCAAAGAGAAGGTTGAAGGTCACACAGGTAGATAAGTTGAAAATATTGGATTTGAACCTAGGTCCTCTGACTTTAAATCAACATTCTCACCAGACTGTACTTGTATAACATCATTTTATTTTAAATGCTTATACTACTTTACAGCTCACCCTCTATTCACTTTGTGATCTATATTGGTATGCTTAAAAGAACAAGTATTATTATTTTTCCCTCTAACATAATAATCCATTGCTCCTCCATTAGAACGTTACTTCTACCTCTCATGCTGGCATGGAGGTGGCTCTGTGTTTTCAAAGGATATATTCACAATTAGCAGCTTCTGGATTGTCCCTCTTGTTGTTTAGTCATTTTTCAGTCATGTCTGACTCTTTGTGACACCATTTGGAGTTTACTTGGCAAAGACACTGGAGTGGCTCGCCATTTTTCTTCTTCAGATCATTTTACAGATGAGGAAACAGAGGCAAATTCAGTTAAGTGACTTGCCCAGGTTCACATAGCTAGTAAGTATCTGATTATTATAAGGGTGTAAAGTCAGGAAGATGAGCGTTTGAAGTCAGGAAGACTCATCCTCCTGACTCCAGGTACAGTGCTGTATCTGCTAAGCCACCTAGCTACCCCTAGCTGCTGGATGGTCCAACAAAGTTGAAAAATCTGTGAGTATAGACCTGGGGATAGTCTTTATTTCAGCTACCTATGGGGATAGTCTTTATTTCAGTTACCTATGAACCAGTTCAGTGAAGCTTTAAAGTAGCTCTGTAAGATGGGTTAACTTATCTGTACCTTTGGAGAGAATTGTTTATACTGATGAAATTATATTAGAGGTGTTTGAGGTATTGAAGCATTGAATACTTTGTTAGCTCAAACTGCTATCTTTTAAAAACACAAAACTATTTTACTAGTCTTCTTGAAAATCATATTGAATTTTGCAAGACAACATAGGAGGCTGACTTTGCCTCTTATTGACTATCGTAACATTTATAATTGATTTAGTTCATCATTAGACTTTAATGACAAGTTATCAGTATAGTATTACCTTAGGAAGCTCATGGGATACTCAGGCTAGCCACATGTTCATTCCACTTCTGACTCTGAAAGTTTTCTGCAATGTTCAGAAACCTCTTTATCCTGGAAGCTCACCCTACCCCTGTATTTTTCCCATTGGAAGGCCTCTCCTCCTCTGTATTCTCATTCTCTGATTGGCTCACCCCCCGCCCCAGAAATCTCCATTGTAAGAATACTAAGACCAGCCCTGTCTCCATTAACAGTCAGGATGCATTTCTAACTCTTCAGACGTTATCTACGATGCCCTTCCTCCCATCTCCATTTTTCAGTTTCCTTGAATTATATTTATCCATCAGAATATAAGTTCCTAGAGGGCAAGTTTATTCTGTATTTGCATTCCCCAAAATTAGCACAGTAACTGACACTCATTAAGTCCTTAGTAAATCCCTCTTGACTTGCCAAATTTGACTTATGAAAAATGTGTGATATCAAAACATCTGCTTTCATGTCTACAAAGATGAGATAATTTCCTAATCTCCTTTTCTATCCAAAGGTTTCTAACTGCCTAGCTTGAGGATCTAAACAACATTGAGTTCTTTCTTTAGTATCTTCTCCGTATCTCTATTTGGTTAACTTCTCCAATATTGTGCAAGATCAAGATCATGTAATTTTACAGGTATTCAAATTAAATCTCCCCATTTTGCATATGAGGAAGCTGAAGTCCTAAAAGCAACTTGCCCTTAATAGGCAATAGTAGCTATGAACCCATCAAACAGTAATCTCAATTTGCATTTGGGGTGTTTCCTGTGATCATATCACATAATTGAATTTACCACATTAACTTTGAATATTGATGGGGATGGATATGTAAACATTTTTTGCTCCTTAAAAAAAATCTTCCCTCATATACTAATAGAATTTTAGACGCAGGAGAGACTTTAGGAAATACCCAGGCCATCCTATCCATTTCTTCAATGCAAATAAAGTTAAAGAATGTTTGCAAAGAAATACAACTTGCATTTTTTTCCAGTTAGTAGATTATCTTCTCTAGTGTATTTACAGTTTTTGTTGCCATAGTATTTATGTATTTTCTATCATTATTATTTTAGCACCTTCTACCTTTGTCTCATTTTGTTGCCCAAGTGCTTGTAATTGTTATGAAGGTCAGTGGAATAAGTCCTACTAAACAATTCCCCAGCCACAGAAGTCAGCAGTGAATGCTCACATCAGGCAAGTGTTCTTTCTTTGAATTCCCCTAGGGAGATTAGGTAGCCTGGGGGAGTCTCATTAATTTTTGAGTCACTTGCTTAAAACTAGCTTTCCCTAGGAATAACAGAAGTCTCAACCCGCAGCAGCACCTTGGTGGACCCTTTGAAAGAAAGGAATGCTTAAGGTGAGTAGTGAAGGCATAGATAGGCCAATAGTTTGCAATGTGGGGTCCATGGTGTGACTAACATTGTGTGATCAACCAATCAGAGTGACAGGATGGGTTACATCGTGTCCTTTGGACAATAGGTAGTCATGGAGACTTTTCTCCAACAAAATCAGTCCTTCCTTTTACCCATTACAGCCCAACACCATCTCTTATTCCTGTACTAATTCCCCACTTCACACCTTCTTGAGCCAGTCCCTGAGGGCAGTCATAATAAAATTCAACATGAGCATCCGTATCAACAACTGTATAAGTACTATTAGGAAAATCCCACTCCACCCCACACTAGCATAATCACCAAGGGGAAAAAATATTTATAGGGGTGTATGATCCAGGGTTTGGTGATGAATAACACAAACAATCACTCCCAATAAGCAGCAATGAAAAATCCCAGGGAGGAATATGAAAACTAATGAGATTCTGTAACCCTTTTGTATTTAGGGGGTTAAAATCTTGTGATCACAATATAAATACATTAATATATCAATATAGGGAATTTTCACTAGTTCTGTCTGTACATTATTGGTCCAACAGGAAACCAAGCAGTTGGTTTGTGATGTTGCTGGCATAATACTTTTTAAAAAAATACAAATTTTACTTTTCTATGCAAGCCCTTGCTGGGAAAGGCCAGCCCCCAAGATCAAGGTCATATGTTTTTTGTTTACAGGTTGCTGGAATAAGTACCCACTGTTATCCTTGGGTTACAAAGCTATACATTGTATATTACTTTCAACTTCAGTGTGACAGAGCTGACTCGATAGCAGATCAAGTTCTTCATCTCTTGAGGTTAAATTCTAGTGTTGTGTGCTGTACTCTGTGACCCTGCATAAATCACTTAACCCTCCAATGCCCTACTTTTCCTGCAGCAAAACGGAACTAGGAAAAATCCTGACTACTTGCAAGGTGTTTGTCAGGAATTTTGAAAAATGTTACTCCAAAGGACTTTCTCGGTTAACAAACAATGCCCCATTGTCCTTATACGTAAAGTATAACCAGGCCAACTCTCAGTATCGTGTTCTTCTCTGAGATGTTTGAAATATAGTGCAGTGAGGAAAGGCTCCTAAGAGCCACATGTTTCAGTATGGCCCGTGATATTATTGAAGCAGAGAATAAAAACCATTTGCTATAGAAATAGCAATAACTGGTTTTACAGCTTTTTCAAGGATTACATAGGTTTGCACTGACCTTAAAATGGCTAAGAGGTGAGTTAATAAAGGATCTTACAATGTCTTTAAAAGAAATGGCATTCTAACCCTATTAGAAATGGTTGTTTCATACATAAACTAAAAGAAGGTACTTCATTAAAAGCAGGCAGCTGTCCTTCCAGTAGGCTAACTAGGTTTTGCAAAATGAAGACACTGAGGTCATACAGGTCTGCCTGGAACATAGATCTCACCCACATTAGCTTTAATGTGTCACTGACAAGGCTGCTAAACAGCAAGTTTCAAAGCCAGCTCTTTGAAGATGCTGTAGTTCACATTCTTCTCTGGCTATACATAATGCATTTGTTTTTCCTTTGTCAGCTTTCAAAATGTGTCCTTATTCCCTGCTGTCGGCATCAGGCTCGCTGTGCCTTCCAGAGTGACAGCACTTGGCATTTTACATTAGCATCATCATGGGTTAGCTGATGTACTTTCTCAATAGGGCACTCTCAAGACTTCATTCTAACTTTGTAGATTCAACTTTTAACTGTGCCGTTAAGACAGGCATAGCCATTGAAAATTACAAACAAAGCAAACATTTATCAAAGAGTTAAAAATCACATTTATGACAAACAAAAGTACTCCATCCTAGAGCCAAACTTCACAAATTAATCAATCTCTAGATTATATAAGAGTATTCAGTTAAAATCATTTTGTAATTTGAAACCCTACATATATCTAAGAAATGTAAGTAGTGGGCAGATATTATTAGCCTGTCTTTTAATACAAGCAGGAAAAAAAATGTTGGGGAAAGAAAATCAAGATGTTTCAATTGAATGTAGAAATTTGATGTCACTTTTGAAATTCAAAGAAATGAAAGACTGATTGGAACTTCTAAATGGGCTTTTTATTTGTATTAGGTTTTGCCTTTTTCCCCTTCTTTCAGATATGTCTTTGCTTCTGGAAATGCTTACCAGTGGAAATTTTCATCACCATTAAAACCTTATTTTCAGGCCTGGTAATGTTGTGGATGTATTGTTGTCTAGGCCAGTGATGCATGAAGTCTGGCAGATTCTACTGAGCTGGAAAGATGATTGATGACCATTTTCACAGCAGATTTTATGTCTTGTCCAAGGTCCAACCTAACTACATGTGGATAAGCTCATTACTAGATGGTTGGCCACCAAATATAAATGTTTTTGTCCCTAGAAAGTCATGAAGACAGACTACTAAGATCTATGGTGGTTGGAAAAACCATAAGTTTAAGAGAATACTCACACCAAGGTGGCCACAAATTCTTGAAATAGTAAATTATAGTTCTCTTAAGGTATTTCCTAGAGGACATGGCAGACTCCTTCACTAACTAGCTAGAGAAGTAGTTCCCTATTGCCTCAAAGATAAAATACAATGTCCTCTGTTTAATGGTTACTTCACTTCATAATCTAGCTTGTTTATCTTTCAAGATTAATCACATGTTGCTCACCTTCATTCACTCTGAGGTCCAAACAAACTGGCCTGAATGCTTTCCCTGATAAAAAATAGTGTAACTGTCAAATCTCTGATTTAACACAGGCTTTCCCCAGGCATCTGGAATACATTCTTCAAAAACCTCTGCTTCTAAGAAACCCTGCCTTCCTTCAAAGGCTCAGTTTGAAGGACTACCTCCTATGAGGCTTTTCCTCATTCTCCCCAGTTACTGTCTTTTCTCCAAGGGATATTGTATTAACTTTTATCTATATGGTATCTTCAGATATGTCCATGAGGCAGCTAAGTGGTATAAGAGCTAGAGTACCATGTCTGGAGTCAGAAATACCTAAATTCAAATTCAATCTCAGACACTTATTAGATAGATAAGTAACTTAATCTCCATTTACCTCAGTTTCCTCAATTGTAAAATAAGGATAATAATAGCACTACCTCCCAGGATTGTTGTGAGGGTTAAATGAGAATATTTTTAAGCATTTAGCATAGTACCTGACACATAGTAGGTGTTATATAAATAAATGCTTGTTCCCTCCCTCTCTCCTTCCCTTGTATTATGTAATAAAATATAAGCTCCTTGAGGGAAAGGTTATTTATGCCTTTGCAGGCAGCCAGGTAACATAGTGGTTAGAGTGCTGGGTCTGGAGCCAGGCAGATCTGAGTGATATCAGATACTCAATAGCTGTGTGACACACTGGGTAAGTCATTTGAATTCCATTAACCATTGATATAATAAATAAAAGTAAGAGCTCTTTTTATGAAAAAATAAAATAGATAAAGCACTGATTAATTTGATTAAAGAAAGAGAAAAAAATAAATTACCAATATCAAAAATTTGAAGGACAAATTCACCACCAATGAAGAGGAAATTAAAGCAATTATTAGGAACTATTTTGTACAATTATATGCCAACATATCTAATAAGCTAAGTAAAATGGATGAATATTTACTGAAATATGAGTTGCCCAGATTAATAGAAGTGAAAATACAATACTTAAATAACCCTGGTTTAGAATATGAAATTAAGCATGCCATTTAAGATCTCCCAAGAAAAAAATCCCCAGGACCAGACAGAATTACAAGTGAATTCTACCAAACATTTATAGAACAATTAATTCTAATACTACATAAACTATTTGGAAAAATAGGCAAAGAAGGAGACTAGCAAATTCCTTTTATAATACAAATATGGTACTGATACTTCAAACAGGAAGAGCAAAAACAGAGAAAGAAAACTATAGATTAATTTCCCTAATGAAATAAAATACTGGCAAAGAGATTACAGAAATATGTCACAAAGATATGACCAGGTGGTATTTATACAGGAATACAGGGCTGATTAAATAGTAGGAAAACTATCAGCATAATTGATCATATCAAAAACAAATCCAATAGAAATCATATAATTATCTCAATAGATGCAACCAAACTACCAAAAATAATTTTGTAGAACTATTAAAAAAATGACAAAATTAATCTGAAAGAACAAAAGTTCCAGAGTATCAAGTGAATTGACGCAAAAACAAAAAAAAAAATGGGAAGGAAGGTGGCCTAACCCCATCAGATCTCAAATTGTATTACAAAGTGGTAATCATTAAAAACAATCTGGTATTGGCTACAAAATAGTTGAAGATCAGTGGAATACTATATTAAGCACAAATACAGAGTAGTGGATGACCAGAGTAATTGAGTGTTAGATAAACTGAAAGACCTTTACTTTGGGACAAGAACTCATTGTTTGCCAAAAACTGTGGGGAAAACTGGAAAGCAGTTTGGCAGAAACTATTAATAGACCAATGTGTCACACTGTATACCACAATAAGTTAAAAACTGGATACACGATTTTGACATAAAGCAAGTACCATAAGCCCATTAGGAAAGCCTGGATTAATTTTACCATCAGATCTGTGGATAATGAAGAAATTATGAACAAACAAAAGATAGAGAGCATTACAGAGCATAAAATGGATAATTTTTCTTTATGTTATATTAAAAAAACATTTTTATATAAACAAAATCAATGCATCCAAGATTTGAAAGAAAACAAGGAGGGAAATTATAGAAAATTTCTATGATTAATGACTCATTTCTCAAATATTTAAAGAACTAAGTCAAATTATAAAAATACAATGCATCCCATGGTGGTTAAGTGGTTAAAAGATATGAAGAGGCAGTTTTCAGAAAAAAAATCAAATCTGTCTATGGTCATATGAAAAAATACTCTAAATCACTATTGTTTAGAGAAATTCCAATTAAAACAACTCCAGGGTACCCCTTCACATCTATCAGATTGGATAACATGCAGAAAAGGAAAATGACAAATGTTGGAGAGAATGTGAGAAAATCAGGACACTAATCCATTATTGGTAGAGTAATGAACTGATCCAACCATTCTGGATTTAAAATTTGGAACTATGTACGAATGAGGTATGAAACTGTGCATACCCTTTGACCCAGCAATATCACTACAAAGAGATGAATGGAAAGGAAAAAAAGAAAGGAAAAGAAAGGGAAGAAGGAAAAGAGAAGAAAGAAGAGGAGAGGAGAGGAGAGGAGAGGAGAGGAGAGGAGAGGAGAGGAGAGGAGAGGAGAGGAGAGGAGAGGAGAGGAGAGGAAAAAGGACTTATATGTACAAAAATATTTATAGTCACTCTTTTAGAGGTTGCAAAGAATTGAAAATTGAAAAGATGTCATCGACTGGGGAATGGCTGAATCAGATGTGGTACTCTGACAGAACACTATTCTATAAGAAATGATGAACAGCCTAAAGGACTATAAAAATGTGCATATCCTTTGACCAAGCAATACCACTTCTGGGGCTGTATCCCAAAGAGATCATGAGAATAGGAAAAGGACCCATGTGTATAAAAATATTTATATCAGTTCTCCTTGAAGTGACCAAGAAATGGAAACTGACGGGATGCCCCTCAATTGAGGAATGACTGAACAAGTTGTGACATATGAATGTAATGGAATATTATTGTGCTATAAGAAATGGTGAAAAGGCAGACTTCAGAAAAACCTGGAAAGACTTATATTAACTCATGCTGAGTGAAGTGAGCAGAACCAGGAGAACACTGTACACAGTAACAGCCACAGTGTAAGATGACTGATTTTGATAGACTTGGTCCTTCTCAGCAATGCAAGGAAGGACTCATGATGGAGAATGCCATCCACATCCAGAGCAAGAACTATGGAGTCTGAATGCAGAGTGAGGCAGACTATTTTCTTTTTTGTTTTTTGTTTTTTGTTTTCCTTCTCATGGTATCTTCCATTCATTATAATTCTTCCATACAACATGACTAATATGAAAATGTGTTTAATAGGAATCTATATGTAGAGTCTAAATCAGACTGCAGGCTGTCTTGGGGAGAGAGGGCGGAGGGAGGGAGAGAAAATTTAAAACTTATGGAAGTGAATGTTGAAAACTAAAAATAAATAAATTAACTAGTGTTTTTTAAAAGAAAAGAAATGATGACAGGAGCTTTCAGAAAAACCTGGAAAGACTTACATGAATTTATTCAAAGTGAGCAGAACACTGAACACAGTAACAGCAATATTATTTGATGATCAGATGACTTTACTATTCTCAGCAATACAATTATCTAATTCCAAAGGACTTATGATAAAAGCTACAGAGAGAGAGAGAAAAAGAAGAAGAAAGGTGGGAGAGAGGGAAGGAAGGAAAGAAGGAAAGAAGAAGGAAGGGAAGAAGGAAGAGAAGAAGGAAAAGAGAAAGGAAGGCAGGGAGGGAGTAAGGGAGGGAGGGATGGAAGATAGAAGAGAAGAAGGGAAGAGGAGAGGAAGGGAAGGAAGGAAAGAAAAAAGAAAGAAGGAAAGAAAGAAAGAAAGGAATAAAGGGAGGGAGGAAAGAAGAAGGAAAGAAGAGGTAAAAGAAAGAGGGAATCAGGAAGTTAGGCAAGCAAAACTGAAGAAAAGAAAGGAAAAGAAATCCATGATGATAACTCTAAAACTAGAAGTGACCTCATATTCCTAGACTTAGTCTAGCCATTTCATTTCACAGATGAAGAAATTGAGGTCTAGAAAAGGTGAAGTGCCCTATGTCACAGAGTAATAAGTATCAGAGGCAAGATTTGAACCCCATTCTTCTGCCCAGCAACTGCTTTTTCAACTTGACCACAATACTTTCTATTTCAGTATTTAGATTTGGTTATACAGGAGTCGTTACTAAAGATGACTTAGCTCCTTAGGAGTACTCAAAAAAAGGCTTAATATTTGGTCTGACTGCTTTCTTAACATGAACACCACATTCTCCTAAAAAACAAAATAATCTGGAGTTTCATTCTGTTTAATGACACCAATATATCGAAGCTAAGAAACATCTTACCATTCCCCAAGGTAGCAAGTCTCCTTCATTTCTCAGGCCCCATCCAAGGGCAGGTCAATGCCATTTTCCTGGGCAGTGACCTATACAACTTTAAAATGGTGAAACCTTGAGAAAATGAGAATGAAAAAAGCTGAAATGCAAGAAGGCCATGATCTGGGCCTGTCAGAAAGTCCCCTAGGACAGATAGTAATGGGGCAGGTTGCTTCATATCACCTGCTCCAGAAGAGATGTAGAGGGACAAAAGCTACTATAACTTTGGCAACACTTTGTCAGAGAACTCAAAATGAATACAAAAGATTTCAAATAAACATATATCTACAGCATTCAGAATATTAAAGCCTGGAACGATCAGAAGCTCATGAGGAAAGCTAAGGACCACAACAAAGATGTTCGGTTAGGTTTTGCTGATTTTAATTATATTGGAGGAAAAAAGCAGGGACAAAGAAGGAATCAAACCACTGCTTGGTACAGATAGGATGATAAATAATAACAGAAAGTATGCATATCTTCTTATTTCTTGCTTTGCTTCTTTCTCTGTCAAGAAAAATGGTCTTTGGACAAAAGGACAGAACAAAAGTAGGTATTAGCCACTGTTTATACAAAATATAGACAAGGATATAATATGATAGTACTTAGCTTGGTGAATTATGTCACCGGTCCCAAAGAACTATATCTTTGAAAGCACTGTAAGATGTGACTACTTTTACCATGGTCAGTAATATCTGATATAAAATGGACAAGAGGAGAGGTACTGTAGGACTAGAGAATCTAAGTGCTGTCAGAGTTCTTTGACTAATGACAAAATTCTAGAATTTTTTTAATCAAAGAAATGATTATTGACCACCAAGAAGAGGAAATGAAGACCCCAAAGAGCCACTGTGACTTCATCAAAGACAGTTAATTTAAGATTAATCTTTCCTCTATCTTTTTTTTTAATTGGGAGGCAATGAGGGTTAAATGACTTGCTTAGGGTCACAAGGCTAGAAAATATTTGAGGTACAGTTTGAACTCAGGTCCTCCTGACTGCATTATTTTCTCCACTGCTCCACCTAGCTTCCCTACAACTTTTCTTCTTTTGATACAGTTACTAAAGGTGTAGATAAAGGGAAGGGAATAAGCATTTATATAGCTCCTCTGTGCTAGGTGTTGTGTTAAGCACTTTACAAATATTTCATCTGATGCTCCCAACCAACTTGGGAAATGGGTATTGTTACTATAGGCATGGTACAGATAAGGTATCTGAGGCAAACAGAGATTACAGGTCATACAGATAGTATCTGAAGCTGGATTTGAACTCTGTTCTCCCTGGGTCCAGGCTGAGCCCTCTATCCACTGCACCACCTATTAGCCTAGGTGCTACACATATTACTTAGATGTTGGAAAAGCAATTTACAAAGTTTCTCAAGTTACATTTGGCAGGGGAGGGGGGTGGTGATATGTACGCCAAGGCAAAGTATAATTATATGGATTTGGAACTAGTCAAATGATCAGAATTTTAAAAAAAAATTAGTGTTTTCATATCTCCCTAGAAGTATTGTAAGACCATATTTTTAGAACTGGAAGTGATGCCAGTATAGGCCACCTAGTGCAGGAAATCTCTTCCCTGTGCCCCATCCCTGCCTCCAATTTCTAAATGAGAAATCTCAGACTGAAGGAAATTAAATAACTTGCCCCAAATAATACTGATACTGAACTTCAGAGAAGGTCACTTGGAGAGTGGTCCAGAGATCAGTGTTTGAGCCCATGCTTTTTTAACATAAATTTATCAATCACTTGAACAAATTTACAGATGACACAAAGCTGGAACTTAAAACTAGCTTGCTGGATGACAGTAAGAATCCAAAAAAGATCTTGGGCCTTAATGAACTAGAACAGTGATGTTAAACTCAGATAGAAAGAGGGCCACTAATTAATACATGCAAATCCCTGTAGGCTACATATTGAATTACCTTTAAAGTGTAATATTATCCTTGCTTTATCATATTTTTATTTTGTTAAATATTTCCTAATTGCATTTTAATCTCATTTTCCCTACTCTTACCTGTAAGACAGAAATTTTAGATACCTCCAGACCAGATTACCTGGCTGAATTGAGTCAAGTGAAATATAAAGGGATTCATTAAAAACCTTATACTCAGTTTAAAAAAATAAACTTTTTAACTATAAAATGGGGAAATATCATTAGATAATATTTTGTTTTCAGAGGATCTAGGGGTTTTATTGTATCAGATCATCAATATGTGTAAACTGAGTGCTACAACAGTCAAAGGAAACTTGGGCTACACAAAGAAAGTCATATTCTCCTGGACTGAGGTAGGAAGGGAGAGCAGGAGAGGGAAAAGGATGATAACTTATTTTGTGCCCTTTTCAAATGGCATTTGAGGGGGCAGCTAGATGACTCAGTGAGTAAAACACTGGCCTTGAAGTCAGGAGGACCTGGCTTCAAATCTGGCCTCAGACACTTGACTCACTTACTAGCTGTGTGACCTTGGGCAAGTCACTTAACCCCAATTGCCCAGCCTTCCCCCCTCCAA
This sequence comes from Trichosurus vulpecula, assembly GCF_011100635.1. NCBI lineage: Eukaryota > Metazoa > Chordata > Mammalia > Diprotodontia > Phalangeridae > Trichosurus > Trichosurus vulpecula. The sequence goes on along the minus strand of NC_050573.1, from coordinate 221,602,314 downwards.
AAAAAAAAACAAATAAACAAAAAAAAGGGCATTGGGTTGGATTATAAAGATATGAATTTAAATCTTAACTCTATTGAAATTGATTAACTCAAAGATGCTCTCAATATAAAGTTTTTGCTTTAATCACATATTTATATTATGTTTAAGATAATAAACCTGTGGTTTTGCTCATAAAATTTCAAAGTTAGTAAGTAGCAGAAAAAATATATTTTAGGAAACAAAAAGTTTGTACCAGCATTTATTTTTTTGTTTGTTTTCAAATACTTCGCTGTGGCTAATACAAGTGGCATTTTTTAGCTCTATGCTATGTGTAATACAATGTTTTAGGCTTTAGGTTTAAAAAGACAAAGCTATTCTGGAGAGCAATTTGGAAATATGTCCAAAGGGCTATAAAATGTGCATACCCTTTGTCCCAGCAATACCACTTCTAGGACTGTATCCTAAAGAGATCACGCAAGGGGGAAAGGGACCTGTATGTATAAAAATATTTATAGCAGCTTTTTCGTGGTAGCAAATAATTAGAAATCAAGGGGATGCCCATCAATTGGGGAATGGCTGAACCAGTTGCAGTTTATGAATGTAATGGAATATTATTGTGCTATAAGAAATGGGGATGATACAGAATTCATAATAACCTGGAAAAACTACATGATATAATACTGAGTGAGAGGACCAGAACTAGGAGAACATTGTGCACAACCACAGACATATTGATTCTGTAATAACTTTGATAGACTTGACTCTTTTCAGCAATATAAGGTTCAAAGACACCCCCAAAGGTCTCATGATGGAAACAGCTATCTATATCCAGATAAAGAACTGCGGAGTATGAATGTGGATTGAAGGAAACTATCTGCTCTTTTTTTTGGTTTTGTTTCTTCTTTCTCATGATTCACTATTGATCATGGTTCTTCTTTACAACTTGACTTTTGTGTAAATATGTTTAATGCAAAGGTATATATGTAGAACACATATCAGATTCCATGCCATCTTGGGGTGAGGGGAGTGGGGAGGGAGGGGAAGAAAAATTCGGAATCCAAAAACCTGTGGAACTGAGTGTTGGAAACTAAAAATAAATAAAACGTCTCTGCCTTCAAGGAGCTTAGGATCTGGTAAAAGAGAGGTTGACCACGACTTTGGAATAAAAACTGAACACAGAGGTAAGAGCTTCTGTGGTAATTTGAAGAAAGAAACATTTCTAAAAATAAAGGGTTTCAGAAAAATTTTCCTGCATGAGATGGCACATCATTTTAATGAAGAAGAACGTTTTATGTATCTTTTCCAAAAGCTTTGTCTGTTCTCAGAATTGAGAGAGCCTGTTCCAGTACCAGAAACACGTTTGCGATTTTTCAGTTTCATTTTTCAATGGATCAACCAGGTGCTTTTCTGTCATGGAAAAGTCATGACAAGTTTAAAATTTTCACAACAGTGTGAAATAGATAATCTTCAAAACTTCACTCCATAGAGGATATTCCTCACATCAGATATACTATTAGTTAATGTTTTTGGTTTCTGTCCACACCTTCACCCATGCTATGTAATTTTATTTAAATATTCAAAAGTATTTATGTATATATGCATATATATACACATGCATATATATGTACACATATATCAATATGTGTATGTATGTATGCATGTTTATTTATACATATATTTTAAAATCATGACATTGAAACAAATCAAAAATCTCCACAATAATTTGTACTCAGAGTTCCAATCAGGCTGGGTTATGAAAGGAAGCTGAGGGTATATGATTTTGTGAGAAAATACCTGTATCCATTGAAATTAACTGAATGAAAAATATGTAGGCTAGGGGCTTGAGAAGTAGGCTGAATAATAAGAAACTTGCAGAGCTCATCTTGTGAAATTTTAGCAGCAAGCAATGACAACTTTTAGCCATGATGTTCTAATATTTTATTCCCACAAACCTCTAATCCTTATTTCTTCTTATTGCTCTATTCTAAAAAATCAAAACAAAAATGTTCTAATATCTCATTTATCTAACATCATGCACCTCAAAAACAATGTAAATGCCATCTTACTTTACTTGTGTCATGAATAGAACAATTTGGGTATATGATGGATTTCAAACTAGCTACTATTTTAGGAATTAGCAATGGATGTGAAAAGCCCTGCATAATTTATCACAATGATTTTACAGGTAAATTAGGAAAAGCTCAAGAAATGTTATTAGATTTTCATTCCTAACTAATTTTCTGATAGCAATTATTTTAACATAATATGATTGATAATCATTTCATCAGTAGCCCATTATCATAATTTAATATGATTATTCATTTGGTTCATAAAAATAAAACAAATATGAGAAAATAGATTCTTCCTAGAGTATATGTTTTTTTTTTCCTTTCTATTAGTTTTTGATTACATGATCTCTAAGGTCACCTCTAGCTCTAAATCCTATGATACTTTCATACTATGATTTATAAATCCTATGGAATTCATAATGTGCTTATTGCCAGTATAAATACTTGTCTAAGCAAAACAAAACCTGGAAAAATAAACACAGCATCCTATTTCTTATTTTGCAGAATGGCAAAATTAAAATCTCAAGCCATCTTCAATACACAGTTTTCGTGAGGGGACCAACTAAAAGCCGAATGTTCTGAACACCATTCTTTTTTTTTGCCAAATCAAAAACAGAGACCATCACCTCAAAAAACAAACAAAAAACAACCTTCTTCCCTTCATCCCATCATTCATTTATCTATCTATCTGTCTATCTATCTATCTATCTATCTATCTGTCTATCATCTATCATCTATCCTTCTATCTATCTATAGATCATCTATCATCAGATCATTCATATATATATATATTTATATATGTATATATATATATATATGTGTTTGTGTATGTGTGTGTATGTACATATATATACATGTATGTATATGTGTATGTATGTGTGTGGGCTGCATCTCCTCTCAGCTGGCTTCCTACTATGTCTCTCTTCCTTTTTCCCCTCTTTTTCCTTTCTTCTTTCCTTCCTTTTTTCCTTCCTTTCTTCCTCCTTACTTCCTTTCTTCTTTCTTTCCTTTCTTTTTTCCTTCCATCCTTTATTCCTTCCTTCCTTCTTTTCTCCCTTCCTTCCTTTCTTTCTATTTCTCTTTCTTTTTTCCTTTCTTTCTTCCTCCCTTCTTTCCTTCCTTCCTTCCTTCTTTCCTTCCTTTCTTTTTTCTTCCTTTCTTTCTTCCTTTCTTTCTTTCTTTCTCTCCTTCTTTCTTTCTTTCTCTCCTTTTTATTTTCCTTCTTTTTATTTCATGTAGTTACTAAAGCATTGCTGTAGATATAATTGATAAATTTTGTCAGATTATTCAATGAACTCTTTTATTCTCATCTTGGAGAAAAGTTTGGCAATCTGGTCTGAATAGCATAATGTCTTGATGTCATTTCCAACGGTGGGCTTTAATGGTATACCCTAGGGACCTGTGTTGTACCCTGCAATGTCTAACTCTTTTTAATCAATGAATCACATAGATGAATTAATTTCATATTTATAAAATTTACTCATGACACAGAACCAGAAGACCTAGCTAGCATGCTGGATAATAGAGTCAGATGTCAAAAAGATGTTGAAAGACAAAGATGTTAAGTTAAATCAAATATTTAATAAGGATGATTTTCAAATTTGATAGAATATATGCAAAATTCTACATGAGTTTTTTTTAATCAACTTCTCAATTACAAAATGAGAAAGTTGTAAATAAACAAGGAAACTAGGTAGCCCAGTGGATAGAGAACTAGGCCTGGAGTCAAGAAGAACTGAGTCCAAATCTCTCTTGAGCCACACAGTAACTATGTGACTCTGGATAAGTTACATAACCTCTGTCCACCTCAGTTTTTTTTTTTATTTGAAAAATGAAGAGAACTACCAGGATTATTGTGAGAATAAATTAAGGTAATATTTTGTTATTTCAAAAATGTGAAGCACTCTTCAAACTTTAAAGCAATATAAAGAGAAAGAGCCAAGATGGCAGAAGGAGGGCAGAGCATGGCACTAGCAACAATAGCAGCAGAGGGGTAGGTAAGAGCAGGTGAAGTAAGGAATCTGAGATGGTAAACCAGGACAAGAAATATTTGAGGACAAAGAGAACTCAGAAGATCCTTCTCCTACCTCTGGGAGCAAGAATGAGTTCCATCTTACAGCTCTGTCACTTATTACCCTGTTCTGAGTCACAGATACAGGGTAGAGAGGAGTATTCAGAGTAGGTATGGGACTCAGCTCAGTACTAAGCAAAGTACATATTGTAGAAACTCAGCCTTAGGATGCAGAGTGATCATTCAGTTCTAATCTCATCATGTAAATAAGTCTATAGTGGAACAACCAAGGCAGGAGACCAAAATAAAAAGGGAGGCCACAGTTAGTCACTCTGAATCTTTAGAACGTCCCAATGGGCTAACAGTGATGGAGTCTCGTAGCGACTAAAATTCAACTACACACCAATTAACAGATCCAACTTGCAAATCTTAATTTAGTAGGAACCTAACCAGACCTTTCCCTGAATCACACCACTTTATATCCCCCAGACTAAGCTGTGAAAGCAACAGAAAGACCTAAAAGAAGAGATGCTCAAGCCACACACCCTACCCTCACCCCCCAAAAGTAAACAGAATCTAACACCTACATAAAGTCCAAAGTCAAGAAACAGGCTGAAAGGATGAGGAAAAAAAACTAAACCTGACTAGAATGATGTTCTATGATGACAGAAAAGCTCAAGCCTTAAATACAGAAGGTAATTACTTGAAAACATCTACAAGAAAAGCCTCTCTTCTCTCTCTCCTCTCTCTCTGTATGTATGTATGTGTGTGTATATATATACATATATATACATATATGTGTATATATGTACAGATACATATATATACACACATATATATGCATACATATATACACATACATACACACACATACACACACACACACACATATACATATCAGATTGGTCACAAGCCCAATAAAAATTCCTAGAAGATTTAAAGAGTTAAATATAATTTAAAGAATCAAATGAGAATTATGGAAGAAAGATATGAAGAGAACTAACAGCTGAAGGTGATAATATGAATACAAAAGTAAAGAAAATGTGAAGTAAAGTGAAGAAAATAACTCTTTCAAAATTAGAATTGGCCAAATGGAAGTTAATGACTCTGTTAGACATCAAGACATAGAAATCAAAGTAAAAAAAACTGGAAAAAAGAGAAGAAAATGTAAAATATATCAAAATAACTGATCTGTAAAATAGATTGAGAGACAAGTTACTTACCTCCCTGAAAGCCAGAAACAAAAATACAACAACAAAGGAGTACCTAAGCATATTTTAAAAAATCATAAAGGAAAGCAGCCCAGATATCTCAATTGTTGTTGAATAATTTCAGTCATGTCTGACTCTTCATGACCCCAATTAGTGTTTTCTTGGCAAAGACACTGTAGTGGTTCACCATTTCCTGCTCTAACTCATTTTACAGGTGAGGAAACTGACAAACAGGGTTAATCAACTTGCCTAGGGTCACACAGCTAGTAAGCGTCTGAGGCCAGAATTGAATTCAGGAAGAGGTATCTTCCTGACTAAAGGTCTAGTTACTATACTACCTAGTTGCCCTAGATATCTTATCATTGGAGAGTAAAGTATTGAAAAAATCTACCAATTACCACCTAAAGAACCCCAAAATAAAAACTTCCAGGAAGATTATAGCCAAACTCTAGAGCAACCAGGTTAAGGAGAAATTACTGCAAACATTCAGAAAGAATCCAGTTGCAATGGAGCCATACTCAGGATCACACAAGATTTAGCAGCCAAAATGATTAAGCAAAGGAGAGCTTGAAATGAAATATGTTGGAAGACATGGAAAATAGAATTATAACCAAATATAATATACCCCATAAAACTGAGTAATATTCTACAGGGGAAAAATAGATATTTAATGAAATTGAGGACTTTCAAGACCAAAGAGGAATAGAAAATTTAACATTCAAATACAGGAATTAAGAGAAGCATAAAAAGGTAAATATGAATTTAAAAAAAAATGTAAGGGACTAAACAAAGACAAACTGCTTACAACCTTAAATGAGTACATGATACATTCAGTCTCTCAGTGCTTTATTAACACTAGGGATGTTAGAGGGAGTATAATTAGAGAGGCAGCCTGATGATGAATCTATTATATTTGGATGATATCAAAAGAAGAATGGAAGAATGGGAAAGAGGAATGCCTCAGAAAAGAGTGGTAGGGAAAGGAAGAATGAGGTAAATTATCCTATGTAAATTAGGTATGCACAGAAGAATTTATACAGTGCAATAAAAACTGGTTAGGGTGGCAGGAGTGAGCAATATTTGAATTTCACTTTCATCTTAATTGGTTCAAGGATGGAAGAATACACATACACACAGTTGGATACAGAAATTCATCTTACCCAACAGGGAAGTAGGAAAGAAAGAGGTTAAGAGAAGGGGTGAAACTAAGAGGTAAGGTAGTTTAAGGGAGGTAGCAGTCACAAGCAAAGCACTCTTTAAAAAGAGGACAGAGTAAAAAAGAAAAGGAAATACATAAAGAATAGAATAGCAGGAAATAAATAGTTAGCAATAATAACTGTGAATGTCAATTGAACAAAAGTATCCATAAAATGTAAGAGGAGGGCAGAAAAGATTAGAAACCAGAGTCCAACAATATTTATAAAAAACACACTTGAAACTGAAAGATAAATAGTTAAAATAAGGAGCTGGAACAGAATCTATTCTGCTTCAGCTGACATTTAAAAAATAAAATCAAGAATGGCCATTATGACATCTAGACAAAGTAAAAGATAAAAGAGACTTAGTTAAAGGAGAAGAGGGAAACTACATTTTGTAAAAGGTACTATAGACAATGAATTAATAGCACTACTGAACATATATGCACCAAATATCATAGCATCTAAATTCTTAAAGGAAAAGTTAAGTGAGTATAGAAAGAAATAGTAAAACCAGAATAGTAGGGGACCTCAGTTTATCCCTTTCAGAATTAACACCCCTTTCAGACTTAATAGCCATTTTTAGAAAAGAAGAAATAAGTTAAATTGCTACAGAATTTGGATATGATAGACCTCTGGAGAATTTTGAATGGGCAGAGAAAGTAACATATCTAAATCTCAGCAATGCTTGGCATATCCACAAAATTCTACCATGTGTTAGGCTGTAAATACTTCACAATCAAGTTCATAAAAACAAAAAATATTAAATACATTTTTTCTGACCGTAAGGCAATAAAAATTTCATTCAATAAAGGCCCATTGAAGAATAGATTAAAATTAATTGTAAAATTACTTATTCTTTACAAAAATTATTGAATTAAAATAAGAAATTATATAAATAATCAATAATTTCATCACTGATAAAGGCCAGGGTAGGAAACCTGTGGCTTCGAGGCCACATGTGGATTTCTAGGTCCTTGAGTGTGGCCTTTTCACTGAGTTCAAGTGTCATAGAACACATCTTTTTATTAAGGGGATTTGTTCTGTGAAGTCTGGATAAAGCAAACATCCACACTTGAAGACCTTCAGGGCCACATATGTCCTTGAGGCCACAGGTTCCCCATCCCTGATAATGATAACAATGAGACAACATACCAAAGTTTGTAGGATGAAGCCACAGCAGTACTTGGGGGAATTTTACATTTCTAAATGCTTGCATCAGTAAAAAAAAAAAAAAAAAAAAAAAAAAAAAAAAAAAAAAAAAGAGGAAGAGCGGATAAAATAATTGGATATGCAACACTAAAAATTTTTAAAAAAGAAAATCTACAAATTAAAAACTTAAAATTAAACACCAAATATACATTTTGAAAATGAAAGGAGAGATAAGCAAAACTGAATTTTTTAAATGAACTAATTAAACTAAGGACCTTTAAAAAAAACCAACAATAATATAGATAAACTGTTGGCTAATTTAAAAACCATATAAAATGCTAGTTATTATTGTTGTTAATAATAAGATGAGTTCTTCTGTGAAAAATAACTAAGAAGTTTTATTTGATTGTAAGTTTAATATCAATATAGCTTCAAATTGAGCAAATTATTGTGTCTTGGTCAATTATTTAGGCAGATAGAAGGATTAGGCCATGTCTGGAGTATTATGTTTAGTTCTGTGTTCCAGATTTTAGGAAGAAAATCGTTTAAACTGGATAGCACCCAAAATATAGCAACCAGTTTAGTGGAAGGCTACGAGACTATTCCCTATGAGCATTTTTTTCAAAGAAATTTGAAATTAAAATTGACAAAAATAGTACTGGGTGAGGATATGAGAATCATATTTAAGCATTTGCAGTCTCAAGCATATGGATATGGGATTAGATTAATTGTTCTTGTCCCTAGAGCACAGATGAGAAATAATGGATAAAAGTTACAAAGAAATACATTTAGATATATGGAAGCACATTCTCACAAAGGTAGACTATTTAGGGGAGTAGAGGGATCCCTTTCAATGGATCCCTTTCAATCCAAATACTGGATGATCACAAGTCAGGTACGATTGAGGAGAAGATTCTTAATCAAGTATACGTCAAATAAGATGGACTCTGAAAACTCAAGTCTAAGATTCCGTAATACTGTATTCTTCCTATTTCCATTCTCCACCTTCTGAAATCTATTCTGAATGTAGCTCCTGAGTTCTAATCATGCCACACTCAACCCAAACTTCTTCAGTGACTTCCCATTACTTAAGTAATAAAATAATAGCTTTTTTAGTTTGGTATTTAAGGCCCTCCACTATATGGTTCTAGCCACTTGTTCAAAAAGGCATAGTGATGATCCCAAATCAGGCATAAATTAAAACACTTTGTTAACAACCCCTTCCTAAATTCCCAGTCTTCTTATACTTTGCTTCTCTTTACATACTCTATGATCCAATGACCTGTTCTTCTTGCTACTCCATTAACAAGACACCTTCTTCTCTAAACATTAGGAATTTTCCTTAGGCCTGGAATCCTCTCCCTCCTCATCTCTGATTTCTGACTTTCCTGATTTCCTTCAAGTCCTAGCTAAAATTCCACTGTGACACCTACCTGCCCTAGGTCTTTCCTTTGCCCATATCATATTCAACATTTTAATGTGCATATGTGCATACATGCTACACTTCCCTTCTTTCCTCTGTCTCACCCTGAAAACAACAACAACAACAACAACACTGGAATCTTCAAAGTTGAGAAGGCAAGGACTATGTTTAACATCTTACCTTCCCAATAGTAAGTACAATTTTCATTTAATAAAATTAAGTTGAATATTAGAGGAATGAACTTTGAAGCTGAATTTGTGGCTTATATCCTTACAGTTTTTAAATAAGTAGCCTATCTTGTTATTGTTCTTTCTTATTTAAGTACAAATGAAAAAGATTCATTATTTTCTTACACAATGAAATCTACTGTATTTAAAGCATACTTTCCAAATTGGACACTTGCACAGCCTGCCAAAGTTGAGTTTCCCATAACAGCTATACTTTGCATCATTCTACCCAAAACAATTTGTCTTACAGTGGTTTTGTTCATAAATTACAGTACCAATCCACACTAAATCTCTCAATACCCCCCTCTTGGAACCCCACCATCACTGAGGAGAGAAGTTATAATATTGTTCATAACTTCCTCCTATAATGTTCTATCATGTTTCCATGGAGTCAGTTTGTTCTTATAAATGGAATTTCCTTGGAATTTGAAATGCCCACTTGGGGGTATGGAACCCCCACCATCACTGAAGATAGAAGTTACAATATTGTTCATAACTGCCTCCTACAATGTTTTATCTATTATGTTTCCATGGAGCCAGTTTGTTCTTAAAAGTTGAATCTGCCTTCATGGGAAAGATTGATTTTCTAAGAAATTCACCCATTTGTAAAAGGCAATAGCTACAATCAATTTACATGTCTTTAATCCTTACTTCTTATTTTTTCAGATGAGGAAGCTGAGGCCCAGGAAAGCTATACTAATTATCAAAATTCAAATAAATACTAAGCATCAGAGATAGGATTTTAACCCATTCCTCTCACTCTAGAGCCAGATTCCATGTTCAATATTATTTTTGTCATACTTTAGTGCCTCTTTTGACTGAAAGACTTAGATCTACTTCTCTCAAAGTGTCATAAAACCATGTCCAAATATTTACTTGAAAACTTTTTCAATGTTTATTTTTGTATTTCTACATTCCTATCTACTCAATTAGATATATATTTTAAAAGAAAAAGATTCTTTTCTGAAGTGAAACCATCAGATTTTCCCTCACAACTATACAAAATTCAAGTTTGGATCACTACAGAGGAATTTGTGGGAATTTTAAGAAAATAATGAAGATTAGATTTATTAAAATGAAAAATGTGGGACACTCCCTTAGTCTAATTGTGATATCTTTGTTTCCTTTAAAATTTATAACAGCATAGTCTAATAATTTTTCCCAAAGTTTTCAAGATGTAAATCAGAATTCTAATCTTCTAGTTTGTTCAAGAATCATCTTTGATTTGAAAACATGCTTCTCGCCAATACTCATAACTCAATTCCCAAAGTATTGAAAGATAATGTAGTTTTTGTACTTTTAGACATCTAAAGGTATTGTGGGTGGCCTTTTCATTAACAGATGTGATAACTTCAACAGAAGATCCATAGTCAGTGTTTGGGATGACTAGCTCACAATGGTTAAAAACATCTATAATGCCTGGATTCTAACCAGATTTTTTTAACAGCATGTTCTCTCTTCGTATGGAAAGAGATATTTAAACCAAAGTGGTTATATGGAAAAACTGCAGTGTTACAGGGAGAAGTGTTGTTTGTGGGTCCCAGAACATTATCTTATTCATCGCTAGCTTCAACACCTTCTAGGTCCTTAGTTTCACTTTCCTCAGAAGAGCAATATGAACTGAAAATCATTGGCAAAGGTGTTCACAATTGGAATAGTTTCCTTTCCTAGTGTTCCAGTGAGGGGTGGAGAGAAGGACATATGTTCTGTTTGCAAAATTCAGCTGGGAAGCCAGGTGATATAACAATGTAACTAGTAATCCCAAACATGTGATAACATTTTCTTCCCAGAATATTTCATCTCTCAGTATGGCAATGACAGTTTTCATTTTCTGTCTGCTCTGTAGAGGTGAATATGCCTATATTCATCCTTCAGTCTGTCCTATCAATATTCTTCACACAGTAGTTAAACATTTATTAAGTACCTCGTATGTGGGGGGACACAAATTAAATATAAGAACTGGGGACAAATATTAAAAATAAGAAACAGTTTTTGCCCTCAAGGACCTTAACAATCTAGTAAGGGAAGACAAAACACAAAAGAAAGCTAGAAGGAGAGGGGAAAGTTCCAGACTCAGGACATGGTAGAGAATTCAATCAAAGAAGTGACAGAGTAGTGCAGCTAAATGAGAAATGAGATGTTTGAGGCAAGGTCTCTCCTTAAATGATAGTCTTAAGTTCATAGCATCACATTCCAATCAGAAAGGCCTAGAGTAGCAATGAAGTGAAGTACTAATAATGTTGATGACATCTTACAGCATGATGAGGCCATCCCAGTAATGAAGTTCCTGGTGCATGGTGAAGTCAGAGAAGTCACACAGTAGTACAGCCAGATGTGCAACTATCAATTTATGACTATTTTGTGTAAGTCATTCAATTTAACAAAAATTTATTAGCTTTCCTCTCCTCATCTGTATCCTGTAATTTTTCATAATTTCATTAATATAGAAAAATAGCATGAAACGGGAAAGAACTCTGTATTTAGAATCATAAGACCTGACTCTGGCTTAGAGGATCTGGGTTCAAATCCTGATTCTGATGCTCACCAGCCATGTGAACCGTGAAAAATCTCTTAAACCCCCTGGGTCTCTTTTTGGTTTTGTTTTCTTATGGAAAATAAGGGTTAAATTAGATGGTCCCTGAGTTCCCTTCCAACACTAGATCAATGATCCTATAAGCCCAAGACCTGAGTTTGAATCCTTGTTCTTTTCCTTTGGTACCTGGGTGATCTTGGACAAGTTAGTTTACCAGTCTAGACCTTTCAGATAGCTATAAAATTAAGAGGTTAGACTGGGTTAAGGTCTCTCCTGACTCTACATGGTTTCCTCATTCTTCTTATGAGAACTTTTAGCTAACAAAATTTTTATTTTGCTTGTGGGTGCGTGCTTTTTCTAAAGGAAGATGTGAAAGAAACTACATATTTCATTAATTACATCTGGAAAACAAATGATGATGGAAGCTTAATAAGAAAGTATGACGTGATGATATCTGTGCAGAGATGTTTGAATCTTCTAGTTTTGCTTCTCCCCTGTTTTCAAAATAAATAAATAAATGAAGAGGAAAAAATGCAATTTAATTGAGATAACCTTTAAAGTAATAGCTTCCACAAATCTCTCCTGCCAGGCAGGGAACTACATTACATGTATGCATTGTAAAAATACTACACCAAGCAGAAAACTGGCTTCCTTTTACTTAATTAGCCCTTACTTCACATGAAGTTAGCACATAGAGAAAACCTATTGGTTAATAAACTGGCTCAAAGATATTGTTTCTACTGTGATAGGAGAGTTCTCTAATCAGCTGCTACTAAAGTGAGAAAGAAAATATTGGCCTCACTCAATACCATTTTCTCAGGTGTCTTCCCTCCCCCACCCTTTCCCCTCACCCTAAGACATAAAGGTATAATGAAATAATCATAAACATTGCAAGCTATGACAAGCAAACAATCTTTCTTTCTAAACCCATTGTCTATCCTCTTCCAACAACAAAAACAACATCTGTAGCAATGAATAGAAAGTAAATTGATTAATATATTGAAATGAAGTATATCTTTCTTTAATTTTTAAATTGCTAAAAAAACTCATTCATACTGTTACTATTTCATTCATCCATTCATTTTTGGAGGTTTCTGTGACTTTAAAGGCATTCAAAATTGAAGCTCTGTTAACCACTGCCATTTGAAGAAAATGGAAGGTTATCTGTATAATATGTAGACTATTGGTGAACTAGATTTTTTTTCTCCCTTTCCAAAGAAAAGTCAGGGAGGGAGAGAGGTATAGAAAAGAAAGTTAAAATGACTCAAATATTGTAGCTTGGTGAGTTTGCGATCTTTAGGTAAGATTATGTTTTGGAAAAATTAATTACATTGAAGTAACACTATAGATGATGTTATTGTGACTAAAGTATGTGTGACCCATAGCTTAGGACTTCAAATTCTGGTTTAACATGAATGCATCTGATACAGTCTTAGGAGCTGACCCCAGAAAACAAATTAATAATTTTTTTAAAAAAATGCTTTCTTTGGCTCATATTGTCTCTACTTAAAATTTACTTTAGAAAATCTTAAAATATATTTTGGGGCAGTTCAGTAGTTTGGTGGACAGAGCACTGGGTCTGGAGTCAGGAAGACCTGAGTTCAAATCTGGCCTCAGATATTTATTAGCTCTGTGACCCCAGACATGTCACTTTACCCTGTTAGCCTCAGTTTCCTTTTCTGTAAAACAAGCTGGAGAAGGAAATGGAAAATCACTTCAGCATCTTTGTTAAGAAAACCCCAAATTGGGTCATGAAGAATTGGACATGACTGAAACTATTGAAGAACAAAAAAAATGTGGTTTATATCTAGCTCCCCACAGAAGTGACCAAAAGATTCCCCAACTCTTCTACAAATTCTAAAGGTTACAATGCGTGTAGTAAGTATAGGGCAGCCTTTATTTCAACTACACTAAGAATAACGAAAACACAGATGACTCACAACAGGCCATAAATAGTAAAGAAATACATAAAGTAATCATGGAGTCCATGAAAATCAATACAAATACCCTCCTTCTCTGGTGGATCTCATATTTCTAGAGAGTCCTAAAGTTTTGCAGATCCTGTAACAATCCATGATTTGGAATACTTTCAGAAGGGGTTTGAAATTGGAATTCTGAGAGATGTAATACTCTGATAATCTAGGAAGTCCTTCATTAATTGCACAGAGATTCATGTAGCTATTCAGCCTTATAATACCATTTTAAGGACCAAGCCTTAAACTCAATTAAACCCAATTCACTCTGGATCTCTTGGACTAGAAAACAGTAGGTCCCTGCCCAAGCACCACTTAATGTTTGTTTTCTGGGCCCTCCTGGGTCAGAATGAATGTAAGTAGTAACTCTTTCTCTTTTGACCAGCAACCCTGAGGGTCTTACCCTCCCAATTTGATGTTTTTTAAAGGGGTCATCCCTTGACTCACTTCTTAAAGAGTCTCATTCCCTGAATGAGCATTGCCTCACTCAAAGTGAGAACCTGAAAAGATCTTATCTTAAAAGGGCCAAGGTCTTCCACTACATTTTGGGCTGTCTCCAGTCCTCCTGATGGATATCAGGACAATGGACCCAGATGGCTCTGGAGGAGAAAGTGAGGCTAGTGACTTTGCACAGCCCTCCCTTACTCAAATCAAAGTCAATTGCAAGTCATGTCAACATCTCCCTGATGTTATGGTCCTCTTCAAGAATGAGGGACAAACTACACAATTATTTTAAGACCCTGCACTCCCCTGAAACAAAAATATGCTTTGGGTCTATTGACAAGTAACATTCCAACATTCAGATGGGTCTCATTTTTTCCCCGCAGACTCTCTTTGAGGGCTTGACTTTGCAGAATAGAAACTTTTTTGAACCCGTGAGACAGACACCGCTCCCCCCCCCATTCATACTATATTCACATCATCTGAGTAATTCACTAGAAGCAGAGAGGAAGATTCAAATTCCTTGCTATGTCATGTGGCTCTAGTCTCTGACCTCTATTCCTTTCATTACTGGGCTCCATACACACTGTCTTGCAGCCATGGTCACATGAAGTAGACCTAAAATGGTGCCACTCCAGGGTCCTACAGATTTGGCCAAGGACACTAGGGCTATGTTGGACTCTCAGTGAAAATTGAAACTTGAGGCTACTGGGGTCACTATATCATTATTAGAAATAGATAGTAAGGAGCCGCATAAACTAGCCCCCTCATTTTACAGAGGGAGAAACTGAGAAGGTTACTCATCCTCTTGAATCTTCCATGTATCTCTCTTGCCATTCCCAATTTGAAAGATGCTATCTCAAGAGAGAATGTTTTCCTCTTTAATAGCAGCCTTCAATAAAACTCTAGATGGCTGCTTTTTATACCTGCTGTACAGAGGATTCTCAGTTGTCTGGCATCTAAGGCCCTTCACAATCAGTATCAGTGAAGTTTCCTAGTCTCATCTCAAATTATCACCTTCCACTGGCTATATGTACCAACCAAATGGGGTTATACTCTGTTGTCTGAACATTCCTCACCTTTGGCTTTTTCTGTGTGATTGATCACACTGTGTTCCTTATCAACAATAAGCTGTCCCTCCCCACTCATTTTGTCTTTTTAAATTTCTCCCTATCCTATAAAATTCAATCCAAATGTCATTAACTCCATGAAGCCTACACTGGTCACCACATCAGTAAAGGATTTTCTTCAACTGATCTCATATAATATTATATTTTGTACCTTTCTATTGCACTTCATATTCTATGATGTATTGTACCTATGCATTGGTTCATACTTCCTCTACTAGACCATGTGTTCCATAAGGACAGGTCCGGGGCTTAATTAATTTTTGTACCCTTAGAATTTAGCATAGTGCCTTGAGGAGGGGAGATATTTGATAAATTCAATCCAACAAACAACAAATTTTGTTTTTGGATTAATGGCAACATAGTTCTTTTTTAAGGTATTTTCTTCCCTTTGCAAGGAAGATATTTTATAAAACCAATGCCAAAATTAATGTTCTGCTAATGCTTTCCATTCTCAGTTTAATTGTCTATTCTATTCCTTCAATAAGTTCCTCTTACATTGCTTTCCTCTTCCATTATTTTTTTAGCTAGCCCCAATCAAATATTTACCTCTTTCTTATACTCAATATAAACACACACACACACACACACACACACACACACACACACACACACAGACACCAAAAACTGAGTCATGAGTAAACTTCAAATTGGAAATGTATAAAGTTTGTCAAAATCATAGTCTCACATTTGGCAGAACAATTTTTTGTCAATATTATCTTGAGCAGATTCTAAAATAGTTTGGCTTTATGTCTGTATATCACCTAATATAATTTATACACATTCTATGAAATGCTTTACTAATACTAGCCTCGAGCCCTGACCAAAAGTTGCTATTGTCACTCTCTTTGCTATTATTTTCCTTTTTTTAATTCCCCATTTAATTTTTATTTTTGTTCTATCCCAGCATATCCCATAATGGTCCTGAAATATAGGGTGTACTTTTAACCACAAAGTATGAAAACAGTCTTTTTTAGCCATTTGCTACCCAAAAATCTTCTCTTAGATGCAAGGCATTTTTGTATCTTCCTGTAAAATTGATTATAGATTTAAATCTGGAATGTTTTTGAAAGGACATATAGTTGACTGCCTACCTCTTATTTTACAGATGGAAAAACTGAAGCCTAGGGAGGGAAAGTCACTTGCCTGGAGTTGCAGAGGTTGTAAGGGGCAGGAGTAGGATCTATCCCAGGCCTACCGATTCCAAAGCCAATCTCTTTAAACTATCAAGCTGTTTTCTTATCCTAAAACTGTCAAAGGGTGAATATATATATACAGCTTCAAGCAGACAAGTTCAACTAAAGGTCACCTGTGTGAAACAACAACAAAAATGCTACTTAATAAATATGACACATCATAAAATATATAAATCAATTTTATATTATAGCTAGAGAGTGAAAGATAAAAAGACAGAAGAAAGACATGAATGGAGGGAGAAAGAGAAGCATTGAGATGAACAGACTCACAGAGACATTGTGAGAATCTCAAGGAAAAGTAGATAAGCAAATACCAAACGATAAAGATAAATTAATGAAATATAAATAACAGAAACATAAGCCAGGATATATATGCATCAAGAGGAAAATGTAAACATATACATTCCCATGACCATCCAAAAAGACACATAAATGTACCACACAAAACTGAGGCATGTACACACACACATACACACAAACATACACAGATATCACATACCCACAATGAGAGAGAGAAATAAGCCTTTTACTATTTTCACATGAAAGCCTGTTGTTTTGTCACAACCATAGGAAGAGTTGGCTACATGATCTCTTAGTACTTTCCATGGAGGATAGAATAAGTAATCGGAAGTCTAGCTAAGGTCTGAAAACTGGTGATTCTCAATATTTATGGTAATTTACACATGGACCAAAAGCACAGTTAGCACAGTTACTACTGGATGATTTGCTCAGCATCTCCAAGTGATTTGATTCTACTTCCATATTGCCTCACTTTGTACAAAGATCTTTAAGTCATTTTTCATATCTGTGCCACTGACATAAAAAGAGTAGGGTGATGAAGATAAATTGGCAAATAATGTGTAAAGAATGTTTTAATGTGTTTGTAGCAAGAGGAGGGTTGTCAATTTTCAAAGCACATCTGATACAGAGCCAAGAACATTGCCAGAGCCCCATACTTTCTGATGTGTTATGATTTGAACTTTCATTCAAACGTAAATGTCTTGGCATCAACATATAGGAATAACGTCCTCAGCATTTTCATCTATAGATTGAAAACAACTCCAAGAAGATAGAATGGCCTGAAAAAAATGGAGAGATATTCAACATAATAAGGAATCATTTCCTCCACATATCCTTCCATAGATTTAAAATGACTTTGGGAAGCCTGAGTGTTCTAAAAAATGGAGATAAATTCAACATGAAAGGAAAAGAAGTTGCACAGTTACAAGATGGAGAAAGATTATCTGATGAAGTATAAAAAAAGGTAGGGGAGGCCCCATCAATCAGATGATTATCAAAAAGTATCTTATAAAGCACTGCCAGCTTTGTGAGACACTCTACAAATTATCAATAAACAGAGGAACTCCAAGCAGTCAATAAATCAAATGTAGGAACAATCAATTCGCTCCTGCAAATGGTCGTCTCCTATCAAATGATGGGACTTCCCCAAATGAACCTTAAGATCTTTCCTATGTCAAGATCATAGATTTAGAGCTAAATGGTACCTTGGAAATTATCTAATTGAACCTCCTTATTTTATAGTTAAGGAACCTGGTACTCTAGAAAGATTGCATAAATTGCCCAAGGTCAGTCACACAGGTAGTAATTGTTAGAGCCTGGAATTGTACTTAGAGCCTCTGAATTCTCAATGCAGCCACATTTCTGCTGAACTATGAAAGGTTATTGAATTATGCAATGAAATTCTAGGAGAAGAAGAGGGAATGGACATCAAAAAATAAATTGATTTGATTTCCCCCTTCCCTTTAAAAATAAGGACAATTCTGTCCCACCCACAGGTTGTGGGTGAGTGGAGATAGGGATTAGCTCAGAACAACACATTCATGTACCAGAGTATTTATACCTTAACATTCAGTTTTGTACCTGGATGACTATTATAGTTAATTCCATTTGCTACATTTTTGATGTCCTAATGACAACGAGAACAGTGTAATGGAAAGTATTTTGAGTCAGTAAGCCAAAATTCCAATTCCTTCTCTTCACATTATTTGCTTTTACATCAAGCAAGATATTTTAGTGCTCTGAGTCTAAGTATTTTCATTTGTGAAATGATGGAATGGGACTAGATGATCTTTAAGCTAAATTCTAGCTCTAACATTTTTTGCTTGATTACTATGACTATCATTTTGTAGGTGACAACCTAAATTTGCTGACTGCTGATCTCTTTGTTCTTCTGATTTATGCAACAGAGAAGCAGATGTGATTATTAGTTTCATTTCTTCCAGAGAACTTGAAACACCATCAGTCAGTCCCTATTTAACAAAGTGTCTCTTCTGAACATTGCTGCTTATGGAGGACCTATGGAGAAAGGTTAAAGGAATTAGTATTATTTAACCTTCAGAAAAGAAAACTCCAGGGTGACTTCATAGCTGTCTTCAAGTATATGAAGAACTGTTATATATTAGATGGGAACCAGATGTTCTCTATGTCTTCTGAGGCTTAAATAAGCAGAAGCAGACTTAAACTGAAACATGAGGGATTTAGGTGAGATATGAGGAAGAATTTCCTGACAGGGAAGGTTGTTCAATCTTGGGTTGGGCTATCAAGGGAGGGTGAATCTTCCTCTGCTGAAAACTTTAGAAGTGTTATTTATCATTTTCCGAAGTGGTTTAGTTGTGGTCCTTGCTAAAAATGCAAGGGAATGAAAGAGATGACCTCTAAAGTTATCTTCCAATACTAAATGATTCTATAGTGAAATATTTTTTCAGCTATAACAATTTTCATTTCCATAAATTCAAGAAATATTTATTAAGTGCCTATTTTGTACATGATACTGCTAGTAGTATAAGTATACAAAGATAAAAACGAAATGGTCCCTGACTTCATGGAGTTTATATTCTGTTTGAGGGGTATAGTAGCTATCCAAATAAGCAAAGCACTTTCAAGAGGCAGAGTACTTCAAAGAAACTAGAGATTGCAACTAGCAGAGATGAAGAAGGAGTACACTCCAGACATCCAGAACATTACTTGTAAAAGTTTAAAGGCAGAAGATGAAATGGGAAATAATTAATAGCTCAGTTTGAGTAGAAAACTGAGAGGGGTAATGGAAATAACTTCAGAATGAGGCTACAGCCAAATTATTAGTTTTTTTTTTTAATCTTAGATCCAATATACCATGGTACCAAGGAAAAATCACTGGTCCTAAAGTCAGAGGACCTAGGTTCAAGACCCATCCCTACATTTCCTAACAATATGATCTTAGACAAGACATTTACTCTTCATGCATCTGTTTTCTTTATATGTAAGGGGAGAGGTTTGGACTAATGGCTTCTAAGTTCCTTTTGAGCACCATGCATATGATCCAATGATGCATAGTGATCAACTAAAAATATTTGGAAAAAAAAAAGATATGGTCAGATCTATGTTTTAGAATGTAGGAGCTCTGTGGAAGATAGAATGGAAAAGGGGGAGACTGGAAACTAAGAGGTGACTGCAATAATGCTGGTAAAAATTGATGACCGTTCAAGCATTTAGTACACTGTCTGGCACATAGTAGGTACTGAGAAAACTTTCATTATCTAATTAAACTAGGCTGGAGTCTGTGTGAATACAAAAAAACTAACCATAGAATCATGGTTTAAAATTAGAATCTAGTAGGTTCATAGGATTATAGCTACAAAGCTAATAGGGACTTCGGAGAACACGAAATTCAAATCCCTCATTTCACAAACAAAGAAACCAAATTCCAGAGAGGTTAAATGCCTTGCTCAAAACCACACAGGTAGAATAGAGTTGAGATTTAGAGGGCAGAGACAAGATGATAGAGTGAAGTCAGCATTTTTGCCAAGTTCTCCAACATACCTTTTAATAACAACTTTAAAAAGTGAATCACAGTGAATCTTGAGCAGGAAAACAAACAAAAATTCACTGTGAGTCATTTTATAAGCCCAGAGAAACTTTGGAAGACACACACAGACTGGTATGTGAACACCCAGTTTGGAGATTGGCTGGGAGCATGATGATATTCAATTGAAGCAGCACAGGTTATAGGCTGATGTGCAGGAACAAGGCAGGGCCTAGGGATAGTAAGAAATACCCTGATCAGAAAGAGATCCCAGGAAACTCCTATTATAGCACTGGGTGTAGGATCAGGTTCCATTTGTGAGTTATATTGCTCATTACCCAATTTTGTGTCATAGTTTCAAAGTAGAAAGGAGTAGTCACAGTGAAATAACTAATAGCTCAGTTTGAGTAGAAAACTGAGAGGGGTAATGGGAATAAATCTGGAAAGAGGTTAGAGATGAATTATGACTAAGTTTTTGTTGTTGTTGTTGTTGTTTGTTTGTTTGTTTGTTTGAGCTTAGATCCAATACAAGAAGTACCAAGGAAAAATCACTGGCCCTAAAGTCAGAGGACCTAGGTTCAAGACCCACCTCTACATTTCCTAACAATGTGATCCTGGAAAAGACATTTACTCTTCATGCATCTGTTTATATGTGTGTGTGTGTGTGTGTGTGTGTGTGTGTGTGTGTGTATATGTGTGTGTGTATGTGTGTGTGTGTGTGTGTGTGTGTGTATGTGTGTGTGTGTGTGTGTGTGTGTGTGTGTGTATGTGTGTGTGTGTGTGTATAATATTTTTAAGGTGTCTATGGGACTTTAAGGTAGGGATTTCCAGCAGGCAGATGGCAATGTGGAACCAGATACTAAAGTAGGTATACATATGTGTGTTATGTGAATGGAAATGATAAATGCATGGGAGATGATGAGATCACCCTGAAATTAATGTAAAGAAAAAAGAGAAGAGGGCCTAGGAAAGAACCCTGGGGGATATCCACATTTAGTGGCTGATAGCAGGATAATGATCCATATGAGCAGAGAAGGTGTGGTCAAACATGGAAAAATAAAATCAAAAGACAGTAATATCACAGAAGCCAAGGAAGAAAGAATATATTGGAAGAAGGGGTAATTAACAGTGCCAAAACTGCAGAGAAGATAAGTAGAAAGAGAACTGAGAAAAAGTCATTAGAATTAGCAAAAAAAAAATTACTGATAATCTCAGAGAAAACTGTTTCAATCAAATGTTGGTGTTGGTCAACAGAGTATAAGTGAGAGAAGAGAGTGAGATGGGGTGTGAGTCACCAAGTAAAAACAATACCTTTGAAGAGATTGATTGTTAAATGGAGATAATATTTAGTGTAGTACCTGGGGTGATGTTAGGCTTTTGTAAATGCTGTAATGATGTAAAAGCTTTTGTTTGATTTACTTTAGTTTTTTGTTTGCTTGTTTTTAAATGATGTGGAGACCCAACCATATCCTTAAGCAATGTAAAGGAGCCAATGAATAAAGAGATACTGAAGATGAAAGGGAGAGAACAATCAAAGGCCAAGATCTTAAAGGAAATGAAAGGGGATAGAATCAGTAATACTAATAGAATAATTGGCATTGGAAAGGAGAAGGTTCACTGTTGCATCTGAGGGTCTAACAAAGGAAGAGCAAATGGATGAAAATAAAGAGATTTTGAAGTTAGAGAGAAGAGGAAGTTCAAAACAGATGGCTGTGATTTTTATTCAGCAAAGTAGGAGATATTCCCTATGCTGGGGAGGAAAGTAAATAACAGAAACTTGAAGAAAGAGAGGTTTGGAGACTGTAATATTGGGTTAATCAGAGAGCAGTAGTGTGTCATATGGCTGTGAGACCCAAATGAGATTACATAAGATAAATTTGTAGTGAATTTAGCTGTGGCTGTGTGGCTTCCTATATTAGTGTTAAGCAGTATCTGAGTAAGGGCAGAGAAAAAAGATAGTGGAGATAATCCAGGGTTAGGTTTTGGCAAGAAATGAACAATGATAGAACAGGGTGATAATAATGGCTTCAAGAGTACAGGATTAAGTTATAGCTGAATTAATCAACTGTGACACAAGGACAGTGATGAACATAAGAAAGTTAAACCAGAGCAGATGTGATAGTTTGAGAGAACAGGAATGAGTAGTGGTCATGATAAGATTGTAGAACAGATTCAAGAATAGTAAGGCAGAGTGAAAAATGGAAAGATACGAGATAATCAGAGATAAAAATTTCAGAGTTGAGGATAATAGAGGTGAAATTTTTATGAGTGATTATGTGATCAAAGGCATAGCCATCCATGGATGTGAATGAGGCGGAGTAAAGATATAGGTTATGGGAATAGATGAGATTTATGAACTAGGAGGTCCAGTGTTTGACAGGGCACCAACATGAACTTTTAAGTTCAAAAGTATGAGGTCAAGAGTTGTGGAGAGGAAGACTGTAAACCAGGGAGTAATCTCTTTGAGAAAGAAAGAAGATCAATCTTGAGACCAAGAGAAAAATGTGACAAGGATTTTGATTGAGTGATAAACATGAATAGAATAAATTTCAAAGAAGTTAGAGTTGCTATCTGATGATAGCAATGTTTATGGAAGATTTAGTGAGAAGGAAGAATCACTTTGATGCATTACTTTTACCTTTATGTTGAGAAGAGCACCAACTAGTGGAAAGGATTCAATTTCTTCATTAGAGCAAGGTTTTTTCTTAGTGTAAGAAAATGAGAAAAAAAGTATGAAGTGTAAAGATCCTCAATAAAGGGGCATTGTTTTAAAAATAGATCAGAAGTTCCAAATGTCATTGTGGATTACGAATATAGAGTATATCATTTGTTATTGAGGGGCAGGACTAAGGTGAAAAGTTATATGATGACAAGAAGAAAGAATAGATTTGAGGGATAGTAAGAAAGAAGAGTAGTTTATTGAGATTTTGTCAATATGTAAAGGCACAATATATTTAGAATTCCTTAAAATAATTACCAATCTAGTTGTAGGCTAATACTAAATGACATCTATCTTACTTAGGGGTAAAGTACAGGAGTCACGAATATCAGCAGTGTTTAGAAATGTAATTTATTAAATGTTATTCTATGTGAATGCTATAGGATGCAATTTATACAGCATGACTATAATCCAAAATTAAGGGTTTTTCACTGAGCCAGTGAACATTGGAAGTGTGAGGTGACAAGATATTCTGACAGATCAGTTAGGGCTTTGAAATGTAGAATATACTCTAGGAAGAAGTGTATGTAGTGTTTCAGTCTATTGATAAACATTTATTGAGTTGTTTCCATGTGCCAGGCACTGTGTTAAGCACTGGAGATAAAAAGAAAGGCAAAAGACAGTTAATGCAATGTGTATGTATGTGTGTGTGTGTGTGTGTGTGTCTGTTTGTCTGTCTGTGTGTGTATTAGATGAAATTTATGAAAAATCTCATAAAAGGGGAGATCTGGCACAAGTGAAGAATGAGCTGCCATTTTCACATTCCATTTCTGGAGAGCTACAAAGATCAATGTGTTTGATCACAGTTTTTACATTATTACTATCAGTTACACAAACATTTTTTGCATCATTAATAAAAGTGTCCTGACATATAACTCAGAGAAAAGTGATTCACTTAAGGAGGCTTGTCTCTTTTTCCTAGACACATTTACACAGCTCAGCATGAAATGGAAAAGATATCACAAAAAAATATGAGATGCAGAGCATTTAAGAAGATACACTGTACTTGGTACTTAGGGATCCTTTCTTTGTATAGATATGGCAGATTATTGTTTACAATGTGAATTGAAAGCCTCCAAAAGGAACCATATGATTTGCCCGATTATCTTCCATCATGTCTCCCTCCCTCCCTTACTTTTCTGAAATCTCAATCATTCATCATTGGATTTGAGTTGCTCTTTTGGGTTCAACGGAAATAAAACAACAAACTTACAAGAGAGGTCAGGAGAACACAGTTGCATGTAACTTGAGATAGAAGGGAATCTTATAATGGTCTCTCTTTGACATATTCACAAGGATCAGTTTATCAGAATAGCTATTTGACCTCTATAAGGCATAGGTCTTGAAGAAAAAAATAAACTGACAAGTCTGGTTAGCTCTTATTTTGTTTTTGATTTTCTTTTGTGGACTGGAACAGGAAACAAGCATGAAAGGGCATGTATTAATGAGGACTTTAATCTAGGTAAGCTTTCAGCTTTATTAAGATAGGAAGACAAGGAGATTGAGGAAGCTAGGTAGCATGGGAGATAAAGTGCCACATGACCTAAGTTCAAATTTGGCCTTAGACACTTATTGGATATGTGACCCTGCTCAAGTCACTTAGCCTTCTCTCTGTCTCAGTTTCTTTATCTACAAAAACAATAACATCTACCTACTAGGGTTGTTAACAGTAATAATAATGACTTTTCTGTAGCCCCTACTCAAGTGACTTAACCTTTGTCTGCCCCAGTTTCTTCATTGGTAAAATGGGGATAAAATAACACCTACCTCCCAAGGTTATTAAGAGTAATAATAACTAACATTTATACAGCAGAAACCATGCCAGTTCTTCCTGACTCTAGGCCCAGCACTCCATCTCCTTTGCCACTTCCTTACTTTCATAATAATAATAATAATGATAATAATAAATGTTATTATCTCTAGTATTTCACTTAAGTATGACCTACCTCAGTTTTTTTATCTGTAAAATAACTGTGTTTGGCTAGATGATCTCTAAGGTCCCTTCTAGCTCTAACTATATGATGCTCTGACTCAGGGTAATGGGTTCCCAGCAAAGAACCTGAAACCTGTGTGTTGAGGCTGAGGTTGTCAAACTCAAAATTTAACTATTTCAATATTTTGTTTCTCAGCTTTTAGGTACACCAAAAAAAGCTAAATAGAAATTACAGACAATTATAAGGTTAAATTAAAAAAAAAACTGTACTGAAGATAGAATGGCACAGTGGAAAGTTGGAGTAAGAAAACCTGATTTTAAGTCTGAGCTTTCTCATTTTCTACCTTAGTGACATTGGACAAATTGTTTAACTGCTCTCAGGCTGTTTGCTCATATATAAAATAATAGCCTTTGACTATATGGCCTCCAAGATCTAAAGTTGTGATCCTATGACCTAACTACTACTCAAGGGCCTTTACGGACTTTTGGAGGAAAATAAGTATAACACAGCTTCAGTGATCTCTATCCCCAACAAAAGTCTGAGAGACAAGTTGGGTTACCTAAAGGAAAGCTTATTTTTCCCATCAAGGTTCTAGGAAGAAGCCTGAGAAGTTGTGGGTGGTTTTCTAGTATTACTGCCCATCAATCTCACCCTGTGCTCCGCACTGACTATAGATCAGTATCAGTTAGCCAGCCAAAGTCAATTACAGTTTGAAAACAGGTATTTACTAAGGTGGTATAAGTAGAACAGTTGGTAGAAAAGATACCCTCAAACTGGGAACACATTCTTTCCAAGTTATATGTACAGGCCAGGGGAAAGTAGATCCAAGCTCAGAGAGCATGTGTCTAAGGAGTAACCCATAGGTCTTGGTTTCTGGAAGTCTTTTTCTGCCCTTTGTGGGGTTCTCATGAAGTATCCCTTAGAGGACAATGTAGCTTTCTGTGGTACTTCTTGTCAGACCATGTAGTTTGTGTTCTGTGTCTCAAAATTCAATGTACCTAGCGGTAGCCATTATCCAACAGTGTTCCATGAACACTCTTCTGTGGACATGCTTATAACCACAGATAGGAAGTCCCAAACCTTCCAAAATTTTGAATTTCCCAAAGTTTAATACTGGTCAATATGGTGATGAGCAGTGGTGGGAGTGGATGAACATAACCCCTACAAAAATTCTCTTTTAGGAGCTTAGCTGATGCTATTCTACAACTAGTCTGGCCAACTACTGACATGCCAGATTCTAAATAAGTTTGCTGTTTTTGTCCAAGCCCTAGAGGTTGTTAAGTTTCTTTAATAAATCCAAATAGCTTCCTGCATTTGCACTCTGCTTATATGTTTGATTAATAATTAATTCCATAGAAGTCTAGGCTTTGTTCACACCTAGATCAGTCATCTGATTGATCACTGAGAAGTCAGGCCTGTCTTCTTCAGATAGAGTTGGGTGAACCCCAACCCTTACATAAGCATATAATTAAGGAGAATGGAGATTGTTCCCAGCCATTCAAATAATTGCTTTAGGCTTCCGGTTTGCATCCCAAAAGTGATAAGGCCAGAATTATTGGCATAGGTATGCAAAGAGCATGGACCAGACATCTGATTGCTGATTATTTTTCATAGAAACACAGGAATCTGACCCACCTTCTATGTATAAGTATAAATAGATTTCAATAGAGGAAGGGGTAGAAATATTGTAGGGATAGTCTTGGCTTGTATGCTATCAAGATATATGAGCTTGGAGTATAAGGGGGACACCACTGTGTAGTGAAATGGTTACTGTTATAAGTGAATATTTTATGTGACTCCTGGTATCTCATTCTTATCTTAGAATGAAAGAGATTAGTTGAGCATTAACCAGAATGCACAAAGGAGGGCTAGCATTTATATTTAAATAGCTTTTTGGCTAAATTACTTCAAAAGGACTTACATTGACTGATATTGAATAAAATTGATAGATGTAAGCTTAATTCTTGTGGTAGCTGAATATTAGGTTATAAAAGTCTTGCAATGATTTCATGAGTGACAGGACAGATCTGAAAACTCTTTAAAAAGTACTGGATCCAATAGAAATGTAAAGTATGATTTAAAGTCTTAAAGAGATTTGTGAGTGACCTGGAAATGGTGAGAACCAGAACATTTTGATCAGTAGAATATTGTTTGTCCATGTTACTAGACTAGGTTTACAAAGCACAACTGTTCAAAGCCCCTTTGGATTTCAAGCTAGATAAGGCAGCTGACCGCTTAATACCCAGATATAAAGTTGCTTTCATTGTTGCTGTTTCGTTCTGGTTTTCTTTCAGATCTTGACCTGCAATGACATTTATAGAATTTCTCATATGGAATTCGGGACCCTGGACAGAGTTTCAGAGAAAAGATTTTTAACCTGGGATCTTTGAATTGTTTTCTTTTTAAAACATTTGAATAAATTTGCTTTAATTATAATTGGTTTCCTGTGTAATCCTGTGTATTTTATTTGATGCATTTGAAAACATGATTCTGAGAAAAGGTCCATATGATGAGGGCACAGTCTCTGGGAACCCCCTTGAATCTGGAATACAATCTCTGGGAGCCCCCTTGAACTGTCCTTGAATCTTCCAACTAGATCTGGCCTTCCCCTAAGGCCATAAGCCTTACATTATCATTAGGCCCAAATCTCTACCTAGCCACACCCTTTATTGTGCAGCTACTTCCCCACCCTTGATATATCCATATCCATGCCTTCAGCTACTTCCCATCCTTAATTCCATTCTCTAGGTTCCTGGACTCTGACCCCTCTTTATCCTCCTTACTTCCCCTCAAGACCCTCCTTAAACCCCTCCTTTAGTCACCCCAGACCACCCCTCAATCCCTCCTACAATCTTTGGGTATATAATCTCCATCTTGCCTCCACGAAGGTGCTCAGATTCAATCTAATTCAGTAGGTTGAATCTGGCCCACTTGTGGAAAACAGGTGTCACAAAGGGTGGGATTTCTTAAGACAACCCATTATGGTGAATCCCTAATAAACTTTGTCTTTTCCCTTGGCTGAGAAGGCTTGAGTCGAATTCTTTCCGCAGGACCTGGCGTGTAGGTATTTTGGGGTCTCGAGCACCCCTAGAAACCCATGGTTCCCCTACAATCATCATTTTTACCAATAACCTCTTCACATAGACTACCTGATTGTCAAAAGGATGCATGATACAAATATGGTTAAGAATATCTATTGTCTGGGGCACAGAGGGATTAAGTGGTTTGACCATGATCACACAATCAGTATGTATCAGAAACAGAACTTGAAACCCTATCTTCCTGAACTCAGGGTTAGTCATCTCTCTATTATCCCATTTTATCTCTAAAATTGTGGTTTTTTATTAATTATTCTCAGCAAAAAATTGGAATATGTTTTTTCTATATATGCTTATCTATCTATCTATCCTAATGATAACTAAAAAGTGAGGTTTTTATAACCCAATGCACTTTATGAAAGAATAGTGGCTTTTTAAAAAATAGAATGGTTCAGGGGTGGGGAACATATATCCTTGAGACTACATGTGGCCCTCTAGGTCTGTAACAGGGTGAGTTAGAGCTGACCCCTGCCCTCTTTGGACCTCTGCACCCAGGGCCTGCTGAGGTAAACTCAGGGCTCTGAGGTAAGGGTGGAACAAGATGGCAACAGGAGGAAGAGTCTTGCCTTCCAGGTCTTTGTCTGGACTTGCCTGATCACAAGGGAATCCTGAGAGAGCGTGGGAAGGAGAAGGGAGGAGAGTAGGAGGAACGAGGGCAGCCCTAGTGCCTACATAACCAAAGACATAAAAGTTTGCTACTAACCTGAATAAATGGAGTTTTTCACCATCTTGCCTCCTGCCTCATTCATTCATCGAGATCAGGCCTTTGCTGGACAAAGGCCTGGGAGTTGGTGTGGGAGTTGGGGGTGGGGGTGGGGGGTAAGGACCCCAACATAGGTCCTCAAGTGTGGCCCTTTGACTGAATCCAAACTTCACAGAACAAATCACTTTAATAAAAGGATTTCTTCTGTACAACTTGGACTCATTCAAAAGGCCATAGACAAAAATTTAGAAGCCCGTGTGTGGCCTGGAGGCTGCAGGTTCCCTACCCCTGGCATTTCAAAATGAGTCACAAAAATACATGACATTGTGAAATGACAATGTGTTACATGACATTGTGAAAAATAATCAATGAAAAATGAAATTATAAACTGTTATATTGCCTCTTATGGGGTAAATGATTAAATTCTGATTATAGTCTATGTTCTGAACAGTATTTCAGTGGGAATGAAATGTGTACATTATATTTATTTAGCTAATATTTTGTTTTGTTTTCTTTTGTTTGTAAAGCTATGAAAATGTATTCTATCTGGTTCTTGAGCAGGCCAGGTACTGGTTCAGTTAGCACCCATTAATGCTATTGATAGTTGCAACTGAACACTTCTGTAGACTAGAAATTTTTAATCATCCTAGAATATTAAAAATGGAAGCATAAAATGGATTTCTTCATCTCTTCAATGTTCTGTTTCTTTAATGGAATTCCTAATCAACTAACAATAAATTTGCATATCTCCCTTCATTGGTTATATTATATTTTTCTACAAATGGTGAAAGATAGTTTCTAAACCAGAGACCTACTTAAGGACACCAAAGATACATCCTCACTAGTCAACTTTCAAAAAATGAATTAGAATATGGTGACATTTTATCCATTCTTATGCTTTTAAGTATCTTCTTCATTTCTCGCCCAGGTCTGCTTCTGATTTTCTGGTCTTTAAAAACATGCCTTCTCTGCTATCTCATTCTGCAACTCTTATAGGTACTTGGGGCCTCTTCACTCTGAAAAACTCATGATATCAGTCCCTGTTTCCCACTGGATAGCTAGGCCCTCACCTCCATTTTGTGAAGAGGCACATTGCAGTCAGTCTTCAATCCCTACCTGGTTCTACTCCTGATACTCTGTACCTGAAAACTATGCTCCTGAACCAAGTACTCTATTTGCTTCCTCTAACCTTCATCTTTTTAGCTCCTTCCTTTCTCCCTCTTCCACTACCGAAGGGAGAAAAAAGACATAGCCTTCAGGAGGAGTGAATTAATCCATATACATGTGATATCTAAGTTTGAACTCACTTTCCCCTGATCTCTGTATCTACTTGTAGGAGAATCTGCCTTGATGTCAGAAAAAAAATGTTATATATTATATCTTCCCCCAATAAAATACAAGTTCCTTGAGGTCAAGAACTGGTTTTCTTTTCTGCTTACATTTTTATCTTAGTGCAATGACTGGCATATAGTATGTGCTTAATAAATGTTTATTTCCTTCCTTGTTAATGTAACCCCTTTCAAACAAGCTAAAGAATAATACAAATTATGAAACTTTGCTAGATCAAAATCATTTATCAAGCACCTACTATTTACAAGATGAGGTCACAGAAAAGAAAAATAACAGTCTGTCAAAAATTACATAAATAAGTATGATAGAAGACAGAATGTGATGAGGACAAAGCCTAAAGTTAGTCAACAGACAAGCCTTTCTTAACTACCTATGTCCCTGGCGGTATAAGAAAACTAAGTGCTACAAAAAAATGAGGAAACTTTTAGGTAGAGGATCAATGAAGGCTTGTTTTATAGAGGAGTCAGGACCCAGAATGAAAAGAATGACTTCATTAGGAGGAGATAGAGAGAGAATATATTCTGGGCACAGATTAGTGTATACAAATACATGGAAGCAGGAGAAAACAAAATATGAGGGAAGTAAAAAGATATTGGAAAGATAAACTCAATGTACCATGGATTTAGATCTAAAAGGGATCTCACAGTCAATCAACCCCTTCATTTGTGGGATGAAGTAAATGAGGTTCTAAAAGTTTGTGACTTCCCAAGGTCAAAAAGAAAAGAAGTAGCAGAACCAATATTCAAAGCCATATATCATCTGACTCCAGGTTCAGTATTCATTCTAATATTTAGGCTGGTCAGCAGCAGATTACAGTGTCTTAAATGCCAAGATAACAATTTTTTTTCTTTAATTTTATGCTGGAGGAACTAGGGAACCACTGAATAGGTTCAAGCAGAGACCTGGTATGGTCAAATCTCTGCATCAGGAAAAGAAATTTAGCCACTGAAAGAAGCATAAATTAGAGAGGGGAGAAAATGGATTTAGGGAAACAAGATAGAGGGTTATATTAATGTTTCATGCCACAGTTGATGATGGCTTGCACTAGTAGTGTGCATGTATAAGAACTGATAGGAGAGTTATTATGAATATAGAATTGACAGAACACTCATATACACGCACATGTATAAATATATATATATATATATATGTGTAAATGTATTTATATAATTTTATATTATATTATATATTATATAATATATTTATAGATATTATATATGAAATCTACATGTGTGTATATACGTATACACACATTAACCCAGTGATTCATTCTACATTGGTAGAAGTGTGGGATGATGATGATAAGCAGAAGAAAGGAAGAACAGTATAATGATACAGAATTTATATATTTTAGAGTAAGTACTTACTGAAATACAGTCACATAATTTCTTGAAAAGATGAAAGATTTTCATTGACACCCAATCAACACACTTAACAAGAGAGTGAAAGAGTTAGAAGAGTGGGCACAAGTTGACAAGGAAGCTGGTGTGGTACACTGTGTTAATGATACTGAAATCACTGATAATATTTTGAATGCTCCTGACAAATCAATGTACACAATAAAAACAGCCAAGAACATTTTACAAAGACAAATTGTGAGGAAGATGCTTCAACCTTTGCTTCATTAATTTTGTGAACAGCCATGCTACATGAGATGAGATCAGCATAAATATAGGAAGTGCCCAATAAAAAGAGTTTGAATTTAAGTTCTGCTGTTTGCTACTTATGAGATCTAGGGCAAATCACTTGATTAATTTAAGCATATAGCCTGCTCTTTCTTCATAAAATGAGGTACTTGCACTGAATGATGTACAAAGCACTTTCCAGCTCTAACAATCTATGTCAGTGAATGTATAACTTGTGATAACCTTTGCTATTATATATTGCCCCTACCAATGAGAAAGAGGCAGATAATGGAAGGGGAAAGAAGGATATATCTCCCTATTTTTTTTAAGAAAAAAGTTACGTGACATCTCCTGGAATAATTGGGTTGAACACCCTATTTCAAAGGCTGGAGGGATTCAATATCTGGTTTGCTCCTCAAACATTTAGAAGAAAATACTCTTTAGATTGAAGCTTATGTAATAAATAGCATTACAATCTCACTACAAATAATATATTCAATGAAATAACTGGGTATCCATTTGATAGAAAAGGTTAGAAGACAGACAAATTCGTCCAACCTTCCTCCTGTGCCAGTTAACAACAGCAACAGCAACAATAACTAACATTTATATAGTGCTTACTATGTGCCAGGCAGTGTGCTAAGTGCTTTATAATTATTATTTCATTAGGTCCTCACAGAAGCTCTGAGAGGTAGGTGTTATTATTCTTCTTATTTTGCAGATGGAAAAACTGAGGCAAGCAGTGTTTAAATGACTTGTCCAGGGACACACAACCAGGAAGTCTGTCTGGGGTCATATTTTAATTAAGGTCTTCAATTTTGAGTCTATATTTCTTCTCAGCAATGGTGAACTCCCATATCTAGATTTCCAGACTGATTATATATATTACTCCATGTTATCCACTTTATATTCCAGACAACTGGTCTACTTAAGGTTTCTGGGATAAAATATTTCATTTTCCACTCATGTGCTTTCCTATAGGCTCACTCCCAGACATGGAAATCTCTTTTCTCCCATCTGCCTCTTGGAATTTCTAGCTCTCTTCAAACTTAAGTGCCTTCAGGATATCTTTCATGATTTTCCCATTTGTTAGTGTCTCTCTTTTCCTACTCCTCTCATCCTCCCTCTGCCACTCAAACTACTTTGTATTTATTTTGTTTTAAGTTACTGACAGCTTAAAACAGGACTAAGACTTTTGGAACACCCTCTATTTATTGTGATCAGACTGCTCCTTCAGAATAGAATATAAGCACCAAGGGATCAAGGGATATCTTTTCTTTATCTTTACCCTCAGCACCTAACCTAGTTCCTGGAATATATTAGACACTTAATCAATGTCTCATTGACTGATGGTTTTCTCTAGTCTACAGGATAAATTAGCCATAGGTATTACACCATTTGGGGCAGGTAGGTGGCACAGTGGCTAGAGTGCTGGGTCTGGAATCAGGGAGATGTGAGTTCAAATTTGGCCTCAGACACTTACAAGCTGTGTGCCATTTGGCAAGTAACTTAACCCTGTTTGCCTCAGTTTCCTCATCTGTAAGGTGAGCTGGAGAGAGAAATGGCAAGCCATGCCAGTATATTATCCCTCAAAGTAGTCACAGTCAGACATGACTGAAAAGGACTAAACAACAACATTACACCATTTTTATCTATTCCAGATCACAATAATTGATGTTTAGAATGATGATTCTGAGTCATAACATGAGATTGTATTTCCATTGGTTTATACTCTTATATGATATATTTACAGGTATATAATTTTGTCTGATCCACAAAAAATCCCTATGGGGTGCACAGAACAACTAGAATGAGAGGGAGGAAAACTTCAATCTCCACTTACAGACAATTGATAGATCACCATACATGTCATGAAAGGATGACAGTGGGTTTCTATGGCAACAATGAATAGGATTGTAGGAATCCACCTCTTCTTTGGTTACTTTAAATGTTTTTTTTTTTAATTTTCAGTTAACAAAACTAGTTTTCCTCCTAACCCTCTATTTCTTCTTTCTCTTGCTACTTTCCTGAAAAAAATAAACAAAAATATTATTCTCTCCCTTCCATTGCCTCTCCCCCCATAATTTTTTTTTTTAAATATGCGTAGTCAAGCAAAGTAAGTTCCCATGTTGGCCATGTTTTTAAAACAAAATGTCCTTCAGTCTGCACTCTAACTCAACCACCTTTCTGTCAGGAGGTAGGTTGCATGTTTTGTTTTGTTTTTTTCAGCCCTGTCTAATTAATTTTGGTTATGGCACTGATTAGAGTTGTTAAATCTTTCAAGAATTGTTTGTCTTTAGAATTTACTATTATATAATTTTTTTTCCTACTGATTTTGCTACTTCCATTTTTCATGAGTTCAAAAAGTCTTCCTCGATTTTCTGAAACCATCCCCTTCATCATTTCTTAAAATATGATATTATTATATTTATGTGCCATACCTTGTTCATCCGTTCCCTGGTTGTTGAATATACTTTAAGCATCCACTTTCTGGGGTACAAAAAAAGAGCTACTGTAAAAACTTTTTTTAAAAAAGTATGGGTCCTTTTTCTTTTTCTTTGACCTTTATGGGATATAGGCTTAGTAGTGATATCTCTGGGTCAAACAGCATGGACAGATTAGTAAAATCTTGGGCATAGTTCTAAATTTTGCTTTCTGGAATGATTATACCACTTCATACCTGTAGAGGAAATGGATAAAAGCATTTTCTCTCTGGGGGGGAAAGGAGCAATAGAGTTCAAAGAAACAAAGCTATAGGTTTGTGTAAATAGATACAGACCCACAGGCCATATTTTATTCAACAACTAGATGAGCCTGGCATTTTATCTTGAAGGAGGCTTCCAGTAGATTTAGTACCCAAATAGAATATTCTAATGAGACTAACTAAGAGAAAACTTTATCTCACCGAAACAGATCTACTTTGGAGCAACTCCTGAGACTCCAAGGTTAAAATATTCCCCCTAAAATTTCCTAATATCTTTTCCCTGTCCCTCAGCCTCCCAAATAAGGAAAGTACCTGAGCAGTCTCACCTAATAGGCTGTTGGAACTTTCCCCTTTGATACGTGATATCTCCTTAAGAATGTATAAAATCCTAAATGTATGTGTATATCCCTTTCTTTGGGCTACTGCAATCCACCTGGTAAGTGCCCACCAGCTGATGCTAATTAAAAGTTTTAATCTTTCAGTCTTGCCTTCTGATGCAATTGACTTCCAGGGAAATGCACTAGGGTGGGAGAAATTCCTCTCCACCAGAGTCTTAGGATCTGTGGCTTGAAGAATTCCCCTACACAGCTCTCCAACATTCACCTCTTTTTTTTTTCTTTTTTGGTCAGCTTTGTCACTCTGATGGATATGAGAATGAATCTTAGAGTTTCTTTAATCTTTCATTTCTCTAATTTTTAGTTTTTGAAGACACTTTTTCCTATAGCTATTGATATTTTGATTTTCTCTCTAAGAAAAAACATCTGTTCATATTCTTTGACTATCTATCAGTTCAAGAATGCCTCTTATTCTTAGAGATTAGAGTAGGTTCTTTATGTATCTTGGAAATGATAGCCTTATCAGAAAAACTTACAACAAAAATCTACACACCCACCCTATACAAGGTTTTGTTTTTGTTTTTCCCAAACTACTTTTCACTTTTCCCAGCAGCTTTTGTTAAAAAGTGAATTCTTGCTCCAGTAACTCAGATCTTTGAGTTGATCACAAAGTAGGCTACTAAGCTGATTTGCTTCCATATTTTATATGTTCCACTCATAGATATCTTTACTTTTTAACAAAGTGCTGAATCATTTTGATGATTATTGCTGTACAGAAGGATTCTTCGGTTCATTTTGATGTCAGTATTTCGTAGTTCTTTCAGCCCCACATTTCCATGTGTACATCAAAGAATCTCTTAGCCCCTCCCTCCAATTTTAACACAGTTTTAAAATACATATTTGTTAAAATACATACATTACATGAATATGATTATATGCAGCCTTATTTAACTTTAACTATTTAAGACAAAGCATTTTTTTTGAGCTGAGACTGCTAAAAAGTCCTATATTTCTAATACAATTTTCAATTTAAAAGCAGGGGAAAGATCCAGAAAGAAAATCATTTCATAAATAAAGGACCTTATAATGTTCTGTCTAGCCATATCTAATATGACTCATGGTCTAATGTTTCTTAATGTTCTTTTGATCCAAGTTCTTCATTTAGACATTGAAGCAAGCCTGAAATTTCATTCTCAAAGTACATTCAAATCTATTCTATCATTTTATCCTCCAAGCATCCTCATGAGGAAAATTATGCATTCAAAAACAAAATATTGCTCCCAAATGGGCAGTTCATACCATTGGGTGGAGAAAGGTTTCATGAGTGTCCATTTCCAAATTAATTTCACTATTTTTTTAACAAAGCTGACCTACTTTAAGAGAAATATCCAACCATTTGGAATAAATAAAATTGGAATATCTTAACACTATCAATAGAGCCTTGATATCTTATTTTTTTTCAAAAATCTATCTTCATCAGAATAAATACAATAAAGAAAAATAAAGAAACTAGAAAAGCCTTTGTTTTTCAACAAAATTGGAAAAAAAATATCCATACTCATAAAAATCAATTTACTTTATCACCAAATTAAGGAAAATACTATGGGAATGGTAGCATCATCTCAATCTGATAGTTATTTTAATTTTAATATTGGATGTGACATTTCTGAAAATACCTTTTGACACAGTAACCTAAGGTAATTTGGAATTCCTTGTACAAGGAAATATCAGTTTTACTGAATATCTTTGAAAAGTTTGTTCATCATTTTTTGGAGCAGGAGACAGAAATTTTGAATAGTATCATCACCATCTTCAGGCACTCTAGGAATTTTTAAAAGTGTTATTCTCATATACTTAGGGTATTGATTTGCATCAAAGAAATCCTCTTTTTATAGAGGTATTGGTTACCCCAGAGACAAGGAGACTCCAATCTGGTTGAAAGCCCCTGGGTTGGGAGTACAAGAAGACATGGACAGTGTATTTTGATCAAAGAGAAATGGATTTAGGAAATCAGTTTCCAACTCATTTTATTAGTTCCAGGTTTACCTTCAGGGCCATATGTAAAACCCAATTTAATCAGGCTTTTGCCTAAGGGGAACTAGTGAATATCCCTGTATTCTGTATATATGGCTATAAACAATAATGCGTAGAAATAAATGGTAATAATGTTAGTAAAACACTATGGCTTTTAACTGAAAGATGGTAAGTTAATTTAAATGATGGTGTGTTATTTAATGATAGAGTAAACTTTCAGGTGTATTAAGAATCAGAAATAAACATTCATTTTAGCCTGTTTTCCTGGCAGGGTATGAGAGCTCATTTCTAACCAAAAAAAAAAATTAAAAAAAAAAAGAAAACATTGAACAAGTTGGTCCCTAGGAGTATTGACTTGAATATCCTGTTCCTCGTACAGTATAACAGAAGATCTTGAGGAGGAAAAAAAAATGAGTGTGCCAGAGGAAGCATTTAAAACCTTGAACATAAATGATGTGGCAGCTAGAACTGAAATGGATCATTAAACTATGTTGCAGAGGATACTCCTTCATCTGGCCATGAGAGATGGCTCAGAGTTGAGGCTTTTTTTGTTTCCAACTTTATCATCCTCTCTTTCTCTAAGCCTGCTTGTTTAGTCTTCTGAGATGCTCTGACTGAGAATTGCCAGCTACATATTATCTCAGAGATGCCAATTTAATTCTGGGCCTTTGAGAAAATGTTCACAGAACATAGAAAGCTCTAGGTTAGGCAAGTGAATATTTACTTGTTCATTCTTTCATTCATTCATACTAGTGTGATGTCTCAGGTTAGCTCAAGGCTCTGGGATAGAACACATAAAGTAATCCAGTCCATAAGTGATCTATTGAAAATATCTGAGAGACAGGGATGAAGGATGTGGAAAAGATCTTGTGAACATAGATTTAAAGCTAGAAAGAAATGTACATGTCATTTTATCTAATACATTTCTAAACACAGAGATGTAGAGCCAGAAAGGACTGTTAGGGTCCAATCCCATCTTTTAATGAATGAAGAAACAGAGGCCCAAATAGGTAAATCAAATAAGTAAATAGAACCTGTCAGATTCGAACTCCAAATCTTTTGTTCTTTCTGTTGCCCCAGGCTGCCTCTCAAAAATGTAAAGCATGAAAGAATCATAGTTTTTAATTGAGATATGCAAAAATGAATATTGTAAACAAAGAGCAAAAGACAATAATGAGGATTTGGATAACTACAGAAAGAAGGGTGTGCCATGTGCTAAAAATTATATATATAATATTCACATATATACATATGTATATATTTATATGTATATATAATTTTTATTTATATATAATTTTAGACTCTTGTATACATACATATATGTGTAAACACATGTATGTGTATAGATACACATATATGAATATATGTGTGCATGTATGTATACATTTATTAGTGTCATGCAATTTTGTTATAAAATTACAAACAATGCATTGCAGAACCAATGCAACACATGCAATGCCAAATTCTAACAGCTAGTTAATATCTAATGTTACCATTGCCTATTAAGCTTCTTAATGGCTTAATTTCAAAGAGATAAGGAGGACAAAGTTGTATTTTAGTGGAACCACCCTAGGATTTTTGTTTGTTTTAGAAGACAATGAAAATATTAATGAAGAAAGACAAATGGCCAGAACCAGCCGTGCCCATAGTAAAGATTTCATCAGAAACCAATTAATATTTTAATTACAAAGGCATTGAGTAAATTCTCTTGTTCCCATAGCATCTTTTTCTGATTCTTCATTTTCCAACAGATGAATTTCATTCACTTCATTTAAGGTTCGACGTTTGTTAAGCTATACATTCCCCAGTTATTGGAAACACTTTAACCTTTTGCTAGTGTTTTTTTTTTTAATCTCTGTTAAGAATGTGTAGAATTTTTTAGTTAGAAGAGATTCATCTGAGGTGAGAAGATTAGAAATTGCTGCCTGTGTTATCCCCATGCTGGTCAGATGTCTGGAGTTTTAGGAGTCAACATACCACTGGTGAGAGGTTCCTTTGCTCCTTACACATAGCCATACCTTTCTCTTACCTGCCTTGCAGAGGTAACAATTAGGTTTCCACTTGGCACTAGGGCTACCCTAATACTTCCCTATTTTCCCTGTTCCCAGTTACCCAATAGTTTTCCAAAAAAGGGAGCTTTAAAGATTATGATTTTATTTTTTCATCTCAGTTCCCAAACCTGTCTCTGACTTCACCATGGGTGGGAAGAGAGGTGCTCAGTTTGTTACAGATACTTCAGTCATTTAGAAGAAGAGGTATGTAGTTTCACCAGAAGTTACCTGCCATCACCATTGATGCTGAAAGAAATGGACTTACTGGAAGAGCCTGTAGTTGTGGCAGTCCCATCCTACATGTCTGAAATGTAACCTGTCCTTCAGAGTCAGTCATACCTTCTAGATTTAGGCACAGTGGACAAAATCCACTTTCACCTCCCTTGTTACTGCTTAGTCTTTCAGATTCATGATTTGAGGAAAAGTCCTAGCCAAATAAGATATAGAGGAGATCTTAAATTACTAAATAATTTGATTATATAAACAATTAACATATATTTTGCATAAACAAAATTAATGTCAATAGAATAAACAGAGGAATTCCTGAATGGAAAATAATCTTCATATTAAATATATCTTATAAAGACCTAATATCAAGGTTATATAAAAATCTGATGACATACATAAAGCTAAAGCACTCTCCCTACACCAACAAAGGTCAAAGGATATGAAAAGTTTTTAAAAGTAGAAATGTATATTATTAACAAGTATTTGGAAAAATGTTAGAAATCATTAATAATAACAGAAATGCTTACTAAATGACTCAGAGGTTTCCTTTCCCAAAGTAGTAAAGTTGATTCAAAATGACGATTGTCAGTTTTGGTGGTAGCATGCATAGTTCACTGATGTGCTATTGTGGGAGATACAAATTAGTATTGGTAACAGAAGATCTAAGTATTTGTGAATGTCTAAACAAATTATACTATACAAATTGAAACTTAAATATTTTTGTTGTTATATAAATGATTAATAATAAGAACATGGAAAAACATTGAGACTCTTGTATGTATCAATATAGAGCAAAATAAGAAAAATGAAGAGAATAAGGCATAATGACCTTGAAAATATAAAGGAAAATAATTCTCAAAGTATCAGGACTCAGATTAATACAATAACCAACAGCTCAATACTTCCTACATGCCCTCATCACCTTCCCCCCCAAAACATGGCCAGACATTTACTTGTTACTAACAGTATAGATTTACCTGGATAAACATATGTATGTATGTATATGTATATGTATATGTATATGTATATGTATATGTATATGTATATGCATATGCAGGTATAATGAAATAATAAATAATATGAATAAATAAAATATAAACTACCCCTTTTCATTTTTTTTAACCAAAGAAAAAGACAAAGTTTATTAAGGATTCACCATGTCAGGTTGTCTTAAGAAGTCCCACCCTTTGTGAGGCCTGTTTTCACAAGCCAGCCAGATTCAATCTACTGAGCTAGATTGAATCTGAGCACCTTCATGGAGGCAAGATGGAGATTATATACACAAAGATTGTAGGAGGGATCTAGGGTGGCCTTGAGTAGTCTGGGATGACTAGAGGAGGGGTTTAGAATGGACTGGGGGGACTGGGGTGAGGTCAGACTCCAGGGACTAGAATGATGTCAGTCTCCAGGAACCAGGAGAATGGGATTAAGGGTAGGAAGTAGCTGAAGGCATGGATATTGATAGTATCCAGGGTGGGAAGTATCTGGACAATAAAGGGCAAGGCTAGGTAGAGATTTGAGCCTAATGATAATGTGAGGTTGTAGCCTCAGGCCAAGGCCAGATCAAGTGGGAAGATTCAAGGAGAGTTCAACATGGTTCCCAGAGACTGTACTCCAGGTTCAAGGGGGTTCCCAGAGACTGTGCCCTCATCATTTCCCCCTCAAACAAATGGGACCCAAATTCTTTTGGGGTTAGGGATGAAGGTCTCAGCTTCTGAAATTGCTTCCTGCTGGCAAGGGGCATAGAACTGTCCCTGCCTCAATGGGTCCAGTTCAAGCGGTACATAGCCTGAGCAGTCATCTGGAAGTTGATGGCTTGGAGCCTGGAGGAGATAAACCTGGCAAGGAGGATAAGCAACCAAGAACCAAAAAGGCAGCGTAGGAATATAGAGAAAGGACACTTTCCTTGGTGTAAAAGACAATTTCTCTGGAGGGAATTAAAGAAGACTATTTCATACCTAGCTCCCCTAATCACTTGTTCTGTGTGCGACACTGCTTCAGGGTTCAGGAGTGTGTGGCACACCTGAAGAATTAGGTCAGGGGTATCTAAGAACAAGGTTTGATTTCTGATGAGCCTGTGGCTAGCCAACCACTGGTTGCCCTCTGCTTCTAGGATGCTCTGGGGAGTCAGAGCTTCTAGGGGCTGGTCTGCTAGAGGTTTAGAAGCTTCCTCAACTGGAATGGCTGTAGCACCAGAGAATCTATTTGTTTTGAAAAACAGGCAACTGACTTGGGTTCACGTCCTAAGGACTGGGTTAAGACTCCCAAAGCCTGTCCTCTCCTTTCAACAACATACCAAGTGAAAGGTTTTTCTAGAGCAAGTGCTGGAGTGGTGGTCAGTTTAGTTTTCAAAGTCTTAAAAGCTTTTGCTTGGTAGGGGCCCCACTCTAGAGAGAGTGAGTCAGGGCCTTGAGTGGCAATTAATGGTTGCAGTCCCTCCCAAGCCATGGGCTCAATTGGATATTGAAGGTGACAGAGGGGAACTATGGCTGGGGTGGCAGAATTAGTTTGCCCAGGAATTCCCTGATCCCAAACAATTGGCTCAACCCTCTCCCACACCTCTGGGGGAACATGGGGAGGTCTGGAAAACAAAGGGAAAAGGGATTTATGAGGTTTAGCTAGAAAGAATTGTCTTCCCAATTTCACCATCAGGTCCCTTTCCAACAAGGGGACAGGGCCAGAGAAGGAGTGTTCAAACAACAGATCCTTGATGCCCATGACCCGATGGGTCGAGGGGCGTGTAGGACCAGAGTAAATAGTTAAGACAAGAGAACATAGCCATGATAAAGTGGGTAACCTTACCTTGCCCAGGGCTCTGCAAGAGAGGTGGAGAAAGTGGAAGCACTGCCAAGCCCTGGGCTTTCCCCTCCTTCCGAGTGTTGAGAAGACTGGAGGACAGGGTACTGGGAGGAGGCTCTACCGCTTTTCCAACCTCAGGGATAATCCTTCCTCCAATGTCCCTCCTGGTTACATGCTGGGTGTGGATCCTGGAAGCTTCCTCCAGGGGGCACCCTAGAGGGGCACTCCTTGGTCCAGTGACCCTCCTTGTGGCATCGAAAGCAGGTTTCCCCACTGCCCAAGTTGCAGGGCTTCCTCTGAGGGGGCGCCCTGGAGGGGCACTCCTTAGGTCTTTTCCTGGCCATGGCAGCAGCCAAAAATTGAGCGTTTTCTCTGTCTCTACCTCTTTCCCTGTGTTTTCTTTCCTCTGCTGCAACCAGGTCTTTATTGTTGAAAAATCTGAAGGCTGTCTCCAGTAATTGGGCGAGAGGTATTTGGGGTCCCCTTTCTGCAGTTTCCTCCTGATATCTGGGGCAGACTGATTAATGAAATACATGTTAAGTATTGCCGCCCCTTTAATAGAATCAGGATCCAAATTTGTATACTTCTTAATAGCTTTTACTAGCTGGGCTTAGAAAAGAGCAGGGTTTTCCTTTTCTACCTGAGTAATCTCCCTAATTTTTTGAAAATTTGTTTGCTTCTGAAATGCAGTTCTTAGGCCTTCTAAGGCAAATTATCATATGGTCTCTCTTTCCCCTATCTTCATTCTTTTGGTAATTCCATCCTTGGTCACTAGTGGGAACAGCAGCTGTACCTGGGGGATATTTCATGGGGTTATCGCTAACCAAACAACCCCCAAATTTTTGGGCTTGTTCCCAGATTCTCCTCTTCTCTTCAGTGGTACAACCAGTAGAGAAAAAGGATATGCAAATCACACCAAGAAAGTTCAAACTGTAGGGACAGATCCCTAAAACCCTCAGTAAAATTAGTGGGATCTTCTGAGTATCTCCCCAGTTTTTCTTTGATTTGAATGAGATCTGAAATGGAGAATGGAACATGCACTCTCCTTGTCCCCATGGGAGGGCAGGCACTTCCCTCAGGGGAAAAAGCCTTGAAGGTGTTGTGGGGTCTGGAGTTGGAGAGAGAGATCTGGCTGATCTGTATTAGACTGCAAGGCCAGGGGATCCAGCTGGCAAGGGAGATCAGCTGGTGCTTGAGGAATGTTGGGGGTCAGAGGGGGAGATACCCTAGAGACCTGAGTGGGCACCACCTCTGAGAGAGGGGCTAGGGGAGGAGATATTGCCTTGGGGGCAGGGCCCAAGGCTGGAACCTGAGTAGGGTTCGCCTCTGGGGAAGGGCCCATAGTAGTAGATGCTGCAGCGCCTGAAATAGGGGCAGGCCATGAGGTCAGAACCTGAGTAGGGGTCCCTTCAGGGGAAGGAGCCACAGAGGGAGGCACCCCAGACCCTAGGCTGGGACCTGAGCAGAGGACACCAAAGGGGGAGGGGCCATGGGAGGAGATGCAGGGTAGAAGACTTGGGACTGTCAAAAAGTCAGGAAAAGAGAGGGTTTCCACTACAGGAAACCAAGGGAAATAGGGGATGGCCACGGAAAGGGGAGCACAGGAAACAAGGGTGTTCCGGGGAGGTTGGGGAGCAGGAGGAGGGGCTGGGGCCGAAGCCCTCAGGGCCATAAGGAGGGGGTTATCCAAAATGTCCTGTTGACCCCCATTGCCCCTTTGTGGGGGGCTCTAGCTATGAGCATCTTGCAATCTTTTCTGAGAACGGGGTTCCGAGAGAGCTCGATGAAGGCTATTATGTAGGAAATTTCTCTCCATTTTCCTTCTCCCCAGCAGTATAGCTCTAGCTGCACGACAGTATTATATTGTAAAGTCCCCAAAATAGGCCACTCTTTGTGGCCTTCTAGGTGATATTGTGGCCAAACAGTATTGCAAAGGAACACCGGCTTTTTCTTTTTAAGTTCTTTAGAGAACTTAAATGTTTTCCAATTTTGTAAAAGACAGACCAAGTGTGAATTTTTGGGGATTGAGGAGGATTGACCCATTGTGTGTTCAGGGGGCTGGGAGTCCCTTTCTCTGCAAGGAGGATCTGGGAGTAAGCCTCAAAAAGGAACAAAGCAAGACAGAAAAAAATGAACACAAAAAGGTACCTGGGGTTTTCCCATTCCTTAGTGTTGAGAGAATTGAGAAAGTTGGGGGCACACTTCCAGATAGGGCATCTATCCTTGTCCTCTATGCTTCAGAAGGTGTGCCCAGGTCCACAGCCTCGAACATAAACCACTGGACTGAGAACCTGAGAGTGTCAGGCTGAATCAGAGACAGTGAGCAGCTGTCTGACCTACTGGGGACCTGGGAAGTCAGGCCTGAGAAGCACCTCCAAAATGCTTGGAGAGTGAGAAGGGGATTGGGAGAGGGAGAGGCTTACTTTCCAGTTTTGGCTGGAGAAGAACTTGAGATAAACAGTATTCCTGGTCTCAGGGAACCAAAAAATGAAGAGGTTAAAAAAAATGATGATAGGTAGGGAACCATAGGTTTTTAGGGGTGCTCAAGACCCCAAAATACCTACGTGATGGGTCCTACTGAAAGAATTCGACTCAAGCTTTCTTAGCCAAAGAAAAAGACAAAGTTTATTAAGGATTCACCATGTTGGGTTGTCTTAAGAAATGCCAACCTTTGTGATGCCTGTTTTCACAAGCGGGCCAGATTCAATCTATTGAGCTAGATTGAATCTGAGCCTCCCTTTTCATTTAAAAATTCCTACATGCAAAGCCACATCTTATGGAAGGTTTCTTTGATATAGTATGAAAGTTTCTGGAGGGCAAAGACTTCAATTTTTTTTTTTAATCCTCGGCAACTTGCAGAAGTTGGGAATTTAATAAATGATTGTTTTATAAATGAATGGAGATAACTGCCATTGAAATCTTTACCATTTTTTTATGATTTTATTTTAATATATGAAATATTTTTTCACTGAATTCCTTGAAGCCTATAAGCAAAATAAGTCCTCTATGTTTACGTAATATAAGG
The DNA here is from genome assembly GCF_011100635.1 of Trichosurus vulpecula. Lineage (NCBI taxonomy): Eukaryota > Metazoa > Chordata > Mammalia > Diprotodontia > Phalangeridae > Trichosurus > Trichosurus vulpecula. Next base: position 221,557,369 of record NC_050573.1, on the reverse strand, counting down.
CCTAACTGTCGCAATGCTTCCTAGATTATTTGAGGCTATAAAGAAACTCAATGATGTCTTATTTCAATATTTGCCTGCTTAGTAGCCTAAAACCATAGCTGAGTTAGAAGGATTTGCTGAAACTCTCACTATATTTTCCTTGAGTAGAATTGTTTTATTCAAATCAAGTGTGTTTTCATACAAATATGCTTTCGAAATTATGTTATGTTAAACAACAACATTCTGATTTATTAATTCCTAGGTATTCTCAAGTGTCATGTTTAAACAAAAAAGTCAAATAGCATTTGCATGCCATAATGTATACTTTGTTTTTCACTCCAGCCTTTCTTGAGTTTGAATTTCTTTGTGAAGAATAGAATTTGAATGTCAATGTGAATAAAAATTCTTTGTTTTGAAAATTGGCTAAAATTATTTATGTCACATCACTGAATAGTACATTTTATAGTTAATGATTACATTTTCTGATGATAAAAAAATTACTTAATACCTTCTCACATGTTTGTAATTTCATATTAGACTATGAAGCTTTTAATCAATTGTTGCTTATAGTAAGCTATGACCAGAGTCATTGGTGTGCCCAACAATAATTTATTCTGTTTTTTATTATGTCTTTGTTATTGATGGCACTTGAATGAATTGTAAGAGCTTAATGTATGATTTATTCTAATTTTTCTGCATTATTAGGAAGATATCAAGGAAACCTGAACCAAAGGAGGTTAGGGTAGGATATGGTGAAACTTTCTGTATTTAAGCTTTTTTTTTCATTCAAATGGATTATGTTTTTTTTTTCTGTTTTTTTTTTCACAATTACAATACATAAGGGTTTTATGAATCAATTTTTCTTGGGAAAGAAATTCTACTCTGTGTGTGTGTGTGTGTGTGTGTGTGCATGTGTGCGTGTGTGTGTGTGTGTTTTCAGTTCTCTTTCATTTTCTTGTGTTCAGTTTTCTTGTGTTCCTGTGAAATAAAGTCATATCCAATCACTGGGTTAAAGGAACTTTCTTTCATTGGCTTTTAAAATTATTTGTCATTTTAACTAGTGTAAGATGGAGAAAAATGCATGTTTTTCAAAAAACTTGGAGTCCAGAAAAATATTTGTAGACCGCAAAATTTTGTTTGTTTATTCATTTTATAAAATCATCTTACTAAATTCTCCCAACAGTGAATTGAGGATTGGTCATAGAATCAGGTAGACTTGTGTTCAAATCTTATATCTGATGTACATTACTTGTGTGACCTTGGACAAGTCTCTTAGCTTTTACGAAGCATTGTTTCCTCATCTAGAAAATTATGATGATACGTCAATCATGATGTCAACCATGTTTTACATGAGAAAGAAAACCTACCTCAGAGTCAAGACAGCGCCTCTTAAACTGTGGGTTGCAACTCCATATGGGGTCATGAAAAATTTGTCAACAGAAAAGGTTTCTGAACATTCAATGACCAAAAATTAAGTCAAAATCAAATGCATAATCAATCTGAGGTGTTTCTGGCAGTGCTTATCTGTGTTGCATCATACAACTTCACTGCAGCCTTGATTCTGAACACAAAGAATGAGCATTTTGCACTGCACATGCCCTCAGACCATGAAATGCCGAAGAATGCTGCCTAAAGGGCTTACAAGTGGAAAATGTTTAAGAAGCCTTAGGTTCAAGTCTGACCTCTGATGTATAACAGCAACATCACCCTGAGGAATCTCTTAGCCTCTCAGGGACTCAGGCAACTCTCCAGTGGTAAGTTGAAAAACAATTGTGAATTTGTATTGCGAAAGAGAGTATTCTCACGAGGAGACGCCTACATGCAGTTCCCCAAAGGCCCATGCAATGATACTGGTATTGCCTAATTCAGAGGGTTCTATAAATATTAGATAAAATCATGTTTGTAAAGCACTTTGTAAAGTTTAAAGCACCACCTACATATCATGAGTAAATTACTTAACTTTTCAGTGTCCAAGGCAATTCCCAAAGCCTATATATTACAGAATATAAGGGTAGAAGGAAATCTTTTATTGGGAGCTCTCCATACAGTTCAGACAAAATCATCATCATCATCATTCCTATCATCATCAGCAGCATCATGCCTATTTTATGGAAAAGTAATCAGAGGCAAAGTAAGTTTAAGTTATGTACACAGAGTCATACAAATATATAATTTTAAAGCTACGATTAACTTAACAGATCTCAGAATCTGTTGCTGATCAGCTTGTCAGGTATTTAGTTTCATTTATATGCTAGTCCCATCACCTTATTTTACAAAAAAAGAAAACTAAGACTCAGAAAATTTCAGAAATTTTTGAGTAGAGTATAACATGTATTGGCCTTTTGAACGTACCCAGTTTGTCTAACGTGGATTCTTCTGAGTCCCCTTCCACATAAGTGGGGCTAGCCTGTGTCTTTAAAAGTGATAAGACTAAGCCATCTATTATCTTTTTTTTTTTTTTTTTTTTTTTTTTTTGCGAGGACTGTTTTCTTTTTAGTATCCAGCAAGGATACCATGAATTCAACTGGTGAGAAGGGAGGGATTTGCCTCTCTTTGCTTACCTCTCTTTTACCCCCAGCTCTGAAAAATGGGCCTAGGCTGTTTGTTTCTGTTCTCTATTCTATTTCCTCCTCAGTTTCCAGTGGCAAATTGATCCGTAGCACACTGATAGCTGAGTTATGGAGACCTTGGAGCCAGCATTGCAGGCAGGATTGCACAGCCAGCCTGTCAGAGAAACCTTGAGAAGCCAGAGTGCCTGAGACTGAAAAAAGAGAGTTGAGGTGGGGATGGGATTTGGAACTGGGACTGTGTTTCCTAGAAACTGAACTATTCTGTAAACCTGATCTCATTTTCCCCAGGCACTGTGGGGGTATGAAGGTTAAGTTAGGAGCCAGGGGAAGATTATACCTTCCATTTGTTGAGGAGTAAATCTGCAAAATTTGAATTATATGTTCTGAAGTAAATGTTTCCATGAAAAGCCCCGATGTTAAAAATGTAAACTATTGAGTTCAGGGATTGCTTCATTTCTGTCTTTGTATCCTCATCACCTAGCACAATTCATGGCATATAGGATAATGTTTGTTGAATGAATATTGTCTATTTGCATAAGGATTAAATAGCAGAGCCCAGACTTGTCAACTCTTAACCTTATCCTCTAACTCATATTGTAAGACACATAGTCCCTCATAATAAAGAATTCTAGAACTAGAAATGGCATTAGAGATCATTAAGTCAAATCCTGTCATTTTACAAATGTGGAAACTGAGGTCTAAGGAGGTTAAGTGACTGCCACACAGGTTAACACGTAATAGAGCCAGGATTCAAGCCCTAATCCTTTGATTCCAAATTCAGTGCTCTTTCCACTGTACCATGTTTCCTCTAAGGTTTACTTTAGAACCCCTAGACCTTCCTAGGGACTCCAAATTAGAGGGTGTTCTCAAAACCAGGGCTCATCAATAGTTTATTATAAGCTTTAATCTTCGAACATATCTCAGCTATCACCTGATACTATTTGAAATGAATGGTTAAAATGTAGGAAGAGGAGTAGGGAATTTCAAATGTCTAAATATTAGAGACAGTAGGTATAGCTGGAAGATTCAGGGGGTACCAAACCCCTTCTCAACTGATTAGTTTCCCTGTTATAACTTTTCCCATGTAGGCATCCTACCTCCAGCCCCTGACCAGAATACGAGATCCTAGCCATCTAAGGGGAATTAAAATCTTTTCTTTGGACCCCTTGGACCTTTCCCCTTTAAAGCATTTGATCAAGAAATAATAAAGAAATCAATATTACCATTGATTGTTGTTGGTCCTTCATACTCACTGAGTACTAATGACATCATAATATTGGGGTCAAAATATAGTGTGTTAAAAAAATGGCTCATCAGTCCAATGAGAACTCAGAAGACTCTATCGTAGCTCAGGCACAAATAGTCTATTTGAAGATTGGGATGGAGATGTCTCTAAATTTTCACATCTCATGTTTCCTATGGGCTAGCACAATTCCGCTTTGCACATAGAGAACAATGCCATTTTTTCAAGCAGGCAAACCATGCTGGTCAGTCCTGTGTCAGTCTTACAATTGATTCCAAAGTTCTTCAGAGATACTATGAGAGTATCTTTGTACCACTTCTTTTAACATCTGTGTGATAGTTTGCCTTGTGCAAGTTCTCTGTAAAACAGTCTTTTAGGAAAACATGCATTTGGCACTTGAGCTATGTGACAACATCATTAGAGTTGCACTCTCTACAGTAGAGTTTGAATGTTTGGCAGTTCAGCTCAAGAGAGGAACTCAGTGCCCAGTACCTTATTTTGCAAGGTGATCTTCAGAATCTTCTTAAAACAATCCAAATGGAAGTGGTTCAGTTTTCTAGCACAGTGCTGGTAGACTGTTCAGGCTTCACAGGCATACAAAAATGAAGTAGGCACAATGACTCCATAAACTTCAGTTTGTTAGGCAGCCTAACACCTTTTCACTCTAATACAGTCTTCTGGAGACTCCCAAATGCTAAGCTTCCTCTGGAAATGAGTGAGTTAATCTTATCATCTATATCAATGTCTCTGGAAAATATACTGACAAGACAAGTAAACATATTCATAGCATTCAAAATTTTTTTTCAAGTTGCTATAATCAATGGTTCTATGTTTGGATGGTGCAATGCTGGATGGTGGGGAACCCCTGTTTTCTTCATGTTGATTGTCAGATCATCACTACAGAGAAGGGTGTAACCCTGTACTAACTTACGACTCCTCTCAGGATCTCTTCAATCAATCAATCTATAAGCATTAATTCAAAGCTTAGTGGGCTCTGAATTAATTCATTAATTCAGTTTCTAGTGGGCAGCTAGGGAGCACAGTGGATAGAGTGCCAGGCCTGAAGTCAGGAAGACTCCTCTTCCTGCATCCAAATCTGGCCTCAGACCCTTACTAGCTCTACTACCCATGGCAAGTCACTTAACCTGGTTTGCCTCACTTTCCTCATATGTAAAACGAGCTAGAGAAGGAAATGGCAAACTACTCCAGTATCTTTGCCAAGAAAACCCCAAATGGGGTGAAGAACAGTTAGACATGACTGAAGTGTCTAAACAACAAAATGTTTCTAGGAAGGCAGCTAGGTGGCTGAGTGGTTAGACTACTAGGCCTGGAGTGAGGAAGGCTCCTCTTCCTGAGTTCAAATCTGGCCTCAGACACATATCAGCCATGCGACCCTGGGCAAGTCACTTAATCAAGTTTGCCTCAGTTTCTTTATCTGCAAAATGATCTGGAGAAGGAAATGGCAAACCACCCCAGTATCTTTGACAAGAAAACCCCAAATGGAGTCACAAAAGTTCAGACATGACTGAAAAATGACTGAACGGCAACAACAAAAATGTTTATGGCCTTTTGCTAAGCAGTGATAATATAAGAAAAGCAAAAACAGTCTCTTGCACTCAAGTAGTCTTTATTCTAATAAGAGAGAAAATATGTGGATAATTAGACAGAAATGAGATACATACGGAATAAATGGAAGGTAGGTGACTTCGAAAGTTTTCCTTCAAAAGATGCCATTTGAACTCACTCTTGAAGGAATCCAGGGATGCCAAAAGATAGAGATGAGGAGGAAGAGCATTCCAGGCATGAGTGAAACCAATGCAAATGTACAGAGATGAAAGATGGAATGCAAAATGTGAAGAACATTATATCTGGATCTTAGAGTTAGTGAGGAGGAGGAAGTGCCTCTTAAAACAAAAGAACATCAGAAAGATAGGAAGTATTGACTAGGATGATCAATCATCACCTTCCTCCTGGCTTTGCTTCTGACTTTCTAAATTTTTCCAACATGCCTTACCCATCCACTCCATATGGTTTTCTCAGCTTAGAATATCAAGTCATTCAATTACTAAACATTTATTGTCTGCTATGTGTCACTCACCATGCGAAGTGCTAGAAATACAAACAGAAGCAAAAGGCAGTTTCTGCCTTCAAGGAATCATGACAACCTCATTTCCAATTTGTGGGTTCCTGCTTGTGCCACCATTTTGTGGAGGGGTTCATTCTCCTCCAGGCTCTACTTCTGACTTTTCAGACATTGACAGCATGCCCTTGAATGGGTACCTCCCTCTGCCCACTTCGGTATATTTTCTTCTTCCATCCGAATGTAAGCTCCTTGAGGTCAAAGATTGTCTTTCTTTTTGTGTATATCTATTGCCTGACCCATATAAACATCTAATAAACGTTTTTGACTTGTCAAACAGATGGCTTAATATTCAACTGTAGAGGTAATTGTAGGCCACAGGAGTTCATGGAGTGGGTGAGAGACCATGTCAATCAGAAGGATATTGCAATAATAAAGAAAGGGATGACAAAGGCTTAAATTAGAGTAAACACTATGTAAGTACTGAGAAGGATGTATATAGGAGGGAAGTTGTGAAGGTAGAAATGACCAGATTCAATAACTAGTGGTATTTACAAAGTGAGTAAGAATGAGGAGTTGAGGATAACACCAAGTTTGCAAACCTGAACACCTGGGAAGATGACTTTGCTTTTGACAGTAATAGGTAGCAAAAAAGAAATATTTAGAAAGTAAAGATGATTTCTGAAATTTTATAAATTGAATTTGAGATGCCTAAGGGGTATCCAGTTCAAAATGTCTAACAGGCAGTTGATGAAGTGCGACTGAGATTCGGGGAAACACTAGGATCTATCTATTGATCTATCAATCTGTCTAAATCTGTATCCATAGATACAGACAGATGATAGATAGATCGATAGATCAATAGATAGATGAATACATCTGGGAATCATAACTATAATAATGATAGCTAGCAGTTTAATAACAATAACAATAATAATAATAATAATAATAATAATGATAATAGCAGCTAACATTTATATGACACATACTATCTACCAGGCACTGTGCTGAGCACTATACAGATATCCCATTTGATCTTCACAACAACTCTATGAGATAGGTGTTATTATAATTATTCCTATTTTACCATGGAGAAAACTGAGGTAGATAAAGAGATTTGCCTAAGATCACATAACTAATAAGTATCTAAAGCAGAAGGAGGTAAGTGCTTTATTTATTCCAATTTTACAAATGAAGGAATTGAGACAGATAGAGGTTAAGTGACTTGGCCAGCATCATATAGTAGCCAGGAAGTATCTAAGTCTGGATATGAACTCAAATCTTCCATGACTTTAAGGCCAGTGCTTTATCTACTATACCACCTAGCGGCCGAGAGAGAGAGAGAGAGAGAGAGAGAGAGAGAGAGAGAGAGAGAGAGAAAGATGAGTTTGGAGATGACAATTAGCATAGTGTTGGGGAGGCAAGGATGGTGACATTGTTCTTCTTGAAGTGAAGTGTTTCTTGGTATCCAGTAGGAAAGGAAGTTAGATAAGTGTGATGATCCATCAGAGGGAGGTGTTATACCTGTTTGTTAGCAATTACTTCAGTGGAATTCTTCTAGACCAGGGGTATTTTCTTAAAGTATCAGTGTCTTGTGCCAATCTTTTGGTCTGAGCATCTTAGGGGGATGGAAGAGGACACATAATAGTCCTTTTCCTAACAATGTGATGCATGCATAACTAAAAATCATCTCTTTGCTACTGCAGCAAGATTGATAAATGTAATCAATGGCTTTTATTATTAAATTATAATTTCAAGGGTTTGCTACCAGATATGCTAAATTTTAGGAATGAATACAATTTATCTTTTGACTTTGTCTGAAAGTTATACAAATTGTGACCTTAAAAGAAAATAATATATACTGAATCTAAATTAGTAAATGATTAAAATGAAATTAAATACCTCTAAGGATGCTTTTATGCTGCATTTATCTTATGAAACTTGAAAACAGTTGTAAAAGAAAATCAGCTCTGACAAGCTTATAGTGTTTTTCTCCATTTTCATGCTCTTAGAACTGAAAAGAAAATTAATTGTAAATATGCATTTAGACATGGCAAGAACTATGAGTTAAATTAGATTAAGTCTGTTTTCAATCCAGAATTCCTTTATTTTGATGAGTTTATATCTTATTTTATGGATTTTTTTAACTTGAACGATTCTATGATCTTATTAATGTGGATAGTGCCTCTCTTGAGGGCCAATAACAATCTATTCAATCTTTTTTCAGCCTTGATATTCATACTCCAAGTCATTCCGTAAGTCCTCCATAAGGGATCTACCTAACACACTGTACTTTCTTGTATGAGTCAGAGATGGAAGTTGAAGGACACTGGTCCCAAATCTCTACCTTCTCTGTAGGGGAAGGAGGCTTTTGTGGGGTGCGCGTGGAAGTTTCAACTTTTTAGTCAGCAAGAACCTGCAATCTTGCTTTCTAATCAGAGAAAGGAGGTCTCCCTTTGGCATTTTCATTGTATATATGTAACCTATGGCCTAGATACCTCTACTCACAGATTCTAGATCCACATGGACTGTGCTTGATCCCTAAAGACAAGAGTCAGTTTCTCCTTTTGGCTCTTCATTATCCCCTGGTAGTGCTTCAGGAAAATTTTCTATTAAAGCTTGGGTAGAGTTTGGGTCTGGCTTTCCCCAAAGGTGAGTTACATGGTCCCCAACCCCCCCAGCACCATTCAGTGTACACTATTATTGGTAAAGGGCATGACACAGCCTTTATTTCATCCTATAGACAAATAAAATACAAAGAACATTCAGGAACCCAAGGAAGTAACAAATTATACAAATAGTCCATTAGATCCCACCTTGAAGGTGAACATACTTTATAAGCTGTTGTTGTTATTTATCCTTCATTCTTGAAGAGAACCATGACATCAGGAATGTGATGCCATGACTTGTAAGTGAAGTATATTTAAGTAAGGAAGGGCTATGCATAGCCACTAACCTCACTTTCTCCTCCAGAGCCATCTGGGAACAGTGGCAAGATATAGATCAGGATGATTGGAGATGGCCCCAGATGCAGGGGGAGATTTTGGTCTTTTTAAGCTAAGGTCTTTCCCATATCTCAGTTTGACTGAGGTGATGCCCATTCAGTGATTAAGGCTAGATAAGAAATGAGGCAAAGGATGGTCTCTTTTACCTAGAACAACAACAACAACAGCAAAATCAATCTGGGAAGGGAAGACTCTCAAGGAAAGGAGTACCCAATTCTCCATTATAAAGTCAAAAGGAGGAAGCCTAAGTCCAATTAATAAACTGCTAGAGATTATGTAGATATTAAATTAGGTACTGTTACAACAATGTTGCTAGCAGCTGCTGTGGGGGTAAAAGACCAATAACACCAGCATACAGGAGGGCTGCTAGTACAGGTTCTTTGATCTGCTTTTCTAAGGAAAGCAACTTTAAGGGGTTAACAATCTCACTTTAATTAAACATACATGCATCATTCACTTAGTTTGGGGGGTAAAGTCAGCACCCTGAACTTCAGAGAAAACACAAACAGAAATTACAAGCAGAAATTATATAAACAGAGCAAGTAAATACCAATCAACAGATAGGCTTCTATCTGTCTGACCATAGCAATACATATACAGTTACCAGAGAGAGAGAGAAGCATCAACATCTGGGTTTTCAAAGTGGGGGGGGGGCTCCTTTATAGCTACCTAGAGTCTACACACCAACACTTTTTGAATAAATGTGCCCCCGAAGCAAAAGGCCAATCTCAGAGCATACATAGCGTGTTTGGGGACCTGGGGCTTAGCATCTACTTAGCAAAAGGGTGTAGACCTAAGGCTTAGCATCTACTTAGCAAAAGGGTGTGGGGAAGATCTTTAATCACTAGCACCCCATCATATATATTTTGTTTCCAATCAATGACTCTTGATTCAAACAAAGGCAAGACTCAAAGGCATTTGATTGCCTTAGTACTGAGAAGTATTCCAAAACAAAAGACAAAGAAAGAATCCCACTTTATCTGTTATCACAGGTATCTGGTACTACATCCATATTAAAATCAACTATTCTGGTCATGTGTCTTTCCTTTTCCCTTTGCATCAACTATTATTTTGATTCTTCCTGGTTTGCAGCCATATCATTAGTATGATAAGGTGTGTTGGTAAGCAAAATGGCCTTTGTTTTCTTTGAGTAATTCAGTGTATTTCATTGAACCTTACTAGGTGCTAAGCTCCAGGCCCAAACCCCTATTAGGTGTGGAAACAAGTGGGTATGGATTGGTGACTGGGATGGGGCCCAAGGTGGGGCTGGCTAAGGGGAGGTGCTAACTCCAGAGCCATGCCTGTCTTGAGTCTTACTAAGTGCTAAGCCCCAGGCTCTAACCCCTATTAGATGTTAACCTAACCTCTGTGGATGTGAACCTCCCAGGGTCCTAAGGGGAGGGGCTAACTCAAGAGCCAATCACCAGAGCCTAAGTTCTGGTCATTCAGATGACGTTTAATGATATTTGAAGCCCTATAAGAACAGAGGGCAGAGCCATTTGCTGGGGCTCTCACTCGTGATGGTGCTGACGCAGAGATTCCGGGCAGCTGTAGCTAAGAGCCCTCCAGCTTGTAACCTGGATGCTGAGACTTTGTTAAACTCTGGTAACTATGTATTGGGATTTGAATCGGACAAGGTCTGTCTGTTGATGTTTGTACTTTGTTTCTATTTGCTCTGAAGTTCAGTGTGTTGGATTGTTCCCCTGACCTAAGTGAATGATATTTCTATGCTGAATTAAAGTAAGCTTGTCAACCCCTTCACGTAGCTTTCCTTAGTTAAGCAGATCAAAAGAACCTGTGCTTTTGCGGCGTGCTTGTTGTTGGGGTTGTGTTGGTCTTACACCCCCACAACAGCTGCTAGCCAGATTGTGGAAACAAAGTCAGAGAGAAGCTCTACATCCCCCAAAGTGCTGTATATTTTCCAAATTTTATTTTTAGAATTGTGTATATCAAGGTTATATACTGAAGTCAAAGTGTCTATTATTGAACTCATTATCTTTGATTCAGATTAGAACTATTATCTTCTCTCCCCATCATAACTCTCCAAAGCAGGATGAAACTTTAGCACATGTTATGTGCTAAATAAATCTTTGCTTACTAGCTTCTTTGCTTGTGTAATAGGCTCCATTTCTTATTCTTTAGTTATTTGCGGACTTGATGACTAGTGGCTTACACTAAACTTCTGGAACACCTCGTCATCCTGATTTCTGGGTGATCCTGACTTCTAAAAATCTATATCCATGGACTGACAGCTGTTTCAGGTCCCATCAAGGTCAGAAGGCTTTGAAGATGAGCCCAAAGATAGGCTTAAGTCATGTCATGATAACAAGCAATTGTTAAGTGCATACCATGTGTCAGACACTAGGTTAAACACTGGAAATACAAATGCAAAGTAAAAAATGATCCCTAACTCAAGAAGCTTCTTTTCTTTTTTTCTTTTACTTTTTTATTTTGTTTATATATTTTTAGTTTTCAACATCCATTTCCATAAGATTTTGTGTTCCAAAATTTTTCCCCATCTCTCCCCTTACCCCCCACCCCAAGACAGCATGTAATTCGATATAGGTTCTACGTATACATTCATATTGATCTTATTTTCGTATTAGTTATGTTGGAAAGAAGAATTTAAAACAATGGGAGAAACCAGGAGAAAGAAGAAACAAACAAAAAAAGAAGAGAGAAAGCGAATAATATGCTTCAATCTGTATTCACATTCCACAGTTCTTTTTCTGAATGTGCACAGCATTTTCCATCATGAGTCCTTTGAAGTTATCTTGGATCCTTGCATTGCTAAGAAAAGATAAGTATATAAAAGTTAGCCACTGTGGCTGTTACTGTGTATAATGGTGTCCTGGTTCTGCTCACTTCACTCAGCATCAGTTCATTCAAGTCTCTCCAGGTTTTTCCAAAGTCTGCCTGCTCATCCTTTCTTATAGCACAATAGATTTCCATTACATTCAGATACCACAACTTGTTCATCCACTCCCCAGTTGATGGACATCCCCTCAATTTCCAGTTCTTGGCCACCACAAAGAGAACTGCTATCAATATTTTTGTCCATGTGAGTCTTTTTCCCGTTTTTAGGATCTCTTTGGGTTACAGACCTAGAAGTGGTATCACTGGGTCAAAAGTTATGCCCATTAGAACACATAAAAGAAAAATGGAGAATGTGTGTATGTATTTTTGTATGTGTACAACACAACGTGATGGTGAAATCTGGAGAATAAAGGATGGCTGATCTGGTCCCTTCCACAAAACAGAGATTCCAGAGAGAATTTATCAATGGAAAATGACGTCTGGCTTGAGGACTATCACTAGAAGACTGGACAGGAAACAAAGATATTACTGTTGTTGTTATTTTTATTGCCATTGCTGCTGTTGCTTTGTCCTAGCATAACTTACTTTGTGCAGTTGAAAGTATTTGTTCGTTTGAAGTTAAAAGACCTGGGTTTGAATATTGGCTCTACCACTACTTACCTCTAAGACTTCAGGCAATTCATTAATCTCTGGGTTAGAGTTTCATAATTACTAAAAGGAGAGATTTTCACTTGATTGTGCCTGAGGTTCCTTCTAGCTATTTTGTTATTGCTGTTCAGTCATCTCAATCATGTCTGATTCTTAGTGACCCCATTTGAGTTTTCCTCGGTAAAGACACTGAAATGCTTTGCCATTTCTTTCTTCAGCTCATTTTACAAATGAGGAATGAAGGCAAACAGGGTTAAGTGACTTGCCCAGAGTCACACAACTAATAATTGTCTGAGGCCAGATTTGAATTTATAAAAATAAGTCTTCCTGACTCCAAGCCTGGCACTCTATGCACTCTGCCACCTAGCTGTCCCTCCTTCTAGGTATAAACCTACAGTATTTTGGTGAAGACCCTCTGCTAAGTTGTGAAGGAATTGAAGATTTATAGGATGTAAAGGAGTGCTCACAATGATGAAGTCATAGACTTGCTGAAGCACTGAAGTATGTTTGAAAGTTTAAAAATAATAGATTCAATGGTGAAGTTAGGGAAGAGGAAAACAATGAGCAATCAAGTCTTATATTAGACAGAATTGCTTCTGTTAACAGAGTTCTTCTTAAGATTAGTAACCATTTCTAGAACCCTAGAGGAAATCACTAATCCATATAGTTGTATTTGTGTCTATACATAAAACCTACAAAAATATTTATTTTAAAGACAGATAAATTCTGTTAAATAATCTAAAGTGATTTTTTTGTTGTTTTAAGTTATTTTTCAGCTTTTCCGGGGAGGGTGTCTACATACACAAATAACAGATTTGGCTGAATTTTACCTTACTGCCAGTTGTTTTGTAATTAGTAGATAAGGCTAGAAAAAATAATACAGACAATAGTAATGATGATGATAGTAATAACACACCTTTATATAATGTCAAGCAAAAGTATGTGGGGGATGGTGGTCGGTAGCTATCTCTTTGTAGCTCTTGAGAATCAATTGCTAAATTTTCTGAGCATTAACACCTAAGAAATCAGCAAATGTCACAAATCAATGCTTTATTGTTTTTTGATTGTCTAGACTTAAGAAAGTAATGGGTAAAAGATTAATAAAGCAAATTAAACTTAAAAATGTGTTGTACATAGAGGATTTTTTTTGAGAGGGCCAGTTGTTAAAAATTTACCAGTTCACAAATAGCGTTACAATTTGTCAAGCATTTTTTCTCAGATAACTTCTATAAGGCAAGTAGTGAAGATATCCTCGTTTTTCATATGAGAAAGCTGAACACAGAAGAAACTTAGCCATAATCACTCAGGAAATGTCTGCGGTGACACAACTTACTTTTTTTTAAACAAAGTCCTTTGACTCTTGAGTTCTCAAAATGACTGTCACTCAGTTCTTCGTTTATATCATCATCAGAATATATAATTAACCTACATGCCTGATTCTAGCTGCCTTGGACATATTAGTTCCATGCATAGTCATTCTACCACCACATGTTTGAGTTTCTTCTTTCCTTTATATCTCTGGGGCTTGGCGCAAATGACTGGCAAAAACGAGATATTTAATAAATTCTTGTTGACTGGCTCATTGCCTGACTTTGTCCTACCGAAAACCAAAATTCTCCAGAACTGTGCTACAGAGCTCAAGAAGGGGGTCAGGGAGTTTGATTTAATTTAATAATAAATTATATTCATCCTCAAATGAAATCATAGATGTTCAAATATCTGCTACATATTCAGCTATGGCCTGTGGGTGGTATAAAAAAGAAGATATGGCTCTTTCTCTTGGAATAACTTAAAATGCAGTTAGGGAAGGGGAAAAAGATGAGCAAAATGTAGAAAAAAAATACCATAAAGTTTATAACCATAGCCTGGATTGTGCCAACTAGCTAAACACTAATAATATCAATTTATATCTATTTTTGTGGGTGGAAATATTTTATCATTTTATTCTAGTGTTATGTGGTAGTTGAAACAGAAGGAATAAGGGTGGAAAAAATTTTAAATACATATTCTTTCCACTGTGTTATTAATATTGTTGTTTTGGGGAGAGAAGAGTAAACACAATTTTTTTAGTAGCTCACAAGGATTTCATTAGCATTGTATTCACACTTATACATACTCCTACAAAGCAATATCAATTAACAGCCACCTTTTCTCTCACCTTTAATTCTTATTAGTCACCTCTGTGTAAAGTGAATAAGATGAGGCTTTTTAAAAATAAAACTGCTTTTTCTGAATTAGATCTGTTAAATAAATAAGCTGAGTAGGTGCATTCAGATAAATATGCTAGGAAACAAATGAGTTGAGAAAGTATTAAAGACAAAATTGCATATATCTTTCTTTCAGAGCAATCTATTTCTTATACAGCTTATGCAAATCTCTTTGAGTTGCAAGCTTCAGCTGCTACTCTTGAACTATCTCCATTTTACTCTACATCCAAATAATAGATTAGCAGTTTCATGTACAATCATAAATTTTTTCTATTCTATTATGTAATAGTAATGCTTATTTTATTTCTTAAGTTCAGAATAAGATGAATACAATAAAATAAAACATAGGGTTAACTTTATGTACAAGAAAAATAGATGATTGCCAGCACATTGCAATTTGGGAGGTGCTAAAAGTTCTTGATGCTCCAAAATTATATCCCTTAGCAGAGTTAGGTATAGAGAGAGCAGGATAAAATGTATCCCAGTTGGTCTTGAGGGAACATTTCCATTGGTTGAACAGGAATGCTCCTCAGAGCCTACCAACATGATCTGTTCTATTTCTTTCATACCTATGCTATTATGATACAGTCTTCTGCTCCTATTTGGCTTGATGCCTGAACCATCAGAATACTTATTTTAGGACAGACAACAAAGTTAAGGGGCATCCTCAAAAGAAGATCATTGCCATAAAATATGTATTTTGCTTAGGATGAGAAAAGGGCTAGTAGGTAGAATTTTCCCAATGATGTAGTAATATCCATTGAAAGATATGTATTCAGAAGAGAGCAGAACCAGGAGAACATTGTACACAGTAACAGCAGCATTGTGCAATAATCTACTACGATTGACTTAGCTCTTCTCAGCAATGCAATGATCCAAGACAATTCCAAAAGACTCACGGTGGAAAATGCTATCCACATTCAGAGAAAGAACTATGGAGTCTGAATGAAGATCAAAACATATTCTTTTCACTTTTTTGTTGTTTTGTGGCTTTTAACTTTTGTTCTGTTTCTTCTTTCACAAGATGACAAAATGTGGAAATAACGTTTATATGATCGCACATATATAACCTATATCAGATTGCTTGCCATCTTGGGGAGAGGTGATAGGAGAGAGGAAGAAAAAATTTGAAACTCAATATGTTATAAAAAAGGAATATTCAATACTATATTTATATGTATTTAAAAAAAATAAAATGATATTTACCAAAAATAAAGATATGTATTTAATATATGTATGTAACAAAACATTACATGCTTTTGCACAAATTGTCCCCAATTCCTCTTCAACTGTGCTCTATAGAATCTCAAATTTCTTTCAGAGTTCAATACAAGTATCACTTTCTAAATGTTTTCCTTAATGCCATTCCTAACAGATTCTAGTGTCTTCCCCCCAGCCCCTCAAAGAACTGTATACATATAAACATGTATACGTTGCCTCTCCCGATAGAATGCAAGTTCCTTGAAGTCAGGGACTATTTTCTTTTTGTCATTGTCATACCAGTACCTATACCAGTGCTTGGCACATAGATGGTACTTAATAAATACTTGCTAATTAAATGATTTATTTGATTTTTCCAGTCAAAAGTATGGGTTTAAAATATGCTTAAATACTTATCTGATACTTTCTTTTTTTACTGCTGAAGAGATGGGGACAATTAAATATCCTGTTTTTCAAATGAGGAAATTCCTTCCTGGCATTTACTTATACAAACAAGATTGTCTGTGACTTGCCACTTGGAGTTCTTTCAACTGACTTACTAGTGTTGGCTAAATAAAGATAGTCTAAAACTGTGTCAACAAATGAACTGTGTCGAATTGCAGTGTTTGAAAGGATCATTTGGGTTGTTACCATGGCCTCCAGGAGAACTCTAAAAATTCAGCTCCTTTGTGGCCTAGTGAAGCTATTTATCTAGTGACCACTTTACTATGAAATGCTTGCCTTTGAATTCTCACCAATCCAAAGATCACTGTATCCTCAGAGACAGAAAATCTGGAGTCTAGGAGTGCTACACAGGAATGCTTTAGCTAAAGATCTCATGAGGGACAAATTAGCCCAGATGAGAGGATAACCATCTTAAAAAGCTACATTAGCCATAATCCATCCAAAGCCACTTGGGGTTGTGGGCCAGCCTAGCAGTACTAATAGCTTCCAAGAATGCATTTTGGGGGCTAACACTTCCATTGTTGGGAATATTCCCTGTTATGAGGGTGAGAGGACACAGAGAGAGAGAGAGAGAGAGAGAGAGAAAGAGAGAGAGAGAGAGAGAGAGAGAGAGAGAGAGAGAGAGAGAGAGAGAGAAAGACAGAGACAGAGACAGAGAGACAGAGAGTAGAAAATATAGAAGCAGAAAGATGGAGGCAGAGAGAGAAATAGAGCCAAGAGGCAGAGCCAGAATAACTATTTGTTGAAAGGTTTTCCAGGTAATATTATATGTATTTTCAAAACAGAACAAAAAAAAGCAACAACAACGACAACACAAAGTAGATAGAAAGCAAGTGTTTAATAATGAGAAATGCTTAAATAACAGTGTGCTAATATAATTGAAAACAATAATTAATTTGAGATTAAGTGTGAGAAATATAGAAAAATCTGGAAAAAACATGTATGAATTATTAGAGATGGAATAAAGCTGAATTTCATTAGCATAGGGAACTTCCTGGATGAAGATCCTCCCTACACCAATGCTGGTAGGCAACTGCTCTGCCCAGCATAGACTGCTATAGTATAAGGGAACTACCAAGACTATAAGACTTAGAGCACCGAGAACCTCAGTCACTTTTGTGGAGTCAGCCAGTATGTCAGGGGCAAGACTTGAATGACAGTCTTCTTGGCTCTGAGACTAACTCCCCATTCAGCATGCCACACTGCCTCTGAAATAGTAGTATATACTAACTTTAACCTCATGAGATGAGAGTGAGAATGAATTGACAGAGATTGAATCAAATAAAGTTTTGATATTCTGTACACTGAAATTATTTTCAATTTAATAGAAATCAGTTGTGTTGATGTTCAATGCTAAGTCTGTAATGAAGCATAATGAAAACAATGTTGGTTTTGGTATTTTGCTCATTATTTTGTCATCCCATTTAAATATATGCACACATACATACACATATACACATGTACCCATGTGCATATGTATGTATATATTATATATACATATTATATATACTACATACTTTTTCTCTATGTGCATATGTATGTGTATATTCACATAAAAATACACACAATGAGTCCACTTACTACTTTATATGGAAATTACTTTATATAGGAAATTACTAAGAATTCAACTTGAAAATGTAAGAAAGAATATGGATTTGTTGGGATAGATGGTTGATACTTTCAAAATTAGAGATCATGTATTGAAGAAAATGACACAGGAGGATTAAGTTTCATTAAAGAGGACAAGATAGAATAAAATAGCCTATATTTATATAATGATTTAATGTTTTCAAAGTCTTTTACATACATAACCTTATTGATGCTTATAATCCTGGGAGATACAATAACTCCTGGGTCCAAGGTCATCCAGCTCTTAAACATATGAGCCACAGTTAAAATTCAGTTTTTCCAGACTCCAGATTCAGCATCTTATTCGTTATATAACCTGGCCCAGTAGAGACTGCTTCCTGAGCAGTGTGAATATGATGAGCAGACGTTCTGAGGGAACACAAACATCCACTCCTTCAGAATTTGGCTTCTTCTTGGTCCTTCTACCAAACTCATATTGCCACAAGACTTCTGAGATTACAGAAAGATGATTGGCCACTTCAGTGACCTGATCTCTTTATCTTAGTGGACAAAGAACAAACAGATACATGTGATATTTATTTTTAAACCTTCCATTTTCCCACATGCACAAACTTGCAAGGGCCTGAAAAAAAACCCCATATGCATATTCCTGGCTAGCATTTTCTTGAATTCTAGTTTCGGCATTTTGGGGAGAACATGAAGTTCAGTGAGATGGCAGTTTCCTATGGGCACATTCATTTCAATGACAGAATAGAATACTGGAAAATAAGCACGCTCCCATGACGGATTTGTTTAAGGCTCCATCCTTTTGACATCAGAGGCTTTGGGGATCAGCTATGTGATTGCCAGTTGTTTTATGTGCTGGATTGAGGGCCAAGCCATCATAGGAGAAGGTAATTATCTTGAAAGGCACCGGTAGCTTAAGTGAAGGCTAGACTAAAATCCAACACCCTTTGCATTTGGAAAGTATTTTTCACAGAAAACCTTTGCAAAAATACCATGCAGCTAATTATTGTCTGCTGGAAGAATCTTACAACCTGTGTGTGTGTGTGTGTGTGTGTTTGGTAATAGCAGCACTAAGAGTTTGGAACATTTAAATAATATCATTGACTTGATTTTTTTTCATTATCACCTATAAAAGTAACATTTTTACTGATTTTTTAGTTTCTAAGATTTACAATTGATATTTATACAGTGCCTTAATGTTTGCAAAGCTCTTTACATATATTATCTCATTCAAACCTTATAACAACCCTGCAGGTCAGGTAATTGTAGCCACAGATGACAAAGAAAAAGAAATTGAGGGTCAGATGGATTGATTGTCTTGCTCTAGGTCACACAGCTAGTAAGTACTAGAGATGGAATTTTAACATGGCTTTTTTTATCACAGGGGCAGCACTAGAAAAATTCTACTATCCTGAATCTTCTTAAGAAAACTATGTTATAGAGAGATTAAATATGCTTAATGTAGAGAGCAAGAAAACTTGTTTAGTTATGTTAAAAGAGTTGGAACAAGAAAGAAAGAAAGAAAGAAAGAAAGAAAGAAAGAAAGAAAGAAAGAAAGAAAGAAAGAAAGAAAGAAAGGTTGTAAAACAAAGGCAGCAACCCAGATGAACTCTTCCAATGTTCCCTTCCAAACAACTTTAAATAGTGACTCAAATTGAATTCTGGAGACACTGAGCCAACAAAAGGTCAGGTGAGATATTTTTCCAGCCTAAGACAATTTAAGAAGATAACATTATAAGTCTGAGACACCAGAGTAGGGGCCAGCCTGAAGTGTAGCAGCACCAGTAATAGGCCTTAGAGTTGGCTAAGACTGCAGCAGCAGCATCTTTGGCAGCTCTTAGCCCAGAGACAGTAAGGAAGTCAAACAACTGATTAAAAGAAGATTGCAAGGGACCCTTTGCTAGCACTGGGTGCAGCTGGTGCTGATTAAATACTTTTGTCCAAATGTACTTCTGGATTCTAGTTCCAAGGCAAAGAAAAGTGTTTCTGTTCAGTTTCAAGGGGCAGGGGACCCAGTCACAGTTCCAGAGTCAAGTGGAATGCTAGCACTTGTTACTATAGGGGAGAAGTGGCCCTTCCTGTGTAAAGACCAAAGCTGAAACCACAACATTGACCACACCTGTCTGGGGATCACACCACCTTAGATGCACCAAAAAGATGAGACATTCCCAGCCCCCCCCCCCCCCAACTACTCTGAAAGCAGCAGCAGAAAAAGTGTGAAGCTTGGGATAGTGCTTCTCCACTTATAGGTAAACAGAACCCAACTTTAACATAAAGTTCATGGTCAAGAATAGTCTAAGAAAAAGAGCAAACAATAACAACAACAAGAAAGCCTTGAATATAAAAAGCCACTATGATGACAGAGAAGATCAAAACACAAGCTCAAAAGAAAAAAATGTAATATAAAAACAAGTATAAGAAAAGTCTTGATAGAAAATTATAATTAGACCCAAGCCTAACAGAAATAAAAAAAAAAATGAGACAATGGTAGAAGAGGAAAAAAAAGGGAAAAAATGAAAGTAATGTAAGAAAATTATGAAAAGAGGACTAACAGATTGATAAAAGAGGAACAAAAATTATTAAAGAAATTAACATCTTAAAAGCAGAATTTGCTTAATGTTAAAAGAGGAACAAAAATTCACTATAGAAAAGAATTCCCTGAAAAGGAGAATTGGCCAAATTGGGTAAAAACGGGTGCAAAAATTCATCTAGAAAAATGATTGCTCAAAAATTAGAATTGGGCAAGCAGAAGCTAATTATTCCACAAAACATAAAGGAATAATATGACTAAGCTGAAAGAATGAAAAAAAAATAGAAGAAAATATGGAATATATATCCTGGAAAAAAAATAACTCACCTGGAAAGTAGATCAAGGAGAGATAACTTGAGACTTATCACACTACCTGAAAACTATGATTAAAAAAAACCTAGACATCATTTTCAAGAAATTATAAAGGAAAACTGGCTGGATATCTTAGATCCAGGGAATAAAACAGAAACTGAAAAAAATCAACCAATGATCTCTTGAAAGAGACACCAAAATGAAAACTCATAGGAATATTATTGCTAAATTCTGGACCTCACAGGTCAAGGAGAAAATATTGCAAACAACCAGAAAGAAAAAGGTCATGGAACATGATATTCCAGAAAGCAAAGGAGACAGGATTACAACCAAAAGGTATTTACTGAGTGAAATTAACTATCTTTCTTCAAGGGGGAAAAATGGCCATTCAATGAAATACAAGGATTTGAAGCTTTCTAAAGGAGAAGACTAGAATTGAATGAGAAATTTGATGTTCAATATCAAGATCCAAGAGAAGGCTAAAAAGACAATAAGGGATAAAGTGGAGTAGAGCTGTTTACATCCCTGCATAGGAAGAAGATACTTAAAATTCTTAAAAATCGTACCACTAATCGTACAGCTAGAGGGAATATTACAGTAATTTGAGTGAATGACACAAAAAAATAATTAAAGGATGAGAGAGAAGACTACCCTGGATGCAGGAGTAAAGGACAGGTTGATTGGGGTAAATTATTTCACATCAACAGGTGGGAAAAACCTATTACAGTGGAAAGGAAGATAGAAGGATGGCTGGTGGGAATTGCTTGAATCTTACTCTTAATGGTATTGCCTCAAAGAGGGAATAACATACACAATCAGTTTAATATAGAAATCTATCTTATCCAGCAAGAAATTAAGAGGAAAGGAGACTAAGGAAAGGGAAGAGGGGAGAATGTGTGACAGAAAAGAGGTCAGGGGTGGCAGTAGACAGAAGCAAAACACTGTTGAAGAGTGAAAGGCTGAAAGGAGAGGGAATAAACAGGAGGGAAAATAGTATGGAAAGAAATACAGTTAGTAGTCATAACTGTGAATGTGAATGGAATAAATTCTCCCATAAAGCAGAAGTAAAGAGCAGAGTGAATCAAAACCAGAAGCCTATATTATGTTATTTAAAAGAAACACACCTGTAGCAGAGGGACACACACAAAGTAAAGGCAAAGGCATGTAGCAGAATTTATTATGATTCAGCTGAAGTAAAAAAAAAAAAAAAACCGGGGTTAGCAAACCTGATCTCAGAGAAACCAAAAGCAAAAAGTAGACCTAATTAAAACAGATAAGGAAGGAAATTACATCTTGCTAAAAAGATACCATGGGTAATGAAATAATATAAATACTAAACATATATGCCCCAAATGGTAGTGCATTTAAATTCTTTTTTAAATATAAATTTATTTATTTTCAGTTTTCAACATTCACTTCCACAAAATTCTGAATTCCAAATTTTCTCCACATCTCTCATCTCCCCCCCCACCTCAGGACAGCATGCACTTTGATTGCATCTTCTTCCAATCTACCCTCCCTTCCAATAACTCTCATCCCTTTCTCATATCCCCTTCTGTTCTATTTTCCTATAGGGCAAGACAGATTCTATACCCTATTGCCTGTATATCTTACTTCCCAATTGTATGTAAAAATGATTTTTAACATTCATTTTTAAAGCCTTGAGTTCCACATACTCTTCCTTCCTCCCTCCCCACCCACCCTCACTGAGAAAGCAAGCAATTCAATATAGGTTACACATGTGTAGTCATGCAAAATACTTCCATAACAGTCATGTTATGAAAGACAAACTATATTAACCTCTATCCTGTCCCACCCTCCATTTATTCTATTCTCTCCTTTGAATTGTCCCTCCACAAAAGTGTTTGCTTCTGATTGTGCCTTCCCCCAATCTGCTGTCCCTTCTATTATCACCCCTCTCTTATTCCCTTTCCCCCTGCTTTCCTGTAGGGTAAGATAGATTTCCATACCCAATTGATTGTGTATGTTATTGCCTCCTCAAACCAAACCCAATGAGAGTAAGGTTCGCTTTTTCCCTCTCACCTCCCCCCTCTTCCCCTCCATTGTAAAAGCCCTTTCTTGCCTCTTTTATGTGAGATGATTTACTACATTCTACCTCTTTATTCCTCTTTTTCCCAGTACATTTCTCTCAACACTTTGTTTTATTTTTTAGGTATCATCCCTTCAAAATCAGCTCACCCTGTGTCCTCTGTCTACATACAGGCACACATACAAATGCATACATACACATATACACATTTGTGTATATATGTATACATATATATATACACATTTGTGTATATATGTATACATACATATATACACATTTGTGTATATATGTATACATACATATATACACATTTGTGTGTATATGTATACATACATATATACACACATACATATATGTATATATACATAAATGCATAGACATAAATTTACATACATATGTATGCACACATATACTTACACACACATATATTCCCTCTAAATGCCCTAATACTAAAAAAGGTCTATTGAGATCATTCTATGAAGTTCTACTTTAATAAGTCCCTTAAGGTTTCTCTTTTCTGTTTACCATTTCATGTTTTTCTTGATTGTTGTATTTGAAAGTCAAATTTTCTATACATCTCTGGCCTTTTCAACAAGAGTGCTTGGAAGTCTTCTATTTCATTGAAATTCCACTTTTTTCCCCTGAAATATAATACTCAATTTTGCTGGGTAGGTAATTCATGTTTTTAATACTATCTCCTTTGACCTCTGGAATATCATCTTCCATACCCTCTGATCCATCAGCGTAGAAGCTGCTAAATCTTGTGTTATCCTAATTGTGTTTCCACAATACTTGAAGTTTTTCTTTCTGGCTGTTTGTAAAATTTTCTCCTTGACCTAGGAACTCTGGAATTTGGCTACAGTATTCCTAGAAGTTTTCCTTTCAGAATCTCTTTCAGGAGGTGATTTATAGATTCTTTCCATTTCTACTTCATCCTCTGGTTCCAGAATATCAGGGAAGTTTTCCTTGATAATTTCTTGAAAGATGATGCTAGGCTTTTTTTTATCATGGTTTTCAGGTAGTCCAACAAATTTTAAATTATCTCTCCTGCACTTGTATTTATTAATGTAGTTTTCTTCTTCAGTCTCCCTCCCCATTCTCTACCTCTCTGACCCCCTTCTTTTTCAATTAGATAGAATTTAGTAGGAATAGTTAGTTAACAATTTGCAGTTTTCATAGCCCAACCCAAAACTTTGTAATGTCTGTTCCACCCTCAGTAAAAAAATTGTGTGATGCCAATAGCTACGCCCGCACTGTTCTCTCTGTCTCTTTATCTCTCTGTCTCTCTCTTTATCTGTTTCTCTCTGTCTCTTTCTCTCCCCTTTTCTAATATCCTTTTAAGACTCTTGTTCCATTTGGGAGCAGTAACAACAGCTAAAAAGTCTGCACTTTGGTGCCTCCTTTTCTTCAAGGGGTTTGCAAGTGTTCATAAATGCTGCCCCTTTTGCCCCCTCTCCCCAACTTCAAGTTCAGTCCATGAGGCCTCCAGTGGTCTCAAGTGCACAAATAAATTGAGGCAGAAAGGAATGGCTTCAGAGCCGCTTGAGAAGGGAGAACCTCCTGCGGGTTAACTCACAGGCCTTGGCCAATGTTTCCCTCCCTTCGCCTTCTTCCCTTAGGGCTAACTCTCATAGCACTTCTGCTGGCCTTCGTAAGTGCAGAGGCCCAGGATGATCCCCACCCCTACCTCCCACCCCCCAGTGGTGGGCTGGGTCCCCTATCCAGCATTTGGGGGAACAGTTTTCTCCAGCCCTCAGCTGCGCTTCAGGGATGAGGATTTGTGTATCAAATGCAGCTGTGTTTCTGAGAGAGTCTATGTTCTCCCCTCCCTTTCTAAACTGGGGTCCTGTGGAAATGACTTCAGTGGGGAGAGGGTTAACGAGGGCTTTTTATCTGTTTGAAGGTGATTAAACTGTGTTGATGCAAAAAAAAAAAAATATCTCTCCTGGATCTATTTTCCAGGTCAGTTGTTTTTCCAATGAGATATTTTGTTTTCTTCTATTTTTTCATTCTTTAGATTTTGTTTGACTAATTCTTGATGCCTCATAGAGTCATTAGCTTCTACGTGCCCAATTCTAATTTTTAAGGAATTTATTTTCTTCAGATAGCTTCTGCATCTCTCTTTCCATTTGGCCAATTTTACTTTTCAAGAAATCATTTTCTCCTCTTAGATTCTGTAATTTTTCTTTTACCTCTCTAATCTGGCTTCTAAAATCCTCTTTGAGCTCTTCCAGGAATGCTTTTTGGGCTTGATACCAGATCATATTCCCTTTTGAGGTTTCACATGTGGGTATAGTGTCAATGCTGTCTTGTTCTGAAATCCCGTTTCAATTTTCTCTGTCCCCATAATATGATTCAATGTTTTTTGTTTTTTTTTTTACTTTTCTAGCTTACTTCTTCATGGTAGTTGCCTTTTTTTCTAACTTTTTAAGTGGATCTCTGTCTCTGGAGCCCAGGGCCCTCTGTCCCAAACTTCTTGTGTTGGGGGCTAGGGGCCTGATTACTGGCTTTGTGTGCTGTGGCCTCTGGTTTTGTCAGCTAGAAACAATAAACTGCTGCAGCTCACCTGATGCTGAGCCAAAGCTGGCTGGGGTGTGCCAACAATCGAGGCCCAGTGAAATCTTTCTGAGTTTCCCCAGAGGGGTCATAGAGTGAGGTGCCAGAGAGGGGTGATCTGGCAGCTAGAAATCTCCTCTTCCCCTAGGGCTGCCCTATATAGCATAGGCTGTCTCAGCCATAGGTCTGTGCTGGTGTCTGCCAATTCCCCTGACTGTGTAAAGGCATGTCTGGGGTCCTGGCGACAGCACTTGTCTGCTACACACCCCTAGGGCTCAGGAACTCCTGCTGGCCTGCTTAGGTGGGGCTTGCTGGGATGCCTCCCTTCCTGCACTGCTCTCCTTCTGACACCACAAGAGGGGCTTATCTCCCTAGCTGCCCAGCTAAAAGACTTTTCAACTCCCACTTCTGACTCCTCAATATCAGGGTTTTTCTTAGGGCAGTATTCTCTGGGTTATTCTAGGTCAGCAAAGGAGGAATGAAGAAATAGAAGGCAAAACTTTTCCCCTTAATTGTCCCATTTCAGAAATTGGTGAAATCAACTAAAAAAAAACAAGAAAGAAACTAAGGAGGAAATAGAATATTAGAAAAGCTAGATATGACAGACTTTTGGAGAAAACAGAATGGGAACAGAAAGGAATATACTTTTTTTTTCTCAGTTCCACATGGTACCTACATAAAAAATACCTCAAAATCAAATGTAGAAAGGCAGAAATATTTAATGTATTTTCCAAGGATTATAATGCAATACACATTGCATTCAACAAAGGGCAATGGGAAGACAGGTTAAAAATTAATTGGAAGTTAAATAATCTAATTCTAAGGAATAAGTGGGACAAAGCGGGACAAAGAAAAGATCATAGAAAAAATCAATAATTTCATTGAAGCAAATCAAAGAATGAGGCAACATCCCAAAATTTATTGGATGCGGCCAAAATGGTACTTATGCAAAAATTTATTTCTTTAAATAGAGAAGTAGCAGATCAATGCATTGGTCATGCAATTAAAAAAAAAAACCTAGTAAAAGAACATATTATAAATCCTTCCTTGAGCACCAAATTGGAAATCCTAAACATTAAAGATGAGATTTATAAAACTGAATTTTTTTTTTTAAAAGACCTAAAGGAAGATGGCGGCTGGTAAGCAGGTACTAGAGTGAGCTCCGTACCTGAGTCCCTCCAAAAACCTATAAAACATGGCTATGAACCAATTCTAGAACTGCAGAACCCACAGAACAGCTGAGGGAAGCAGGGCTCCAGCCCAGGATAGCCTGGATGGTCTCTGGGTGAGGTCTATTCCACACGGAGCTGGGAGCTGGGAGCTGGGAGCTGGGAAGGGAGTGGAGCACAGCCCAGCCTGAGCGGCGTGGACCATCCAGACGAGAAGCCGGGCGGAGGGGGCCCTAGTGCCCTGAATATGTGAGCAGCGGCAGTTACCAGACCCCTCGACCCACAAACACCAAAGACTGCGGAGAAGGTTAGTGGGAAAAGCTGCGGGAGTGGAAGGAGTTCGAGGTTCGGCTTCCAGCCCCAGGGGCAGCGGAGGTGGGGCAGCTACAGCTGTTGTTACTTCCGGCTCCAGGTCCACCTGGTGGGAGGAATTAAGTGGCGGATCAGAGCAGGAGTGCAACAGCCAGCTGAAGATCTAAGCCCAGTCTGCACTGGGGGTTCTTGGGGAAGGAGTAGTGCAGGTCTGACAGAGCTGGCACCTCCCCCCCAAACGTGGAACATAGAACTCGTTAGTCTACAAGCAGTCATACCCAACTGAAAAAATCAAGGGTCAAGGTAGTTGGTTGGGAATATGGCCAGGCAGCGAAAATGCGCCCAGATTCAGTCTCAGACTTTGGATTCTTTCTTTGGTGACAAAGAAGACCAAAACATACAGCCTAAATAAGTCAATAAAGTGCAAGAGCCTACACCAAAAACCTCCAAGAAAAACATGAACTGGTCCCAGGCCATGGAAGAGCTCAAAAAGGATTTGGAAAAGCAAGTTAGAGAAGTAGAGGAAAAACTGGGAAGAGAAATGAGAAGGATGCGAGAAAACCATGAAAAACAAGTCAATGACTTGCTAAAGGAGACCCAAAAAAATACTGAAAAATACACTGAAGAAAACAACACCTTAAAAAACAGACTAACTCAAATGGCAAAAGAGCTCCAAAAAGCCAATGAGGAGAAGAATGCCTTGAAAGGCAGAATTAGCCAAATGGAAAAGGAGGTCCAAAAGACCACTGAAGAAAATACTACTTTAAAAATTAGATTGGAGCAAGTGGAAGCTAGTGACTTTATGAGAAATCAGGATATTATAAAACAGAACCAAAGGAATGAAAAAATGGAAGACAATGTGAAATATCTCCTTGGAAAAACCACTGACCTGGAAAATAGATCCAGGAGAGATAATTTAAAAATTATTGGACTACCTGAAAGCCATGTTCAAAAAAAGAGCCTAGATACCATCTTTCAAGACATTATCAAGGAGAACTGCCCTGATGTTCTAGAGCCACAGGGCAAAATAGAAATTGAAAGAACCCATCGATCGCCTCCTCAAATAGACCCCAAAAAGAAATCTCCTAGGAATATTGTCGCCAAATTCCAGAGCTCCCAGATCAAGGAGAAAATAATGCAAGCAGCCAGAAAGAAACAATTTGAGTATTGTAGAAACCCAATCAGAATAATCCAAGATCTGGCAGCTTCTACATTAAGAGATGGAAGGGCTTGGAATGCTATATTCCGGAGGTCAAAGGAGCTAGGATTAAAACCTAGAATCACCTACCCAGCAAAACTGAGTATCATGTTCCAAGGCAAAATATGGATTTTCAATAAAATAGAGGGCTTTCAAGCTTTCTCAGTGAAAAGACTGAATAGAAAATTTGACTTTCAAATACAAGAATCAAGAGAAGCATGAAAAGGTAATCAAGAAACGGAAATTGCAAGGGACTTACTAAAGTTGAACTGTTTTGTTTACATTCCTACATGGAAAGATGATGTGTATGATTCATGAGACCTCAGTATTAGGGTAGTTGAAGGGAATATGCATATATATATATATATATATATATATATATATATATATATATATATATATATATATATATATATATGTTTATGTATATATATATAAGTGAATGTGTATGTATGTATATATCTATTTGTATATGTATGTATGTGTATGTATGTGTGTGTGTATATATATATGTATATGTGTGTGTGTGTGTGTAAAAGAGAGAGAGAAGACACAGGGTGAGTTGAAGATGAAGGGAAGATATCTAAAAGAAATAAAATGAAATTAAGGGATGAGAGAGCAACATACTGAGAAAGGGAGATAGGGAGAGATAGAATGGTGTGGATTATCTTGCATAAAGGTGGCAAGAGGAAGCAGTTCTGTGGGAGGAGGGGAGAGGGCAGGTGAGGGTGGAATGAGTGAACCTTGCTCTCATCAGATTTGGCCTGAGGGAGAATACCATATATACTCAGTTGGGTATCTTACCTCACAGGAAAGAAGAGGGAGGAAGACAAAAAAATAAAAGGGGGGAATGATGGAGGGGAGGGCAGATGGGGGTGGAGGTAATCAAAACAAACACTTTGGAAAGGGGACAGGGTCAAGGGAGAAAATTCAATAAAGCAGGATGGGTTGGGAAGGAGCAAGATGTAGTTAGCCTTTCACAACATGAGTATTGTGGAAGGGTTATACATAATGATACATGTGTGGCCTAGGTTGAATTGCTCGACTTCTTAGGGAGGGTGGGTGGGAAGGGAAGAGGGGAGAGAATTTGGAATTCAAAGTTTTAAAGTCAGACGTTCAAAAACAAAAAAAGTTATTGCATGCAACTAAAAAATAAGATACACAGGCAATGGGGCGTAGAAATTTATCTTGCCTTACAAGAAAGGAAGGGAAAAGGGGATGAGAGGGGAGGGGGATGATAGAGGGGAGGGCTGACTGGGGAACAGGGCAACCAGAATATAAGCCATCTTGGAGTGGGGGGGGAGGGTAGAAATGGGGAGAATATTTGTAATTCAAACTCTTGTGAAAATCAATGCTGAAAACCAAATATGTTAAATAAATAAATTTAAATTTAAAATTTAAAAAAAAATGGCCGAAAGAACTAAAATATAAAATGAGGAGATAATTTTATGGGGAAAAAGGTGGATAAGCCATAGGTCAATTTGATTTAAAAAACAAAAAGAAAAAAGAAAACCAAATATCCGGTATCAAAAATGAAAAGGGTGAAATCACCACTAATGAAGAAGAAATTATAACAACCATTAGGAAATATTTTGCCCAGTTATATGCCAATAAAATGACAATCTTAGCAAAATCAATGAATACTACAGAAATATAAATTACCTAGCTTGACAGATCAGGAAAAAGAATGAGTAAATAATGCCAACTTAGAAAAAGAAATGAAACAATTCAGTAACGAATTCCCCAAGAAAAAATTCCCAGTGCCAGATGGGTTCACAAGTGAATTCTACCAAATATTTAAAG
The DNA here is from genome assembly GCF_011100635.1 of Trichosurus vulpecula. Taxonomy (NCBI): domain Eukaryota; kingdom Metazoa; phylum Chordata; class Mammalia; order Diprotodontia; family Phalangeridae; genus Trichosurus; species Trichosurus vulpecula. The sequence continues at coordinate 221,527,629 of NC_050573.1, read as the reverse complement.
AACAATTAATTCTAATATTATAAAAATTATTTGGAAAAATAGGTGGAGTCCTACCAAATTCTTTTTATTACATAAATATGGTGCTAATACCTAAACCAGTAAGAGTTAAAACAGATAAAGAAAAGCACAGACAAATCTCCCTAACCGATGCAAAATTTTGAACAAAATACTAATAAGAGAATTACAGCAATATATCACCAGCATTATACACTTTGACCAGGTGGGATTTATACAAGGAATGCAGGGCTGAATTGATATTAGGAAAACTATCAACATAATTGATCACATAGATAACAAAACCAACAGAAAACATATTAATGTCTCAATAGGTGCTGAAAAAGTTTTTAACAAAATATAGCACCCATTTTTTGTTAAAAACAATGAAGAACATAGGAAGAAAGGGAGTATTCCTTAAAATGATAAACAGTATCTATCTAAAATCATTAGCAAATATGTTCTTTAATGGGGATAAGCTAGAAGTCTTCCCAATAAGATCGAGGTGAAGCAAGGATGCCTACTATCACCACTATTACACAATATAGTGCTAGAAGTGCTACCTATAGCAATAAAAGAAGAAAAAGAAATTAAAGAAATTAGCATAGGAAATGCAGAAACAAAACTATCACTCTTTGCAGATCATATGATGGTATATTTAGAAAATCCTGGAAATCAATTAAAAAACTACTTGAAACAATTAACAAATTTAGTAAAGTTGCAGGATATAAAATTAACTCATCTGAATTATCAACATTTCCATACATTACCAAAAAAGCCCAGCAGCAGGAGATAGGAAGTGAAATTCTATTTAAAATAACTGTAGGCACTATGAAATATTTGGGGGTCTACCTGTCAAGACAAACCTGGGAAGTATATGAACACAATTACAAAACACTTTTCACACAAATAACTTCAGGTCTAAACAAGTGGAAAAATATTATTTGCTCAAGAGTAGGCTGAGCTAATATAGTAAAAATGGCAATTCTACATAAATGAATTTACTTATTTAGTATAATACCAATCAAACTACCTAAAATTTGTCTTATGGGGTGAGAAAAAATAATATGAAAATTCATCTGGAAAAACAAAAGATAAAGAATATCAAAGGAATTAATTAAAAAAAATACAAAGGAAGGTAGCCTAGCAGCACCAGATCTAAAACTGTACTATAAGGCAGCAATCATTAAAATTATTTGGTACTACCTAAGACATAGAATGGTGGATCAATGGAATGGATTAGGTACACAAGACATAGTACTAAATAATGAGGATAAACTAGTGTTTGATAAACACAAAGACCCCAGTCTTTAGGATAAGAGCTCACTTTTTGACAAAAACTGCTGGCAAAAATGGAAAACAATAGGGTACAAACTAAGTGTAGACTAACATCTCACATCCTATGCCAAGATAAGGTCAAAGTGGGTACATGATTTAGACAAAAAGGGTGACACCATGAACACATTAGAAGAGCAAGGAATAGTCTACCTGTTGGACCTATGAAGAAGTCAACAATTCATGACCAAACAAGAAATAGAGAGCATTATTAAATGTAAAATAGACAATTTTGATTACATTAAATTAAAAAAGCTTTTGCACAATTAAAATCAATGCAACCAAGATTAAAAGGAAAGCACAAAGCTGGAAAACAATCTTTGCAGGAAGTGTGTCTGATAAAGGCTTCATTTCTAAAATATATAGAGAACTGAATCAAATTATAGGAAAACAAGTGATTCTGTAATTGATAAATGATCAAATGATATGAGCAGGAAGTTTTCAAATAAAAAATCAAAACTATGTGTAGATATATGAAGAAGTTGTCTAAATCACTTTTGACTTGAGAAATTCAAATTAAAACATCTATCAGATTGGCTAATATGACAAAAACGGAAAAGGATAAATGTTGGAGAAGATGTGGGAAAATCAGGACACTGATGCACTCTTGGTGGAGTTGTGAACTGATCCAACCATTCTGTAGAGCAATTTTGAATTACGCCCAAAGACCGATCAAACTTCGCATACCCTTTGATCCAGCAATACCTTTTCTAGGTATTTGTCCCAAAGAGATCATAGCAAAGGGAAAAGTACCCACATGTATAACAGCTTTTTTGTGGTGGCAAATAATTGTAAATTGAGGGGATGCTTATCAATTAGGGAATGGCTAAACAAGCTGTGATGTATGAAGGAATGCTATTGTGCAGAAAAAAATGATGACTAGGCAGATTTAAGAAAAACCAGGAACAACTTGTAAGAATTGATGCAAAGTGAAAGGAGAACCAGAAAAATGTTATACACTGTATCAGTAACATTGTGTGATGATCAACTATGAACAACTCGGCTCTTCTCAGCAACACAATGATCCAAGAGAAATACAAATGATTCACAAAGTAAAATAGTATCCACATCCAATGAAAGAACTGATGGACTCTGAATGCAGTTCAAAACATACTTTCTTTTTCACTTTATTCATTGGTTTTCATGTTTTTTTTTTTCCTTTTGACCTGTTTCTTCTTTCACAACTGTAACTAACACGGAAATATATTTTATATGATAGCATATGTATAACCTATATTAAATTGCCTACCATTTTAGGGGAGGAGGGAGAAGGAGGAAACAAAATCTTGTAAAAATGAATGCTAAAATTTATCTTGATACGTAATTGGGAAAAAATACTACTTTAAAAATATAAAATAAATTTAAAAAAATAAACAGTAGTGGTGGATAAAATGGTGTACAGACAGTGTTTGAACCTCACTCTCATCAGAATTGATTAAAAGAGGGAAGAATATATTTAGTTAGATAGATAGATAGATAGATAGACTGACCCACTCAGTCATGTATAGAAATGTATCTTACCCAACAGGAAAATAAGAGAAAAAGGTGATAAGTAAAAAGCAAGAGAGAGAATGAGAAAAGTAAGGGTAGATTAAGGGAGGCAGTGATCAGAAGAAAAACAGACTTTTGAGCAGGGACAGGACAAAAAAAGAGAGAAGAAAAAACAGAATAAATTCAGATGAAGGGAAATACCCAGTTCATAATCATAACTGTGAATATGAAGAGCTCACCCATAAAACAGAAGCAGATAGAACAATGAATTAGAAGTTAGAAGCCAACAATATGTTGTTTTAAAGAGACACACTTGAAACAGAAACATATACAAGGTTAAAATAAGGGGTTGGAGCAGAATCAATTAAGCTTCACTTGAAGTAAAAAAGGCATGAGGAGCAAACATAACGTCAGATAAAGAAAAAGCAAAAATAGATGTAATTAAAAGAGGTAATCTGAGAAACTACTTTGCTAAAGGAAAATATAAAAATTGAAATAATATCAAAAAAAATTGTAGCAAATTGCTCTGAGAAAGACTTCATCTCTCAAATATATAGGGGACTTGGTGGTACTTTTTAAAATAAGAGCCCTTTCCCAACAGCTAAATTGTCTAGGGCTATGGACAGAGAGTTTTAAGAAGAAACTAAAGCTATCTATAGTTGTATGAAAAAGAATGCTCTAAAACACTTACAATTAGAGAAATGCAAATTAGAATTCTGACATTCCAACTCACATCTATCAGAAAGGACAAATGCTGAGAGGATGAGGGAAAATAGGTACCTTACGGAACTCTTCTTGGTGGAGTTGTGAACTTTTCCAATCATTCTGAAAAATAATTTGCAACTATACATAGAAGGCTATAAAACTGTGCATACTCTTTGACTCAGCATATTAAGTATGTACCTCAAGGAGATCAAAGGAGGGAAAGGATCTATATGTACCAAAATATTTATAGCAGCTCTTTTTACATTGGCCAAGAATTAGTAATGGAGGAGATGCTTCTCATTTGGAGAATGGCTGAATAATATTTGGCATATGATAGTGTTAGACTAATATTGTGTTATAAGAAATGATGAATTTCCAATTCTTGGCTACCACAAAAAGAGCTGCTATAAATATCCTTGTACATGTGGGTTCTTTCCTTGCTTGTGTGATGTCTTTGGGATACAACCCTAGAAGTGGTATTGCTGGGTCAAAGGGTATGAACATCTCTATAGCCTTTTGGGCATAGATCCAAACTGCTCTCCAAAATGGCTGGATCAGCTCACAACTCCACCATCAATGCAACAATGTTCCAATTTCTCCACATCCTTTCCAGCATTTATCATTTTCCTGTTTTGTTATTTTAGCCAATCTGACAGGAGAGATGTGGTATCTAAGAGTTGTTTTGATTTGCATTTCTCTAATCAGCAGCGATCCAGATCATTTTTCCATATGCCTGTAGATAGCTTTAATTTCTTCCTCTGAAAACTGCCTGTTCATATCCTTTGACCATTTCTCAATTGGGGAATGGCTTGTATTCCTACACATTTGGCTCAGTTCCCTGTATATTTTAGAAATGAGGCCTTTATCAGAGATACTAGTTGCAAAGATTTTCTCCCAATTTTCTGCTTCCCTCCTAATTCTTGTTGCATTGGCTTTTCTTGTACAAAAACATTTCAATTTGACATAATCAAAATTATCCATTTTGCATTTTGTAGTGCTCTCTATCTCTTGTTGGGTCATGAATTCTTTACTTTTCCATAAATCTGATAAGTAAACTATTCCTTGCTTTCCCAAATTACTTATAGTATCAACCTTTACTCCTAAATCATGAACCCATTTTGACTTTATTTTGGTATATGGTGTAAGATATTGGTCTATGCCCAGTTTTTGCCCTACCATTTTCCAATTTTCCCAACAGTTTTTGTGAAATAGTGAATTATTAGCCCAGAAGCTGGCCTCTTTGGGTTTATCAAAGAGTAGATTGCTAAACTTGTTGATTTCTCCTACTTGTGTACCTATCCTATTCCACTGATCCACACCCTTGTTTCTTAACCAGTACCAGGCAGTTTTGATGACTACTGCTGTGTAGTAGAGTTTAATATCTGCTGTGGCTAAGCCGCCTTCTCTAGCATTTCTTTTCATTAATACCCTAGATACTCTAGACCTCTTGTTTTTCCAAATGAATTCTGTTATTATTTTGTCCAGCTCAGTAAAATAATTTTTTGGTAGTTTGATTGGTATGGCACTGAATAAATAGAGTACTTTAGGTAAAATTGTCATTTTTATTATATTAGCTCGGCCTAACCATGAGCAACTGATATTTTTCCATTTATTTAGATCTGATTTTATTCGCGTGAAAAGTGTTTCATAGTTATGTTCATATAGGCTCTGGGTTTGTCTTGGCAAATAGACTCCCAAATATTTTATAGTGCCTTCAGTAACTTTGAATGGAATTTCTCTTTCTATGTCTTGCTGTTGGGCTTTGTCAGTAATGTATAGGAATGCTGAGGATTTATGTGGGTTTATTTTATATCCTGCAACTTTGCTAAAGTTGTTTATTATTTCAAGTAGTTTTTTACTTGATTCTCTAGGATTCTCTAGATAAATCATCATATCATCTGCAAAAAGTGATAATTTAGTTTCTTCTTTTCCTATTCTAATTCCTTCAGTTTCTTTTTCTTCACTTATTGCTACAGCTAACGTTTCTAGTATCAAATTGAATAACAGGGGTGATAATGGACATCCTTGTTTCACCCCTGATCTTATTGGGAATGCATCTAGTTTATTCCCATTACAAATAATGCTTGTCGATGGTTTTAGGAAGATTCTATTTATAATTTTGAGGAAGGTTCCACTTATTCCTATGCTTTCTAGTGTTTTTAATAGGAATGGGTGTTGTACTTTGTCAAAGGCTTTTTCTGCATCTATTGAGATGATCATATGGTTTCTGCTAGTTTTGTTGTTGATATGGTCAATTATGCTAATAGTTTTCCTAATATTGAACCAGCCTTGCATTCCTGGAATAAATCCTACCTGGTCATAGTGTATTATTCTCGTGATGAGTTGCTGCAATCTTTTTGCTAATATTTTATTTAAAATTTTTGCATCAATATTCATTAGAGAAATTGGTCTATAATTTTCTTTCTCTTTTTTGACTGTCCCTGGTTTGGGTATTAGTACCATATTTGTGTCATAAAAAGAATTTGGTAGGAATCCTTCTTCACCTATTTTCCCAAATAGTCTACAAAGTATTGGAATTAGTTGTTCTTCAAATGTTTGATAGAATTCACATGTAAAACCATCTGGCCATGGAGATTTTTTCCTAGGGAGTTCATTGATGGCATGCTCAATTTCTTTTTCTGATATGGGGTTATTAAGAAATTTCACTTCCTTCTCTGTTAGCCTGGGCAGTTTCTGTTTTTGTAGATATTCATCCATATGTTTAAGGTTGTCAAATTTATGGGCATACAGTTGGGCAAAATAATTCCTAATTATTGTTTTGATTTCCTCTTCATTAGAGGTGACCTCACCGTTTTCATTTTTGATACTGGTAATTTGATTTTCTTCTTTCTTTATTTTAATCAAATTGGCCAAAGATTTATCAATTTTATTGGTTTTTTCATAAAACCAGCTCTTTGTTTTATTTATTAATTCAATAGTTTTCTTGGTTTCAATTTTATTAATGTCTCCTTTGATTTTCAGTATTTCTAATTTCGTATTTAATTGGGGGTTTTCAATTTGCTCTTTTTCTAGCTTTTTCAGCTGTATGCTGAGATCATTGATCTCCCCTTTCCCTATTTTATTCATGTAGGCATTTAGGGATATAAAACTTCCCCTAAGAACTGCTTTTGCTGCATCCCATAAGTTTTGGTATGTTGTTTCATCATTGTCATTCTCTTGAATGAAGTTATTAATTGTTTCTCTGATTTGTTCTTTGGCCCACTCATTCTTTAGAATTAAATTATTTAGTTTCCAATTAGTTTTTAGCTTATTTTTCCATGGTACTTTATTAAAAATGATTCTTATTGCATCATGATCTGAAAAGGATGCATTGACTACTTCTGCTTTTCTGCACTGGATTGTGAGGTTTTTATGCCCTAGTGCATGGTCAATTTTTGAGTATGTGCCATGTACTTTTGAGAAGAAAGTATATTCCTTTTTTCCTCATTCAGTTTTCTCCAGAGGTCTATCATATGTGCCTTTTCTAAAATTCTGTTTACCTCCTTAACTTTTTTCTTATTTATTTTGAGGTTAGATTTATCAAGTTCAGAACGGGGGAGGTTGAGGTCTCCCAATATTATAGTTTAGCTGTCTATTTCCTCCTGTAACTCTCTTAACCTCTCCTCTAAGAATTTGTATGCCTTACCACTTGGTGTATAAATGTTAAGCAATGATATTGCTTCATTGTTTATGGTGCCTTTTAGCAGGATATAATGTCCTTCCTTATCTCTTTTAATTTAATCTATCTTTACTTTTGCTTTGTCTGAGATTAGGATTGCTACACCTGCTTTTTTTTACTTTAGCTGAGGCACAATATGTTTTACTCCAGCCTTTTACCTTTACCCTATGTGTATCCCCTTGTTTCAAATGTGTTTCTTGTAAACAGCATATTGTAGGATTATGGTTTTTAATCCATTCTGCTATCTGCTTATGTTTTGTGAGAATGTTCATCCCCTGCACATTCAGGGTTATGATTTCTATCTGTGTCTTTTTCTCCATCCTTATTCCCCCTGTTTATGCTTTAATTTCTCCCTTTCCCCTTCTCCTCCTCAACAAAGTTTTGCTTTTGACTGCCGCTTTCCTCAGTTAACCCTCCCTCTTTATTCCCCTCCCTTATCTTACCGTTACCCATTTGCTACTTCTCCTCTCCCTTCTGACCACCCCACTCCCTTTTCCCCCCCTTTACCCTCCCACTTCACGTAGGACAAGTTAGATTTCTAAACTTCTCAGTTGGGAAGGGGAGACAGGGATCAGGGAGATTACTTGGAACTCATATATGTTTTTAAAGAATGTTAAAAATAAATAAATAATGCTTTTATTTTAAAAAAAAATACATTAAACAAGGTGCCCATTTCATTTGCAAAATTATTTTTTTCTTCAACTGGGTATAAGAAATCAATGGAAAAATATTTCTCCACTCTCACACCATCCTTGTCCAGCTCCTTCTAATCACATTGCCCTGTCTGCATGAGTTAAAACATATTTAGTGAGCAGCAAATACTCTACTTTTAAAGCAGATTAAATCATTCTTGAGAGTTGACATCAGCATGCAAATGCTAAGTAGTCTCTGAAGAAGTCAGTAACTTATTTCCAACACACTAGAACTCCCTCATTTAGAATATTGAAATGCAAAGTAATCCCCTGATAAAAATGTGAAAACAGGAAATCACATATATTCTGTGCCAAGATGTATTTATATGGTCTTTTTCTTGAGAACAGTAATTTATACTGCACATTTCATTATAGTTTACTTATTCAGTTTTACAATACACTCATGGGCTTGAAGTTGAGATCCAGTGACAGTCTCAGCCTCACTATTTAGATTATGCATAATGCATCTGGCCCTGTCCTTAGAAAGATAGAAGACTCAAGGCAAGTCAGCATTATTCCATTTCTTCAAACTTCCCCAAACCACCAGTATCAGTACCATTCATACAAAAGTGAAACCACATAACGCTATAAACTTCTAAATTCAGAGATAGAAGATCAGCTTTAACTCCTAGTTCTGACTTTTGTCACCTGTATGACCAGTAATGAGCTTCTTAACCATTTGAAACCTTGACCATTTTGTCTACAAAATGAGAGGATTGGACTTGATGTAAGGGAGATGGGAGGTTAATTGGTTAAACAAGTGAGCCTAGAGTCAGGAATACTTGAAATTTAAGCCCACCCTCAGACACTTCTTACTTGTGTGACTTTATGCAAGTCATTTAACTTCTGTATGCCTCAGTCTCCTCAATTGCAAACTGACAATAATGATGGCAATTACCTCTAAGGGTTATTGTGAGGATGAAATGATATAACATTTCTAAAACGCTTAATACAATGGCTAGCATATCTTAGGCAATCAATAAATACTAATTCTCTTCCCTCCACTGAAAATCTCTAATGCCCTTTTTATCTCTAAATCATTCCTCTTACAATATGAAAATGGAGAACAAAGGCAGCCTGGAAAGGGAACATAGGATTATAAATTTAGAGCTAGAGAGGATCTTAAAGGTCATTGAATCCTACCTATCATTTTCTAGATGAGGGGAAAATCTTAAAAATCTATGGAACTGATAAGTTAAGTCACAGAGATATACGTCAGAAGCAGAACTTGAATTTAGGTTTTCATGATTTAAATGGTAACAACCTATTATGCAGCAATTCTTCTCAGTATCTGTGTATACATTTCTATTTATCCATTCATCCATCAATCTACCTGTGTGTGTGTATGTTTGTGTGTGTGTGTGCATATGTATGTGTATATTGTCTCTTCAAGGCCATTTTTATATGAAGAAATTAATGATGACTAGTTCAGAAAATGTTTATGTGTAAAGGAAAATATTTGTACAAATTGTCAAAGGGTGGGGGATATTGACTGCTATAGATGAACGTTTTGATATCAAGAATGGGTAGAAAATTAGTTTTGTTTAATGTAAAGTGACAAAATATAGACATGAAGAAAATCTTTCAGATGATATTTGGATAGTTTTGGGAGAAAACGATATGTGGAATAGATGTGAGGAATTAGATCTCTTTCTTAATAGTGTGGGATAATGCCTCACTTGTGTGAGAATGGTTTAATGTCAAAGAGGTAGGAAATATTATTTATTTAAAAAAAAAACTAGAAATATTAATGTAAAAAGTTACAAAGGAAAAAATAGACTTGGAGGCTTTAAGGGGAGGCATTATGAATACCTCAACTAATTTGCATACATGTTTTAAGAATAATGAGGATAAAACTAAGAAGATAAGAAATTGTATAAAATTTTGAGACCAAGGTGTGATTGAAAAAAAGGCTAAAGCTTTGACCCCAAATATTTGAGGGGTGCCTGTGGAATTATGACTTTATTAAGAAATAGGTGAGTCACTAAGGATCAAGAGTTCAAGTTTAAGGGACTGAACTATTACTCTTACAGAAAGACAAAAACAGATGTACAGCGGCAGAGACAAGATGGCGGCTGGAAAGTAGGGACTTGCGTGAGCTCCCACCCTGGTCCCTCCAAACGCTGATAAAAAATGGCTCTGAACAAATTCTAAAACTGCAGAACCCACAAAATATCAGGGCTCCAGCTCAGGACAGCCTGGATGGTCACAGGGTAAGATCTATTGCAAGGAACTGGGAGCAGAGAGGAGCAGAGCCCAGTGTGGGCTATGTGAACCAACCAGACCAGAAGGCTGATGGAATAGTCCCTAGCACACGGTATCAGTGAGCTGTGGCAGTTGCCAGACCTCTCAACCCACAAACACCAAGGACAATATAGAAGGTTAGAGGGAAAAGCTGCTGGGACAGAATGAAAGGAGTTTGTGGTTCAGCCACCACCCTGGGGCAGCAGAGGTGGGGCAGCTATAGACCTACAGCTGCAGTTGCTTCTGGCCCCAGGCCTACCTGGTGGGAGGAATTAAGTGGCACATCTGAGCTGGAGTGCATAGCAAGCTTAGATTTGAGTCATGGTCCAGGTTGGTGGTTCTTAGGGGAGGAGGAGCTGGTGTGACAGAGCTTGCTGTATAGCTCTGAAAACAACAGTGCAGCCCTGCAAGCTTGGGACAAAGTACTCTATACTCTACAAGTACCCCGACGAAAAACTCAAGGGTCAAGTAAGTTGGCTGGGAACATGGACAGGCAGCAAAAACAGACTCAGATTCAGACTCAGACTTTGGAATCTTTCTTTGGTGACAAAGAATACCAAAACATACAGCCAGGAGAAGTCAACAAAGTCAAAGAGCCTACATCAAAAGCCTCCAAGAAAAACATGAATAGGTCTCAGGCCATGGAAGAGCTCAAAGAGGATTTGGAAAAGCAAGTTAGAGAAGCAGAGGAAAAATTGGGAAGAGAAATGAGAGTGATGTGAGAAAACCATGAAAAAACAAGTCAATGATTGGATAAGGGAGACCCAAAAAGTACTGAAGAAAATAACACCTTAAAAAATAGACTTTCAGAGGGAAGCAGGGTTCCAACCCAGGACAGCCTGGATGGTCTCTGGGTGAGGTCTATCCCACATGGAGCTGGGAGCTGGGAACTGAGTGGAGCAGAGCCCAGCCTGAGCAGCGTGGACCAACCAAACCAGAAGCCGGGCGGAGGGGGCCCTAGCGCCCGGAATCAGAGAGCTGAGGCAGTTACCAGACTTCTCAACCCACAAACACCAAAGACTGTGGAGAAGGGTAGTGGGAAAAGCTGCGGGAGTGGAAGGAGTTCGAGGTTCGGCTTCCAGCCCTGGGGCAGTGGAGGTGGGGCAGCTACAGTGGCTGCTGCTTCTGGCCCCAGGTCCACCTGGTGGGAGGAATTAAGTGGTGGATCAGAGCAGGAGTGCACAGCTTGCTGAAGATCTAAGCCCAGTGTGGGCTTGGGGTCCTTGGGGAAGGAGTAGTGCTGGTGTGACAGAGCTGGCACCTCCCCCCCAAACGTGAAACATAGAACTCGTTAGTCTACAAGCAGTCATACCCCACTGAAAAAATCAAGGGTCAAGGTAGTTGGTTGGGAATATGGCCAGGCAGAGAAAGCACACCCAGATTCAGTCTCAGACTTTGGATTCTTTCTTTGCTGACAAAGAAGACCAAAACATACAGCCTAAAGAAGACAACAAAGTCATAGAGCCTACAACAAAAGCCTCCAAGAAAAACACGAACTGGCCCCAGGCCATAGAAGAGCTCAGAAAGGATTTGGAAAAGCAAGTTAGAGAAGTTGAGGAAAAATTGGGAAGAGAAATGAGAAGGATGCAAGAAAACCATGAAAAACAAGTCAATGACTTGCAAAAGGAGACCCAAAAAAATACTGAAAAATACACTGAAGAAAACAACACCTTAAAAAACAGACTAACTCAAATGGCAAAAGAGCTCCAAAAAGCCAATGAGGAGAAGAATGCCTTGAAAGGCAGAATTAGCCAAATGGAAAAGGAGGTCCAAAAGACCACTGAAGAAAATACTATTTAAAAATTAGATTGGAGCAAGTGGAAGCTTATGAGAAATCAGGATATTATAAAACAGAACCAAAGGAATGAAAAAATGGAAGACAATGTGAAATATCTCCTTGGAAAAACCACTGACCTGGAAAATAGATCCAGGAGAGATAATTTAAAAATTATTGGACTACCTGAAAGCCATGACCAAAAAAAGAGCCTAGATATCATCTTTCAAGAAATTATCAAGGAGAACTGCCCTGATATTCTAGAGCCACAGGGCAAAATAGAAATTAAAAGAATCCATCAATCACCTCCTCAAATAGATCCCAAAAAGAAATCTAGTAGGAATATTGTCACCAAATTCCAGAGCTCCCAGATCAAGGAGAAAATAATGCAAGCAGCCAGAAAGAAACAATTTGAGTATTGTGGAAACCCAATCAGAATAACCCAAGATCTGGCAGCTTCTACATTAAGAGATTGAAGGGCTTGGAATATGATATTCCAGAGGTCACTGGAGCTAGGATTAAAACCTCAAATCACCTACCCAGCAAAACTGAGTATCATGCTCCAAGGCAAAATATGGCTTTTCAATAAAACAGAGGACTTTCAAGCTTTCTCAGTCTAAAGACCAGAACTGAATAGAAAATTTGACTTTCAAACACAAGAATCAAGAGAAGCATGAAAAAGTAATCAAGAAACAGAAATTGCAAGGGACTTACTAAAGTTGAACTGTTTTGTTTACATTCCTATATGGAAAGATGACATCTATGATTCATGAGACCTCAGTATTAGGGTAGCCGAAGGGAATATGCATACATATATATATATATATATATATATATATATATATATATATATATATATATATATATGTATATATATATATATATATATATATATATATGTGTGTGTGTGTGTGTGTGTGTGTGTGTGTGAATGTGTATGTATGTATGTATCTATATATCTATATATCAATATCTATATCTCTCTATATACATAAAAGGGAGAGAGCAGACACAGGATGAGTTGAAGATGAAGGGAAGATATCTAAAAGAAATAAAAGCAAATTAAGGGATGAGAGAGCAACAAACTGAGAGAGGGAGATAGGGAGAGATAGAATTGGGTGGATTATCTTGCATAAAGGTGGCAAGAGGAAGCAGTTCTGTGGGAGGAGGGGAGAGGGCAGGTGAGGGGTGAATGAGTGAACCTTGCACTCATCAATTTGGCCTGAGGAAGGACTACCATACATGCTCAGTTGGGTATCTTACCCCACAGGAAAGAAGAGGGAGGAAGATAAAAAAAAATAAAAGGGGGGGATGATGGGGGTGGAGGTAATCAAAAACAAACACCTTTGAAAGGGGAGAGGGTCAAGGGAGAAAATTCAATAAAGTGGGATGGGTTGGGAAGGAGCAAAATATAGTTAGTCTTTCACAACATGAGTATTGTGGAAGGGTTATACATAATGATACACATGTGGCCTAGGTTGAATTGCTTGACTTCTTAGGGAGGGTGGGTGGGAAGGGAAGAGGGGAGAGAATTTGGAACTCAAAGTTTTAAAAGCAGATGCTCAAAAAAAAGTTGTTTTGCATGCAACTGGGAAATAAGATACACAGGCAATGGGGCATAGAAATTTATCTTGCTCTACAAGAAAGGAAGGGAAAAGGGGACGAGAGGGGAAGGGGGTGATAGAGGGGAGGGCTGACTGGGGAACAGGGTAACCAGAATATATGCCATCTTGGAGTGGGGGGGAGGGTAGAAATGGGGAGAAAATTTGTAATACAAACTCTTGTGAAAATCAATGCTGAAAACTAAATATGTTAAATAAATAAATTTAAATTTAAAAAAAAGATAGACTTAAATGTCAAAAGAGCTCCAAAAAGTCAATGAGGAGAAGACTGCTTTGAAAGGCAGAATTACACAAATGGAAAAGGAGGTCCAAAAGACCACTGAAGAAAATATTGCCTTAAGAATGAGATTGGAGCAAGTGGAAGCTAGTGACATTATTAGAAATCAAGATATTATAAAACAGAATCAAAGGAATGAAAAAGTGGAAGACAATGTGAAATATCTCACTGTAAATACCACTGACCTGTAAAATAGATGCAGGAGAGATAATTTAAAAATTGTTGGACTACCTGAAAGGCATGATCAAAAAAAGAGCCTAAATATCATCTTTCAAGAAATTATCAAGGAGAACTGCCCTGATACTCTAGAGCCAGTGGGTAAAATATAAATTGAAAGAATCCACTGATAGCCTACTCAAAAAGATCCCAAAAAGAAAACTCCTAGTAATATTGTCACCAAATTCCAGAGCCCCCAGTTCAAGGAGAAAATACTGCAAGCAGCCAGAAAGAAACCATTTGAGTATTGTGGAAACATAATCAGAATAATACAAGATCTAGCAGCTTCTACATTAAGGGACTGAAGGGCTTGGAATATGATATTCTGGAGGTCAATGGAGCTAGGATTGAAACCAAGAATTACCTACCCAGCAAAACTGAGTATCATGCTCCAAGGCAAAATATGGATTTTCAATAAAATAGAGGACTTTCAAGCTTTCTCAGTGAAAAGACCAGGGCTGAATAGAAAATTTGACTTTCAAACACAAGAATCAAGAGAAGCATGAAAAGGTAAACAAGAAAGAGAAAGTATAAGGGACTTACTAAAGTTGAACTGTTATGTTTACATTGCTACATGGAAATATGATGTATATAATACATGAGACCTCAGTATTAGGGTAGTTGGAGGGAATATACATATATAGAGAGACAGAGGGCACAGGGTGAGTTGAATACGAAGGGATGACATCTAAAAAAATAAAATTGAATTAAGTGTTGAGAGAGGAATATATTGAGAGAGGAAGAAAGGGAGAGATAGAATGGGGTGAATTATCTCCCATAAAAGTGGCAAGAAAAAGCAGTTCTGTTGAAAGGGAAGAGGGGGCAGGCGAGGGGGAATAAGTGTATCTTGCTGTCATCAGACTTGGCCTGAGGAAGGAATAACATACACACTCAGTTGGGTAACTTACCCCACAGGAAAGAAGGAGGAAGGGGATAAAAAAGGGGGGACAATAGAAGTGAGGGCAGATGGGGGAGGAGGTAATCAAAAACAAACACTTTTGAAAAGGGACAGGGGGATAGGATAGGAGGGAACAAAATATAGTTAGTCTTTCACAACATGAGTATTGTGGAAGGGTTTTACATAGTGATACACATGTGGCCTATGTGGAATTGCTTGCCTTCTTAGGGAGGGTGGATGGGAAGGGAAAAGGGGAGAGTATTTAGAACTCAAAGTTTTAAAAACAGATGTTCAAAAACAAAAGTTTTTGCATGCAACTACGAAATAAGATATACAGGCAATGGGGCATAGAAATCTATCTTGCCCTACAAGAAAGTAAGGGAAAAGGGGATGGGGGGAGTGGGGTGACAGAAGGGAGAGCTGACTGGGTAACGGGGGAACCAGAATATATGCCATCTTGGAGTGGGGGGAGGGTAGAAATGAGGAGAAAATTTGTAATTCAACTCTTGTGAAAATCAATGCTGAAAACTAAAAATATTGAATAAGTAAATAAATAATTCAAAAAAGGAGAAGAAAGTAATGCTTGAAATCGCTATTGATGAGAGAGATGCAAATTAAAACAACTCTGGGCTTCACACCTATCAGATTGGTTGATACGACAGAGGGCGAAGGTGACCAATGTTGGAGGGGATGTGGGGAAATTAAAACACTGATATACTGTTCTTGAAGTTGTGTACCATTTCAACAATCCTAGAGAGCAATTTGGAGCTGTGCCCAAAGGGCTGTAGAACTATGTATAGCCTTTGACCAAGCAATACCACTACTAGGTCTGTATCCCAAAACGATAAAAAGAAAAGGAAAGAAAAAAAAGGACATTTGTGTACAAAGTATTTATAGTAGCTATTTTAGTAGTGGCAAAGAATTGGAAATTGAGGGGATGTACATCATTTGGAGAATGGCTGAGTAAGTTGTGGTATATGATTATGATGGAACACTATTGTGCTTTAAGAAATGATGAACAGCATGCTCTCAAAAAAACATGAAAAACTTATATGAACTAATGCAAAGTGAAATAAACAGAAACAGGAGAACACTGTACACAGTAACAGCAATATTGTATGATGATCTACTATGAATAACTTAGCTATTCTCAGTAATATGATCCAAGACAATTCTGTAGGAGTTATGATGAGAAGTGCTGTTCATCTCCAGAAAAAGAACTGGTAGAGCTGAATGCAGATCAAAGACACTTTCTATTTTTCTTGTTTTTTTTCTGTCTGTGTTTTCTTTCACGTAATTATTTACATGAAAATGTTTCCCATGACTATACATGTATAACCTATGTCAAATTGCTTGCCTTCTTGGCAGGGGGTGGGGTGAAGGGAGGGAGAGGATTTGGAACACAATTTTTTAAAAAAGATTGTTAAAATTATTTTACATGTAATTGGGAAAAATAAAATGATAAGATTTAAAAAAAAACAGATGTACAAGAAAAGACAACAGAGGAAGAAAGATGAACCTGGGACAAAGTGAAAACATAGCAGGTTGGTCAATTTTTTTTTTCGCTTGAAACTATGGCAGTTAGAGACAGTAAACAAAGTGAAATTTCATCTAGTTCAAAGAACTGGTGTCATTGGCCAAAAGCCCCTGAGACAGCTATTGTTCTTCATCACCATCTTGAGTTGTAGAAATGTAAAAGGACAATATCCTCTGTTGTCCCCCCTAGCTTGAGGAAGGAAATCATAAGAGTTTTGTCCCTGCTTTGGTAACCTTGTGAGCTGACTTGAAGAGTAAACCTGAACTGTGTTGCTGTGACCCCCAAGAGTAGATTTCCTCGGTTGAAAAGGGGTGAAGATCACCAGTCCAGCAATAAGTAGTGAAGATTTGTATGAGGCAGATGTTCCTAAATGGACCATAAATATTAATGCTTATAGTCCAGCGTCCTAAGTTGGTCTTATTAAATGAATTTTCCTCCCTCATGTGTTTCCGTGGTCTAAGTGTATCCTGTTTTTCCTATAGCTATTGAATGCATTGATGTTGTGCACTGGAATATGATTGTGGTGCAATGTGATATTTTTATAATACATACATTTCCTTTGCAATTCTAGTTTCTATCATATTATTTCTTTTACTTCATTATTAAGGAAATGGCTATGTTGAAGATCCAAAATTGTCATTATTTTGAGTAGCTGTCTTTGCAGATAGAAAACATATTGGATAGGAGGGTAAGAGCTATAATGGTCGATAGGAGAAGTGTCTTTCCTCTAAACATAGTTACCCCATATTACTTTAAGAGATTTTGAATGCAATAATGTAGTGGTGGTCTATTTCTGGCAACATTGACATGCTAATGTGAGAATAAATTGAAGGAGGGATCCAATTCCAGAAAGAAGGTGGTATGATCCAGAAGAAAGTCTATTCACAGCTGTCCTTGTCAGCACTCTGCAAATTACTGGCCTTGTTTGGGTCTCTTGGCTTGGGTGGTTGAATTTACTGCTGCTGGACGAAGTTGCAATTAGCTCAGTGGAAGGTTCTGTGGGTTCAGAGTGACTGAACTGCTGGTTCTTGCTTGGTTTTGGTCTCCTGCCCTGACTTATTTCACTGAAGGCTTACTTACAGAAATAAAGGTGAGAACTGAGTCCTCAGTCTGTTCTTGGACTGAGAATCACACAGGTTTGGTTCTGAAACTTGCTCCTCATGCCTTACACAGGTAAGACACCTGCTCCCTCTCCATTGTGACCACAACTGCATCTGTTCTTCTCCATCCAACAACAGTGACCTAGAAATGGATAATAGACAACAGAGCTGCCAGATAGCATGGGTTCTTGCTCCTAACACTAATAACAGGTCCTCTTTCTGCTCAGGTATTCAGTACCCTTACTCTTTGTTCTGCCACATACCCTACTGCTGCTTCTGCCTATCATGGCACTAAGGCAATGCTGCTACAGCTACATTGAGCTCCCGGTCAGCCCCCATCCTAGTGACTGCAGACCTCTCTTTCTCTCTTCCTAAGTTGCCCTGGCCTGGAAAAATTACACACTATAACTTTTCCTTGTCCTTTCTGATCAGAATTTATTCCCAGCACTCCTCATTGGTCATTGTAGGGGAGGATGTGAACAAGCTAAAACAAAACTGCATCTAGAACAATGTCTTAAAAATAGCAAATAAAGAACACACATTTCTCAATTAAATTATTGTCATATTCCCTGAGGGTCTTTGACTTCTAGAATTTACTTCACATACTGCCCTGAAAATATTATTTCTGTTTCTCACTCTATTGAGCTTAACCCTAACACTCTCTTTTTGCTCTGGTTTCTGGATTTTTTTTTGATAAATCATGTATTTATAAAACTCAATTTGATTACTATCTTTCATCCTATTCTATGGTATCATTATATCCTGTAGGTATTAGATATACATGAACATTTTTCTTTCTCCTCCCTTTTTTAGTTTAAATCTTTCTTGATTATATTTGACTGTAGAAAATTTTGTTTTTGTTTTTTTCCCCTTGTGCTCCTAAGTTCTATTCCATCTTAAGTGAGAAATCCATTATTGTTATACAGTATTTTAAACTACATTTAGAAATCCTTTACACTGTACCATACTCTGTTGAGAATTTTCTATAGTCAGGCTGTTCTAATACTATGAATGGCATGAACACTGATAATAGTATTTGAATATGGGAGAGAGCTGAGAGATAAAGTTTCCTGTGAAAAGATAACTTGTTTCTCCACGCACTGATCTTCATCTCAATATTTATAATATTGACGAAGTAGTGAGGGCACTTAAAAAGATGAAAATGAATTGAAAGTATTTTGTTGCTGTCCAGTTGTTTCAGACATGTCCAATTCTTTATGAGCCCATTTGGAGTTTTCTTGACAAAGCCACTAGAGTGGTTTTCCATTTCCTTCTCCAGCTCATTTTTATAGATGAGGAACTAAAGCAAACAGGGTTAAAGGACTTGCCCAAGATCTCATAGCTAGTAAGTATCTAAAGCCATATTTGAACTCACGTCTTCCTGAATATAGACCCTACTTTCTATCTACAGCATCACCCAACTGCTCCCAGAAGGAAAGGCTAGATCCTTTTTAAAATATTCAGAAAAAGGTGCAGAACCAAGATGGTAGAGAGAAGCTAGGAAGTTGCCTGAGCTCTCCCTTATTTCCCTCAGAAACTACATTAAATCAAGCATCTAAATGGATTCTGGATTGACAGAACCTACAAAAAGAAACAGTGAAACAATTTTCCAGCTTAAGATAACTTAGAATGACTTTAGGAAAGGTCTATCTTACTTGGATAAAAGGAGAGCACAACTCTGCAAACGGAGTCAATAGCAGTCTCTAAGGCACAGCAGAGAACAGCAACTAAGGCCCTTGTTCCTAGCTCTGCAGGCTAGCTGTGAGGCCTTTGGCTTCAATGCAGAAGGCAAATTGCAAGCCCTGGAACCCTGGCAGAACAGGCATGACCAGGCAAGATCAACCCCAGTGCAGTGGACAAGCCACAAACACCTGAGGCCCCAGCATAGAAAAACAGTAACCAGGCCCCTGACCCACAGCATAAGAAACTTAGTATAGTGCCCTCTGTACACCGGGAGCAGAGCTCAATGTTAAAAGTTATAAAATATGCTGAAAAAATGAAATTGAAAAGAGCCCTGACCATAGAAAGCTACCGTGGCAACAGGGAAGATCAAAATAAAAACTCAGAAAAAGACAGCAGTGTCAAAATGCCTACATGTGAAGCTTCAAAAAGAATATGAATTGATCATAAGCCCAAAAAGCTTTCTTGGAAGAGCTCAAAAAGGATTTTAAAAATCAAGTAAGAGAAGTAGAAGAAAAACTGGGGAAAGAAATGAAAGTTATGCAGGAGAATTATGAAAAAGAGCCAACAACTTGGAAAAGGAAACACAAAAAATTGACTGAAGACAACAACTCTTAAAAAATAGAATTGGCCAAACAGAAAAAAAATCATTGAAGAAAACAACTCCTTTAAAAATAGAATTAGCTCAATGGAAAAGAAGGTACAACACCTAACTGAAGAAAATAATTCCTTAAAAATTCAAATTGGGGAGAGGATTCTGGGAAGATGGCAGAGTAGGTCAGGAAATTCCAAACTCCAGATTTCCCCCACAGACAAGATAAAATGGCACCTTAGGGCATACATAGAGCTGTCAAAAATAAAGAATAGTTATGTAGAACAGTGGTCCTCCTGGGACAATCCTGACAGAGATATATCACATTGTTTCTCAGAAGCAAATGTCAGACAGACATGAAAATTACGTCTCCAAGCAGCAATGTGGTACCTAAACATGTCCCTCCAATCACCAAAAACAAGCCAAAGGTGCAGTGTTGTCAGAACATATAAAGCTCTGTGCTTCTCCCCTAGAAGGCTGTGTATAGTCCATTCCCAAGGTCCAAGATTTAAATATATTTGTAGTTCTTCTGGTAAAAATAAATCCTGAAAAATATATTCAGGAGCAATAATTTAAGAGTTATTGGATTCTCTGAAGGCCATGGTCAAAATAAATAAATAAATATATTTTTTAAAAAGAGCCTGGATAGCACCTTTAAAGGAATTATCAAGGAAAACTGCCCTGATATCCTAGAACCAAAGAGTAAAGTAGTCATTGAAAGAATCCATTGATCATTTCCTGAAAGGTATTCCAAAATGAAAACTCCAAAAAGAATTGTAGCCAAATTTCAGAATTATCAGGTCAAGGAGGAAATACTGCAAGCAGCCAGAAACAATTCAAATACCATAGAACTACAGTCAGGATTATGCAGGACTTTTAAGCTTCTCCTTTAAAGGATCAGAGGGAATATGATATTCCAGAAGGAAAAAGATCTTGAATTACCACCAAGAATCAGCTTTTAACCCAGCAGAATTGAGCATAATCTTTGAAGGGAAAAGATGGATATCCAATGAAATAGGGGATTTAAAAAAAACATTCTTGATAAAAGACCAGAGTCGAACAGAAAATTTCATCTCCAAATACAAGATTCAAGGGAAGCATAAAAAAAAGAAGAGGAAAGAAAAAAAAACATATATGATGTATTTAAACTATTTTCCCTATACAGGAAAATGATATTTGTAACTCTGGAGAACTGTAACTCTATTATGGAAGTTAGAAGGAGTATACATAGACAGAGGGTATGGGTATAAGTTGACTTTGATATGCTGATATATAAAAAAGGGGTGAACAAAAGAATTGTACTGGGAGAATTGGAAAGAGAGGAGCAGAATAGGATAAATTATATCACATGAAGAGGCACAAAAGACCTATTACAGCAGAGAGAAGGAAGAGAGTGGTGAGCATTGTTTGAACCTTACTCTCATTGAATTTGGCTCAAAGAGGAAATAACATACACACTCAGTTGGGTATAGAAATTTATCTTACTCTATAGAGAAGGAGGAGGGGAAAGGTGGAAAGAAAGGGAAGCAGCTGATGGAAGGGAGGGCAGATTGAGGGAGGCAGCAAAGAAGCAAAACTGTGGTGAAGAGGGAGCAGGGTAAAAGGATGGAGAGAAGTATAAATGGTGGTGGGGGAAATAGGATGGAGAGAAAGACACAGTAATCGTAACTGTAAATGTGAATAGGATGAATTCTCCAATACAATGGAAGAGGATACAGAGTGGATTAAAAAACAGTCCTACAATAAGTTACTTACAAGAAACACATTTGAAGAAGAGAGATATACACAGAGTAAAGATAAATGGGAGGAGCAGAATACATTATGCTTCAGCTGAAGTAAAAAAAAAAAGGCAAGGGTAGCAATCCTAATCTCAGACAAAAAGGAAAAATAGATAAGGAAAGAACTACATCTTGCTAAATTGTGCCATAAACAGTGAAGCAATATCAATACTAAACATATACGCACCAAGTGGTGAAACATCCAAATTCTTAGAAGAGAAGTTAAATGAGTGACAGGAAGAAATAGACAGCAAAACCATACTAGTGGGGAATTGCAACCTCCCCCTCTCAGAACTAGATTAATATAACTGTAAAATAATCAAGAAAGAAGTTAAAGAGGTGAATAGAATTTTAGAAAAGTCAGATATAATAGACCTCTTCAGAAAACTGAATGTGGATATGAAGGAATGTACCTTTTTCTCAGTGGTACATGGCATCTACACAAAAACTGACCATGAACCTCACAATCCAATGCCAAAAGGCAGACATATTAAATGCATCTTTTTCATATCATAAGGCAATAAAATAATCTGTAATATTGAAAAGATAATAAAATAAATTTCAAATAAAATAAAAAGATAATAAAATAAATGGCCATAAAATAAAATTTAAAATGGCCATGTAAAGATAAACTAAAAGTCAATTGGAAACAAAATAATCTAATCTGAAGAACAAGTGGATCAAATAACAAATCACAGAAACAATAAACGGCTTCATCAGAGTGAATGACAATAATGAGAACTTATGGGATACAGCCAAAGCAGTTTTAATGGGAAATTTTATATCTCTAAATCCTTACATGAATAAAATAGAGAAAGAACAGATCAATGAATTGGGCATGCCACTAAAAAAGGTAGAAAAAGAACAAATTTAAAATTCCTATTTAAGTACCCAATTAGAAATTCTGAGAATTAATGGAGTGACTAATAAAATTGAAAGATAACTATTAAACTAATAAATAAAAGTAAAAGCCAGTTTTGCAGGGAAAAACACAATAAAATAGATACACCTTTGGTTAATTTGATGTAAAAAAGAAAAAAGAAAACAAAATTACCAGTATCAAAAATGAAAAGAATGAATTCACTACCAATGAAGAGGAATTAAAACAATAATTAGGAGTTATTTTGACCAACTGTATGCCAATAAATCTGACACCCTAAGTGAAATGGATGGCTATTTACAAAAATATAAATTGCTCAGATTAACTAAAGAAGAGATAAACTATTTAAATAACCCCATTTTAGAAAAAAAAAAGAAATCAAATAAGCCATCAATGAACTCTCTAAGAAAAAAAATCTCTAGGGCCAAATAGATTTACCAAACATTTAAAGAAAAATTAATATCAATTCTATATGAAGTATCTGGAAAAATAAGCAAAGAAGGAGGCTTAACTAATTTCTTTTATTACACAAACATGGTGCTGATGCCTAAAGCAGGAAGAGACAAAACATAGAGAAAAAATTATATAGCAATTTCTCTGATGAGTATTGATGCAGAAATTTTAAATAAAATATGACCAAAGAGATTAGAGCAATTTTCTCATTAGGATAATACACTATGACCAGGTAAGATTTATAATGGGGATGTAGGACTAGTTCAATATTAGGAAAACAATCAGCATAATTGACCATATCGATAACAAAACTAACAGAAATCATTTGATTATCTCAATAGATGCAGAAAAAGCTTTTTTTTTCAAAAACAGGACCCATTGCTATTAAAAACACTAGAGAGCATTTTGAATAAATGGATTTTTCCTTAAAATGCTAAGTAATATCTATCCAAAACCATCAGCAAACATAATCTGTAATGGAAATAAGCTAGATATATCCGCAATAAGTTCAGAGGAGTAAAAACATGCCGATTATCACCACTATTATTCAATACTGTACTAGAAATGGGGATACCATAAGCAAATTAGGAAAGCAAGGAATCGTTTACCTGTTAGATCTATAGAGAAGGAAAGAATTCTTGAACAAACAAGAGATAGGGTGCACTATAAATGCAAAATGGTTAATTTTGTTTACATAAATTAAAAAGTTTTTGCACGAACAAAACCAAAGCAACCAGTATCAGAAGGAAAGAAGAAAGCAACAACTTTTATGGTCAGCATTTTGGATAAAGGCCTAATTTCTAAAATATATAATCAACTGAGTTAAATTTATAACAAAACAAGTAATTCCCCAAAGGATAAATGATCAAAGGAGATGAACAGGCAGTTTTCAGATGAATAAATTAAAGCTGTCTATAATCATATAAAACAGTTCTCTATATTACTTTTGATTAGAACAATGCAAATTAAAACAAATCTGAGGTACCACCTCACATGTATCAGATTCGCTAATATGACAGAAAAGAAAAATGATAAATGTCACAGAAAATGTGGGAAAATTGGAACACTAATGCATTGTTGGTGGAGTTGTGAACTGATCTAACCATTATTGAGAACAATTTGAACCATGCCTCAAAGGCAACCAATTACCCTTTGATCCAGCAATAATACCATTACTAGGTCTGTATCCCAAAGAGATCATAAAAAAAGGGAAAAGGACCCACATGTACAAAAATATTTATAGTACCTCTTTTTGAAATTGCAAAAAATTCAAAATAGATGTGATATCCATCATTTGGGGAAACCCCAACCAAGTTGCAACATAAAATGTAATGGAATACTATTGTTCTAAAAGAAATGATGAACAAGCAGATTACAGAAAAAACATCGAAGGTCTTGCATGAACTTGTGTTTGTCCCTCTCCCCCTTCCCCTCCACCTCCCCCTTTTCCCTCTCCTCACTTCCCTATCCCTCTCCATCTCCCTCCTCTGCCCAAAGGAAGGTACAT
Source organism: Trichosurus vulpecula (assembly GCF_011100635.1). Classification (NCBI taxonomy): domain Eukaryota; kingdom Metazoa; phylum Chordata; class Mammalia; order Diprotodontia; family Phalangeridae; genus Trichosurus; species Trichosurus vulpecula. The sequence continues at coordinate 221,503,175 of NC_050573.1, read as the reverse complement.
TTTGATGACTGAAGGCTGCCTCCTTAACTTTGGGTTTGCTGGCTAGATTCACTTCTCAAAAACCAAGCCTTAAACTCAATTCATTCTGGAGGTCATAGATTGGACAATAGGTCCCTTCCCTCCCAGCACAGAGTGAATGTAAAAACTAATGAGCAACTGCTTGACTTTTGGCCAGGAACCCTGAGGGTTTTTCCCTCTCATTTTTTTTGAGTTTTGAATGAAGGGACCCTCCCTTGATTAACTTCCTAAAGAGGCCTATTCACTGAATGGGCTTTACCTCACTTAAAGTGAGAACCTGAAAAGACATTAGCCTAAAAGGGCCAGAGTCTCCCAATATATGAACTGATACCTATTGAAATATGCAGAACAAGAAGAACATTGTACACAGCAAAAGCACCACTGTGTGATGATTAGCTACGATAGACTTAGCTCTTCTCAGCAATGCAATGATCTAAGACAATTCAAAAGACTTGAGATGGAAGATGCTAACAATATCCAAAGAAAGAGCTATGGATTCTGAATGCAAATGAAAACACACTATTTTCACTTTTCTTTTCCTTTCTCTTGGTTTTTCCCTTTTGTTATGATTCTTCTTTCAAAACATGGCCAATGCGGTAATATGTATATCATGATTGTACTTGTATAACTTATATTTGATTACGTGCTGTCTTGGGGAGGAGGGAGAGGGAAGGAAGAAGGGAGAAAAATTTAGAACTAAAAAATTTTATCAAAATGAATGTTGAAACTATCTTTACATGTATTTGAAAACATCCTATTAAAATATCCTATTAAACCTGGAGGAAAATAAAAAGCTGGGTAAAATTTTTAAAAAAAAGATATTCAGAAAAAATCCATTCATATTTGGAAACTGATTTTTGAGGTGACTAAAAGAAGGACATTTTCACAACAGCTGAGCAGATGGTGTTTTTGTTTTTTTTTAAACAAATTAACCAAAATATATCAACAAATATTAATCCAAATGGCTGCTTTATATGTGTGTATATATGTGTGTGCATATGTATGTATACACAATACTGCAGATATAAACGCATTTGTATATAATGAATGTGATATATGCACATACATACATGTGTCTATACTCATGTGTTTACATGTATATACATATATATATGTGTGTGTGTGTGTGTTTGTCTAAGAGGAAAACTCTTGATCAAAATAAAAGAAAGGAAAAGACGAGACTCGATGACTCTATAGCAGGCTACATCTTCATGATCATATGATTTGGCTACAAAGGTTAAATTACTATTTCTTTAAAGGCTTTTGACTCAATAGAACAAAATCTATCTTTGAAGCCTCCCCTCAGACCATGCTTTCCCCCTGTACATATTAGAAGCATTCAAGGATTCCATTAAAAATATGACTATGAGGGTGTACAGAAGTCAGCTTGTACTGGACCTTGAGAGTCAAGTTTTATATTTTCAGTGTGAGCATTTATACCTCAGAAATCAGCAAATGCTTCAAATCAGGGCTTAATTTATTGTTTTGTTGATTGTCTATATTTATGGAAGTGGTGGAAAAATTTTACTAATGGAAATCAAACACAAAATGTATTGTGCATGTTGGGCACACTTTTTTTGAAAGCCAATTTTTAACTTAGCAGCACTTCCCTGACTATGCAAGTCACTGTGCTTGATGGTCATGTGTATTATAAAGTAAAGAGACACATATTCACCTAAGGGGTTCTCTTCAGTGCTGGGGAAAATACTATACCCGAGCTTCATTCAAACCAATATTCCTAGTGATGTGCAATGTTCTCCAAATTCTTCTAGTTGCTGCTTTCCTGCTATAAAGGAAAGATGGTTGGGTTTGGCATCAGAAAACTAAAGTTGGAATAACACCTCTGCTACTTATTACATCTAGCTTTAAATAAATCACCTAACTTCTCTAAGCCATTGTTTCCTCATCTGTAAAATAAAAGATTCAACTAGAAGGCTTCTAAATTCCCCTCAAGCTCTAAATTAATGATGCTGCTATCCTGTTAATTGTATTTAGCCACAGCATCTGAGATCTGATTTTAACTCAGGTCTTCTCAATTCCAGGTTCAGTTTTTTATCCATTGAACCACCTAGCTGCCTCCATTAATCTTACAAGTCCATTCTCCAAGAAGCCATAGTGTGCACAGCAGCCACATTCTGGTAAAAACTGTCTCAGCTCACAGCCTAAACCACATTGAAGATAGCTCAAATATGAGTTAGGGAGATGTGTATTCCAAATACGTAAAGACTTCTTCAGATGAGTACAGTCTGCTCTCAATGGTCATGAAGGCAGCTGAAGCAGGCAATGTGGAGCACTTAGAGCTCGGTCAGACATTAAAGATACCAAGATCATCCACTCCCTCTCAGGCCATCAACTATCATCTTGACTTTTGTCTGGTCACTGGACTTCAATGATTCTGGAAGAGAGAGTAAGGATGATGATTTTGTGCAACTTTGTCTTACTTAAATCCAAATCACTCACAAGTCAAGACATCACCTTGTGATGTTTATTGGTCTTCTTTAAAAGAAAGGATGAACAACAATTGAGCCACAGAAAGAACATTACTAATCCCCTTCTTTGAAATCCAAAGCTATATTAAAGATGTTGGTCTAACCATTGACCCTGGGAAAAGAAAGTGGATGGAAAAACATGTTGCCCAGATTGTGACATACAAGCAAATTGACAACCCTCCAAATAATAAGTAGTTAAATAAGAATATCATGAACAGCAAGTGCATATGGACAACATCCTGCCTAAAATTGAATAGCAGAATGTGATCAAATCCGATCATATTTAGGAAATTCCATAGTGCTTCTACAGAGGTCATAAAGTTCACATTGACATACATCATTATGCTAATATCAACATTTTCCCAGATATGCTTGTGAATCAATGATATATGATTTTGAGTTATGAAATATTACCGTATCGTAAGAATCACAATTAAAAATAAACCCAAGGGCAGTGGGAATATGCAATGATGACATGTTACTATAATGACTTGTGCATGACATGTGGGGAAAAAAAAAGATAGTCCTATATTTCTGGGACTAAAAGAGGAAGCAGGCTGCTTAGGCATTAACAGTGAAAGACAGAAAATGAATGTAACGCTGGTACACTGAGTAAAAGAGTAACACTGCTAACATGTTAGATAAATATTTTCTGGGGCATTTAACAAAAATAGGGACAAGAACCTCACAAGTTGAAAAAGCATTCAAGACTAACAGCCTCATCAGGGAGAACCCATGGCATTGAATTCATTGATCCACAAGAATTTCAGCAAAAATAGCCCTATGGCAAATAAGACTTTAATACAACAGTAATTTATTGCTACAAAACTATTCTCACCTTACTCTACATTAGTCCTCCAACAAACTACAGAAATTCAAATAAACTACAAAAGCAGACATTGAAGCAAAGTACTTAACAAACATTTATCATCCTGCTACAGACATACATTGTGTTTTAGGGTACTGATAGCCACTGAATTGATTATCAGACTGATCCTACTCAAAGAATTTAGAAGTACTAAACATGTTAGAGGGTCAGAATGGGCAGGAGACCAGTGATTAAATATTTGGTTCTTAGAAAGTTTTGTTTTGGATAAGGGGAAAGGTATTCTTTTATATATATATATATATATATATATATATATATATATATATATATATATATATATATATATATATATATAATTTATAACAAGACTTGAAGAAGGAACAGGAATTACTTCTGCTGCCTACCTTTAGAGCTCCAACTTGACATATAGCACTGGACTAAATATTTCAGTCTTGGTAATCTGCTGGAGATCAATGTGTTTGTATCAGGAGCATTTTTTAAAAATTTCTCTATACTACTGCTTTGGGAACTGCCTCTACAGCTTAGATGATTAAATGGTTATACAAAATCTGGAAGAAGCATATTTGTTTCTGTTTATCATCCCCTTCCTTGAAATATTGATGATGAGGGTAGTTTCAGCTAGTATAGTATTGTTAGTTAATAATGCTTGAATGTACTTTTCAGTTTTCACTTACTTTCCGCTTTCCTATTGTGAAAGAAAACTCACTAATTCTGGGAACTGTGAGAAAATAAACTTATTCTTTCATAAATGTTGTTTTGTTCTTTATAGAAAATACTCTGAAGATATATAAATCATGATGGAAATTTCTAAAGTGTGAGACGTGAGCAAAAAGTGTCTCCATGGAAGAAGCCTGACTGACTTTGAGTTTCCTGAAGTTTACAATTGGAAAAAGTCATATGTAGGATAAAAGTTTACATATGTAAGAGCCACTAAAATGTCACACACACACACACACACACACACACACACACACACATACATACACACAAAAACTGAAAGGTTGGGGTAGAGTGGATTGGAATAATAAAGGAAAGAAAGTATTGGTTTTCTTAATTTCTTTATTTAAAAGTTATGCACATGGAATTTCTATAACTGTCAAATTTCTGGCCAGATAAGATTAGATAAAGCAACCATTCAACCAATCTCTCAGTAGTGAATTATTAAATGCTTATTATGTGCCAGGCACTGTACTACGTGTAGGCATTCTCCTACATTCTACTACAAAGGAGAATGAAAATGGTGCCTAGATTCAACATGTACAAGAATAGGTATGGATATTTTTAGAGGCAGCATGGTATTGTTGACATAACACTGGAGTCAGAATCAGAAAGGAAGGACTTAGTTTGGATCCTTTCTCAGACATTTACTAGCACCCGTGTGACCCTGGACAAACCATTTAACTTTTTGGGCCTCATTTTTCTTATTTCTTAAATGACTTGGATAGACCCAATTTCTAAAGTGCCCTCCAGGTCTAAACATATGATCTTATGAAATTATTAGAGGGGAATAAACTAGAATCTGGGGTAGAAAATGAGAAAGGGAGAACACAAAGAAGATTGAGAAAAGACTAAGGAAGAGGATAATTAAAGTCAGTTTTGAAGGAATCTAGGTATTGTAAGAAGAGAAGCTAAGAAGTGAGGGTATTCCAGGCATGGATGGCAACCAGTTCAAGAGCATAGAGACAAGGGATTTAGTGTCTTGTGTGAGGAATACTAAATAGGTCTAAATAAAAGCAGGAAGGACCCACTGAAGTCGTTAAGTAGAAATCACAAGGTAGGACAACTGGAAATACTCAAGAAGATGAGTCAATTTGTTATTTTCATAGAATGACAGAATGAAATAATCTCTCTGCTGGAATGAAAGTAAAAAGTCAGCTTGTCCATAATATTTACTCAAATGAGCTTGAAATGTACTAAAATAGAGCTTTTCATAAAACAAAAAATTCTCTGGCCATTTTTCTCTGGACTCTTCTTTTACAATGAAGCCCATGTGTATTTCATGAAGAAAGGCATGATTGTGTAATGAAAGAATGCTGGGACCAAACCCTGGATCACTCCCACTATCTGTTTTATCCATTCCTCTGAATGAGTTGGAGAAAGCCAGTGTGTTGATAGGGTGGACTACAAATTTATGTTACACACTTTGAACTGGGCTCTAACTGCTAAATATTAATCATGTTACTCTTCCCTGGCCTAACATCTAATCCTAATCCATCAGACATTCAAAATATTCCCAATTCTCGAATGTCCTCCAATACCACCACTCTGTCTCAGTAGAGGGCTTTGCCACATACATAAATTGAGACCATTCTTTCTTGGGTCCCCCCTCCTCCACAATTCTATATTTCAATACTCTTCAACAGCATTCTCCACTCCATCCTCCTTTGGTCCAATCTCTGATGAAAAGGTGGAAATCATCCTAAAAACAAATGCCAACCCCTCTGTGACCTTGATCCCATTCTCCTCTTCCAGTAGCCTGGCCCTTAGATCTTCCCCTGGCCCTTCCTTATTTTCACCCCTACTTTATCTGCCAACTTCTTCATTGTTGTTTGCAAGCATTCCCAGATTTCTGCTATCCTTAAAAAATAGGATCAAAACTAACTGAAAACAATAAAATCCCTTCACCTGACTATACCATTCCTTCAAGCTATCACCCTCTTTCTCCTTCTTCATACTCAAATTCTAGAGGGCATAGACTACAATAGAAGGAGGATTGGCAGCCAGAGGACCTAGATTCCATCCCACACTCTTTTACTTATTACTTATGTGAACTTCAGCATGACATAAACTCTAAGCCTCAGTTCCTCATCTAGAAATGAGTGTTAGAAAAGATAGTCTCTATAGGTCTTTCTAGTTTTAATTTGTGATTCTATAGTCTTTTATAATTTTATCTATACTCTTTAACTCCATTTTCTCAGTAATTATTCTCTTCTCAACATTTTCCAGTCTGGTTTTTGTCCCCATGACTTGATCATTTAACTGCTTTCTCCAGGTTAGTGATGACCTCTTTACTGTCAAATCTAATGACCTTTTCTTAATCCTCATCCGTCTTGAACTCTGTAACATTTACCAATGCTGATGATCTTCTTTCTGTGTACTCTCTCTTCCCTTAGTTTTCATGACACTGCTTTTTTATAGTTATTTTCCTGATAGATCCTTTTCAGTCTCCTGTGCTAGGTTATTATGCATGCCTTCATCCCTTCGTCTTGGAGTCTCTGTTCTCTTTCAAAAACTTCTCTTAGCTATCTTATCACTTCCATGGATTCAACTATTATTTCTATGCAGATATAACTTACCAATCCTAACTTGTGCCCCTGAACTGCAATCTCACAATTTCAACTTCCTTCTCAATATCTCAATATACATATACCATATGTATCTCAAGTTCAATATGTCTAAAAAAGAATTCAATGTCTTTCCCTCTAAGCCCACCCCCTTTTTCAGCCTCCCTGTTTCTCTTGAGGGCACCTTCTTTTTAAGAGACTATTTCAACAATCTGGCTAGCAGCTGCTGTGAGGATGTAAATCAACAACAACCAGCTCACAGAATGCTGCAAGCCCAGGTCCTTTTCATCTGCTTTACTAAGGAAAGCAACTTTAAGGGGTTAACAGTCTTACTTTATTCCAGCATACAAATGTCATTTACTTAGTTCAGGGGAAAAAACAGGCACCCTGAATTACAGACCAAATACAATTCATAGTTATCAACATCTGGGTGTACAGCCAGGGAGCTCGTTATAATGGCTGGCCCAGAGTCATGTGCCACCCCTGCTGTGGCTCAGAGCTCCGAGTGAGAATGCTAACTTCTGTGCTTTTATATCCTGTTCAGGGCCCGAGGGCCCTGACCTCACCCAGGCTGGGCTTGGAGAAGTTCCATGCCCCCAATATCACATCAGATACAAACCAATGGCTCCCAGTTGTCTCAGTGCTGAGAAATACAAAAACATCCCACCTTATCTGCCCCATTCAAACAAAGGCCAGAATCATTAAAGGTCAACAGCAAAAGTCCCACTTTAATTACTATTACAGTGACTCAGATTGGATCATATCACCTGGCACCTCTCCTCTTTACTCCAGAGACTTTCCAAGGAGACCTAAGGTGGCTTCTATGCATAGACTTTCTAGGGAGTCTTAGTCAACCCTACATCCAGGTCACTCATTGGTAGCCTCTCTTTTTACCACAGGGAATTCTCAAGTTCCAGAAGCCTTTCTTGATCAGATGATCTACTTTGACTTGCTAGCTCCTGCCTCTTTTCTGGACTTCTTCGGGCCATACCTATACTTGTTCCTGCCTGGTGTGAGATGACTGTCCCTTCTATCATTCTCATTTACTTACTAATTTTTACTCTATCCTTATGTATCTGCTTTGTTGCTGCCTACAAACTCACTCATGCTACCAATTCAAAAAGGCAAAAAAAAGGAAAAAGAAAACTGTGACATGATTTGATTATCCCTGCTAGGTGACATAGTATATCTCTCCTGCCTATGATGGCTAAATTCCTTGAGAATACTATCTACAGTTTCCATGTACAATTGATTCCCCGACTTCCTTCCCTTGTCATTCTTTTCTATACCCTTGAAATCTGATGTCCAACCTCATTATTCAACTGAAACTGATCTCTACAAAATTAACAATGATCTCTTAATTGCCAAATCTAATAACCTTTTTTTCATTACTCATTCTTCTTGACCTTTTTGTGTAGGCTTTGAATTGTTGATGACCTTTTTCTCCTGAAAACATAGGTCTCTAGGTTTTTGTGGCACTGTGCTCTCCCTCTTCTCCTACCTTTACGATCTCTTCTTATCAGTCTTATTTTCTGTATTTTCCTCTAGACAGCACCCACTAATCTTGAGTGGCTCCCAAGGTTTTGTCCTGTATATTCTTATGTTCTCCCTCTACCCCATATCATTTGATAGCATCATCAACTCCCATGAATTTAATTATTCCCTGTATATAAATGATTCTTTGACTTAGTTATCCAGCTCTAACCTCTTTCCTGACATGTAATCTCATATCACTGCTTATTGAGTATCTTGACTTTAATGTGTCATCAAACTCTACATGTCCCAAACAGAAATAATAATCTTTCTTCTCTAGCCCTTCTCTTTCCCCAGCTTCTCTACTATTGTTGAATATACCACTATTGTCACAGTTACTCAGGCTCACAACTTCAGTGACAATCTTGTTTCCTCACATGCACTCCAATCTCTTGCCAAGTCTTGTTTCCAATTTCATGACATCTTTTGCATTTGTCCTCTTCTCTCCTCTCACCTTGGTATGGGCCATTACCACCTCATACTTAGAGTGTTTTATCTTACCTATCTGTTTTATCTTACATATCTGAAGTCCCCCCGATGGGGTGCTAATAATGGATCCCTAAAAGGCCCTGGACTTTTCCATGTGGCCAAGCTCCCCTGGACCTGGGCAATGTGGGGAAGTCCAGGGTGTTTTAGGCATCCTTCATTAGCACCCCATCACCCCCATTTCAGTCAGTGCCTCATCCTCATCTGCCAAAGTGATCTTCCTAAAGATCCTTAAGATATTGTAGTTAGTTCTGCTATAACAATTGCTTTGAAAATGCAAATTTTTCATTCTGATTGATCTATTAGAAAACAATTTGAGCATAATATGAATTTGACATTTGCTTCTATGAGATTTTGTCCTTGAGAAACAGTAAGAATACAAAAAGTGCACCACTTCACAACTCACAAACTATAATTTTCCCTATGTCTACTTCTACAAACAAGCCTTTTTTCAGAGTAAAGTGACATATTCACTTTATATCATATGGTACATAGGAACTGTGGATGGAAGAGTGTTGCTCCACATGGACTTTGCCAACCTGTGGGAAAGAGGGCACAGGCCAAGCAGCAACCTGAGGCTATGGATGCCATTACCATTTATTGTAGTATTTATATATTTCTTAACCATTAAACATGTATTAAGTTACCATTTTTATTGTGTTCTTAATTTTTTATGTTGCTGATGAAGTTTTTGAGTTTTGTGCCCCTAAACCCATTATTCTCATAAGCCTGTGATTTTAATTGCTTGATTTTGCATAACATGGTGAATTTTAGGACTACACATGTTCCTTTATAGCAGATCTAACTCTACTTCTTGCGTCAGATATAAATTTCTGTTTAGCTTCTAAAGACCTTCACAACCTGGCTCCTTACTACCTTTCCAGTCTTCTTACATTTTATTCTCTTCCATATACTTTATAATCTTGTAACATAATCCTACTTGCTGTTCTTTAATTACAATAGGCCATCTCCCTACTCTGTGCCTTTTCATTGGCTATAACCCCTGATCTGGTCTCCTTCCTCACCTCCCCTTCATGACTTCCCAAACTTCATTCAGGATTCAGCTTACATCCTACCTTTGGCAAGAGGCCTTTTCTTACCTGGTGTACATTTCTTAAGTTTCCCCTGAGATCACCTTCCATTTATCTTATCTATCTTGTATTTATATAGTTGTTTACATGTTGTTTCTCCTATAAGAAGGTGAGATCTTTGAAAACAGGGACAATGGTTTTTTTTATTGTTTATTTGTTTAGTTGTTTTTGTTTTTGCTTTTCCTTTCTTTGTATCCCCAGAACTTCGCATAGTGCCTGGCACATGGTAAGTACTAAACAAATGCTTGTTGACTGGACTGATACAGTTATTATTGCCAACTTTGGGAAAAGTTTCACTGAAATTCAGGTAAATTCTGTCTATAGATAGCATGCTACCTGTAGGAGAATAGTACAGTGTACTTACTAGTTTGCCTCTCTACTAACCCTGACAATTAAAAAAAATGACATTAGTCTAACCTGATTGGTTCTAAATGAAATAGCCTAGACTCTTTTTAATTTTTGTTCTGTTTTCTAAATTGTGACAAATCATCTCTGTGACTTTATATTCTATTTTTTTCTTTCAGATTTTTGGTTTTAGGAATTGAAAGTCAAACTCACTGGGATATGGCTCAAAGATAGCACACTTGTGCCTTTATTGAAAACTGGAACTTTCACTGTTCTCCCTGTTGGGGTGCCACCCTTATTCACCACAAATTTTCAGTGATGCTAGGCATGAGTTTGTAATTCCATCTGCCATTTCCCTTTTGTACCCTGAGAATTATTTCATTTCTGTGTGGCAGCAGGGACTTGTTAAAAATTGTTAGGTGATTTCTTAACATTCTCCACTTTTTCTTTTGTTTCCACTTCCTGCTAATCTTTAAAAAAAATATACTTTCAATCTGAAGATGATTCTCCTTTATAGAGAAGATAAGATTAGATGTAAGCTCTGCCAAATCTAGATTAAATGAAGAAGATGATGATGATAATATTTTTGAAACTTGCGTATGTCTTTACAAATGTTATCTCTCAACAACAACCCAAAGATCTTGACAACTGATCCTGTCACTTCCTGGCAAATAGAAGGACAGGAAAATATCAGATTTTATATACTTGGGCCCCATGATCACTGCATACAGCAACTGTAGCCATGTAATTAAAGGGTGCTTGCTCCTTAGAAGGAAAGCAATGGCAAATCTGAACAGCATTGAACAAAAAGGAAAAGGGGATGGGAGAAGATGAAATGGATAGATAGTATGGAAACAACAAATTTAACTTGGACAGACTTCAAGAAATAGTGGAGGATAGAAAGGCTGGGTACAGCATAGTGTCACAAAGAGTCAGACAGAACTGAATGGCTGAACAGAATCAAAAATATCTTGGGTTTTGTTGATAAAAACTTTAGGAACCAATATACCTTCTCACCATGTTGAAGCACTTGAGTAGGACTATGTGGAGCCATTTATGAAATGTTTTATTTCCTATTTAACAACAAAATCATATAAAGACTACTAAAATGAGTGCATTTATATTTCTCACTCCCCTCCCTCCTTTAAATGTCAATGGAGATTTGGGTGATAAATAAACAAGGTACTAATATTGGAAACACATGACCTGCATCTTTAGCTTCTACCATGTCAATGACTGGCCCTGTGCAAGAATGGGAAGGAAAGAGAGAATTAGCTCAGTAGAGGGAGGCAAATAAGGTCAAGAATATGGGAAGAATAAAGCAGGAGGAATGAATGAAAATCTGTAAATCTCAAAATCTATCCCTTTGCTCTCTCATTTCAAGAAGGAATGCTTTAACATCCGTCATGGGATTAGACCAGTAAGGCTGAATTAGATGATTTTAAAACATATCTTACATGCACCGCAATTTTTTAAAATAGTTACAGGTCTAAAGAATAAGTCAGCATTTGGGCACCATGACCCATTAGAATATTAAAAGTTCTCCTATTTGAATAAGGAAACAAGATATAGTCAGTGTATATCTCACTACATGAGTCCTTTCCTGATCCCATAGCTGTCACTATCAACCCTCACTCCATGTCAGTTTCATATCCCTATGCATATCTATGTGTGTACACACACACATACACACACATACACATACACATGTAATATGTATATGTATTGTCTTTCCTGATAGAATGTTCAGTTCCTTTAAAGTCACGGGCAGTAGTCAGGTGATCCAGGGATATAGTATTATGCCTGGTGTCAGGAAGACCTGAGTTCAAAATCTGCATCAGCTGTGTGACCTGGGACAAAAAATAACAATAGCTCTCATTTATATAGCACGAATTGTGTGACTGGCATTATGCTAAGTGCTTTATAAACTTTATCATTTTTGATCCTCACAACGATCCATGAAGGTAGATGTTATCATCCTCATTTTATAATTGAGGGAACAGAATTAGTTCATTTGCCCAGAATTAGAGAGCTAATAAGGGTCTGAGGTAGAATTTGAAATCAGGTCTTCCTGAGTGCATGCCTGGAGCTCTATCCATTGTGCCACCTAGCCATCAAATCCCTTAATCTCTTACTTAACCTCACTCATTTAACCTAACCCATACAACCTCTCTCAAATTCAATTTTCTCATCAGTAAAATGGGGATTATAACAGCACCTACCTCACGGGGTTATCTCACAAGTGAGATAACATGTTTAAAGTGTCTATAAAGCTTAAAGCTTTATACAAATGCAACCCTATTACTATCCCATTTCTGTTTTTATATCTCTGGTATCTAACACGGTATCACATTATAGCAAATGTTTGATCATGTGATATTGAGTATTTTATTCTTAAAATAAGATTTACCTCCTATTTATCTCACGTACATGTGTATGTGCATACATGTATGCAAAACATATATATATATATACATATATATACACACATTTTGTATATATGTGGTAAATGGGAGTTAAGTTTATTATTTCTATGGTGTGTGTATACAATATGTGTATGGATACATATATAGATATGTGTGTATATATATGTATATGCTATATATGTCTTTTATGTGTATATCATTGCACAATGGCATCATTGCATGTTGTAATGTAATGTGAACACTTAGACGTCAGGAGTCATTTTTGGGGGGCCTTTTTGCATATGCTCAGGGCTTAGGACAGTATGTATTGGGAGCTACCACGTTGTAAGAGCTTAATAAATTCTTGTTGACTAGTAGGGGAACTAGTCAGACTGAATTGAATCACCTGTTTGATATAACCTCTGAGGTTCTTTCCAACTTCTAGAATCTATTTATATATGTTTCATCTACTATTAGAATGTTGATAATAATATTAATACTTATAACAGCCATAATAGTAACAGAAGTAATTGTAGGTTGATGTTATGCTTCTAGGATTCAACAGAGTATCTAGACCACCAGTCAATTATACTATATTATATTATGGACAAAACAAATTTGGAGATAAAAGTGGCATTATGGCCCCATACAGTTATTTTAAGATGTGACTTCTAATCCAAAGAAATTTTGTGCAAATCTTTCTGATTTTACCTCTATTAAAAAAGAGAAAAGCCTCCGAACAAATAAAATTTCTACTAAAAGTCCAACAAAAGCTACCCACAGAATTGTTTTAAAGTTTAAGCAAAATTATTTATTCTCCAGAGAAAATAAAATTGTAGCAGCTGTCAGAGCTGGATTTGCTGCCTACAAAATAAGGTTTGAGGAATCCAGGGAAAAAACCCTTCTCTCTGGACTATTCCCCACCTCCTCACAAAAGTGAAGAAACAACAACAACCCACCACCACTTCACACCTGCCCATTCTCCCACCATATGCATGGGAATGGGTACTGGTGAATAGGCATTTTTGCCAAGCAAAACTTTAGTATAGATGAATTCAAGAAAATCTACTGAAAGGAAGATGTGAAAACAAGGGATTTTGAGGATGCTGTACATCTGCAGAGGTGCTATGTGTCTGGGAGGTAAAGAAAAACTTTGAAGTAAGGGAGGGTGTTTATTCTCTCTCTCTCTCTCTCTCTCTCTCTCTCTCTCTCTCTCTCTCTCTTTCTCTCTCTCTCTCTCCGTCTCTCACACACACACACTCCAACTTACTATTATAAAAGGTTATACAAAAGGGCCTTAAATAGGATGGTATTTCTGTTTTAAAACTATTTTTCATTATAAATAACATGTTTAGCTCTATTTGATAGAGCGATGGATATTATATCTTCAGGTGTTTTTGGGGAATGAATGACCTATGTATTTAGTATAAACATGACTATATTTGTCATTTATTTGTGACATCATCTATGATTATTTCTCTGCAATAGAACTGTCTCACTAATACTCCATTTATTCTAGATTTCCATTTAAAAAAAATTTACGGGGGCGGAGCCAAGATGGTGGCTGGTAAGCAGGGACTAGAGTGAGCTCCGTACCAAGTCCCTCCAAAAACCTATAAAAAATGGCTCTGAACCAATTCTAGAACGGCAGAACCCACAGAACAGCAGAGGGAAGTAGGGCTCCAGCCCAGGACAGCCTGGATGGTCTCTGGGTGAGGTCTATCCCACATGGAGCTGGGAGCAGGGAACTGAGTGGAGCAGAGCCCAGCCTGAGCAGCGTGGAACAACCAAACCAGAAGCCGGGCGGAGGGGGCCCTAGCGCCCTGAATCAGAGAGCTGTGGCAGTTACCAGACTTCTCAACCCACAAACACCAAAGACTGTGGAGAAGGGTAGTGGGAAAAGCTGCGGGATTGGAAGGAGTTCGCGGTTCAGCTTCCAGCCCCAGGGGCAGTGGAGGTGGGGCAGCTACAGTTGCTGCTGCTTCTGGCCCCAGGCCCACCTGGTGGGAGGAATTAAGTGGCGGATCAGAGCAGGAGTGCACAGCTTGCTGAAGATCTAAGCCCAGTCTGGGCTGGGGGTCCTTGGGGAAGGAGGAGTGCTGGTGTGACAGAGCTGGCACCTGCCCCCCAAACGTGGAACATAGAACTCGTTAGTTTACAAGCAGTCATACCCCACTGAAAACATCAACGGTCAAGTTAGTTGGTTGGGAATATGGCCAGGCAGCGAAAGCACACCCAGATTCAGTCTCAGACTTTGGATTCTTTCTTTGGTGACAAAGAAGACCAAAACATATAGCCTAAAGAAGACAACAAAGTCATAGAGCCTACAACAAAAGCCTCCAAGAAAAACATGAACTGGTCTCAGGCCATGAAAGAGCTCAAAAAGGAGTTGGAAAAGCAAGTTAGTGAAGTAGAGGAAAAATTGGGAAGAGAAATGAGAAGGATGCAAGAAAACCATGAAAAACAAGTCAATAACTTGCTAAAGGAGACCCAAAAACATACTGAAAAATACACTGAAGAAAACAACACCTTAAAAAACAGACTAACTCAAATGGCAAAAGAGCTCCAAAAAGCCAATGAGGAGAAGAATGCCTTGAAAGGCAGAATTAGCCAAATGGAAAAGGAGGTCCAAAAGACCACTGAAGAAAATACTACTTTAAAAATTAGATTGGAGCAAGTGGAAGCTAGTGACTTTATGAGAAATCAGGATATTATAAAACAGAACCAAAGGAATGAAAAAATGGAAGACAATGTGAAATATCTCATTGGAAAAACCACTGACCTGGAAAATAGATCCAGGAGAGATAATTTAAAAATTATTGGACTACCTGAAAGCCATTATCAAAAAAAGAGCCTAGATACCATCTTTCAAGAAATTATCAAGGAGAACTGCCCTGATATTCTAGAGACACAGGGCAAAATAGAAATTGAAAGAATCCATCGATCACCTCCTCAAATAGATCCCAAAAAGAAATCTCCTAGGAATATTGTCACCAAATTCCAGAGCTCCCAGATCAAGGAGAAAATACTGCAAGCAGCCAGAAAGAAACAGTTTGAGTATTGTGGAAACCCAATCAGAATAACCCAAGATCTGGCAGCTTCTACATTAAGAGATCGAAGGGCTTGCAATGCGATATTCCGGAGGTCAATGGAGCTAGGATTAAAACCTAGAATCACCTACCCAGTAAAACTGAGTATCATGTTCCAAGGCAAAATATGGATTTTCAATAAAATAGAGGACTTTCAAGCTTTCTCAGTGAAAAGACCAGAACTGAATAGAAAATTGGACTTTCAAACACAAGAATCAAGAGAAGCATGAAAAGGTAATCAAAAAACAGAAATTGCAAGGGACTTACTAAAGTTGAACTGTTTTGTTTACATTCCTACATGGAAAGTTGATGTGTATGATTCATGAGACCTCAGTTTTAGGGTAGTTGAAGGGAATATACATATACATATATACATATATATATATATGTTTATGTATATGTATATAAGTGAATGTGTATGGATGTATATATCTATGTTTATATGTATGTATGTGTATGTATGTATATATATATATGTATGTATTTATATATATATATATTTATGTAAAAGAGAGAGAGCAGACACAGGGTGAGTTGAAGATGAAGGGAAGATATCTAAAAGAAATAAAATTAAATTAAGGGATGAGAGAGCAACATACTGAGAGAGGGAGATAGGGAGAGATAGAATGGGGTGGATTATCTCGCATAAAGGTGGCAAGAGGAAGCAGTTCTGTGGGAGGAGGGGAGAGGGCAGGTGAGGGTGGAATGAGTGAACCTTGCTCTCATCAGATTTGGCCTGAGGAGGGACTACCATACATACTCAGTTGGGTATCTTACCCCACAGGAAAGAAGAGGGAGGAAGATAAAAAAAAATAAAAGGGGGGGATGATGGAAGGAAGGGCAGATGGGGGTGGAGGTAATCAAAACCAACACTTTGAAAAGGGGACAGGGTCAAGGGAGAAAATTCAATAAAGCGGGATGGGTTGGAAAGGAGCAAAATGTAGTTAGCCTTTCACAACATGAGTATTGTGGAAGGGTTATACATAATGATACATGTGTGGCCTAGGTTGAATTGCTCGACTTCTTAGGGAGGGTGGGTGGGAAGGGAAGAGGGGAGAGAATTTGGCACTCAAAGTTTTAAAAACAGATGTTCAAAAACAAACAAAAAAGAAGTTTTTGCATGAAACTTAAAAATAAGATACACAGGCAATGGGGCATAGAAATTTATCTTGCCCTACAAGAAAGGAAGGGAAAAGTGGATGAGATGGGAGGGGGGTGATAGAGGGGAGGGCTGACTGGGGAACAGGGCAACCAGAATATAAGCCATCTTGGAGTAGGGGGGAGGGTAGAAATGGGGAGAAAATTTGTAATTCAAACTGTAGTCAAAATCAATGCTGAAAACCAAATATGTTAAATAAATAAATTTAAATTAAAAAAAATTACAGAATGTATAATACAATAAATAGCTGCTCAATCTCTTTTCTACCTTATGGGACCTTGCTTTGTCTTTTCAAAAGCTTTTCTTCTGAGCATGTTTTACACATTGGCCAATGTCTAGATTTGAATTAGACATCTGGGTTGCGCAGTGGATAGAGAGTCAGGCCTGGCGTTAGGAAAACCAGGGTTCAAAAACAGCCTCAGACGCCTACTAGCTGTCTGACTCTGGACAAGTCATTTAACCCTGTTTGCCTCAGTTTGCCCATCTGTAAAATGAGTTTTAGAAGGAAATAACAAACCACTCCAATTATCTTTGCCAAGAAAACCCCAAATGGCATCATTAAGAGTTGGACATAAACAACTGAACAACAACAGATTTGAATTATGGTGGAAACCAATTTTGGTTAAACCTTTCACGTTGCCATCCTTTAATCTTTAGCACTGATTTGGTGAATGTGCTAGAGCTATGTGAAGTCCTATGAAAGAATGTCCATGGAATGGCTAAAATAGGAATTTCTGCATCTGATTTTTCTGCTAAAGCATTTTAAAAGCAAGGAAACTTCTATGTGATCTATTACATTGGTATTGGTCCTTTTAAAAAAAGTAATTAACCTTAGGAGAGACACATTTTACCTTTCAGGAATATCAAATGTTTCTCTTGTGTTTAAAAAATCTGGATTTGTATATATGCCTCTTTATACACAAATAGGCAATTTGTACTGGTCTTTTGGGAAAAGATCTCATCATCACATAAGATATTTTTTTAACACTTTGGCCTTCCCTCAATGCAAGTACAAACTACTTTAGGATTATAGTTCAAGCCTAATTTTTTAGTTAGTTTTCTTTTTGCTGTTTTTGTCATCACATATTTGATGCACATATTCAGTTTGTATATAATACTGGTGAAATGGTGACATGGTAACCTGTGCATGGCAATAAATTGAGCTGAAAAGTCAAACATCACCAATACTATGGAGGATCAATTTTCCTTACATGCAACGAAACTCCAAATTTTGTTTCATTCTCTCATCCTTCACCTGACCACCCATTACCTTCTCAAGAACCATTAGTTCTCTTAAACAAAGACAGAATTAGGAATAGGTCAGGACAACATTCCCCTATAAAAATAGTCAAAGGATATGGGTAAACAATTTTTAAAAGAATTCAAAAATATTAATAATCATAAGAAAGAATGGTATAAATTACTAATAGGAGAAATGCCCATAAAACAACCCTAAGGTTTCATTTCACTTTCAGCAAATTGGCAAAGATGACAAAAGACAGAAACAATTAATGTTGGAAAGGTTATAGAAAGAAAAGAAAGGCATATTAATCCATTACTTAGCGCAACAACAAATTGATAAAAAGATTAACAAGAGCATCATTCTGAAAAGCAAATTAAAATTATGCAAAAAGAATGATTAAATTATCCATATCCTTTGATTCAGGGATTCCTCTATTAAGCCTATATCCTAAGAAGACCACTGAAAAAAAGAAACTATCCATATACAACAACATATTTATGGCATCTGTCTCTCTCTGTCTCATAGAAGCAAAGACGTGGAAGGAAAGTAGAGGCTTATCGATTAAGGAAGGGTTGATCAAATTGTGGTATATGAATATTATGAAATATCACTGTGTTGTAAGAAATAATGAACATGATGAATTTAGAGAATTATGGAAATATTTCAATGGATTCATACAGAGTGAACTAAATAGAGGCCAGAAAAGAAGATGCAAAATAACCATAGCAATGGAAATGAAAAGTACAACAACAAAACAATCAAAACAGAATGCTGTGAAATTACAATGACCAAGTTTGGCCCTGAAGAAGATGCAGGACAATAGATATGGAATATTACATATGATGTTAGACTGTTCTGATGCGCTAATTAGTTTGACTAAACAACGTTCATTCATTCATGGATTGATTTATTTATTGATTTAGTCATTCATTTATTTATTAATTTTACCTTCTTAATTCCTTCTTATGAGAAAGGACTCTTGAGGAAGGGGAGGTGTAGGAATAAATCAGGAAACATTTATGTGAAAACAAAAATATGATAATTAAACTTTCAAAAAAGGAGTAGGCCAGGCAAGCAACTATTTATGGCACAATGCAAAGGATCCCAATTAAGGTTAATTTGTGCATGGCTACATGGCACAATGGATAGAACATAAGGCCTGGAGTCAGGAAAACCTGAGTGCAACTCTGAGCTGAAAAATTTATTAGCTGTGTGACCTTAGGCAAGTCACTTAACTTCTATTTGACTTGGTTTTCCCATCTGTAAAATGGGAATTATGATAACACCTACCTCCCAGGGTTGTTGTAAAATTCAAATCAGTTACTCATTGTAAAGTGCTTAGAACAATGAATGTCAGATAGTAAGCACTATACAAATGTTAGCTATTATTATTTTGTAATTTTCTTTTTTTATAAAAACACATATTTCAATTCCACAAAGTTCTGGTCCCCATGATACATTGTTATTTATTTTAGGAGAATTTAAGTGACTAGGATTACACTAAAGGGTTAACCCTCCAGCATAATGTACTTCATAAAGAATTAAATTTTCAAATGCCATGGGCAGAATTCATAAAGCTTTTCTATGGTATACAAAAACTTTGTCTTGATTCTACCCCTTATGCTCCCTCAATTAAATCCCAGGACTTCAAAGGATTCTATAACAACCAAATGAAAGTATAAATGAATGATAATGGCCTTAAACATATTTTATGGGATTGGGGTGGCTGCTACTTTAGCAAGGAATTAAAGGCTTAGAGGGATGACCCTCTTGTAGTGGAGTTTGAAACATTAGCAGAGTGGATAAAGTCCTTTCACAGTGTTAACAACATCATTCCATAAAGAGAAACCTACCCACCTTACCAGGATGACCTCTCACAACTAAAACCATACATTATATTTACACTGTCTATAATAGTACAGTTGGGTGATAGGACAAAACAGTCGAGCAAAATTTAGTTGCCTGGAGAGAAATTCATCAGTATTCTATGCCAGTGAGTGCCTTTTTCTTCACAGATGATTGTGCACTCAGTCCAGCCTCGAGGCTGATATGGAACAGAATGTGGATCCTCTGCCACTTGTGCTAATTTTGGCTTGTCAATTAACACCAAGAAGACAGATGTTCTCCACAAGCCAGCACCACACCATCCATATGTGGACCCATCGGTTATAGCAAATGGAGAAATTTTGAGTGCTGTAGCTAAGTTCATTTACCTTGGCAATATCCTTTTCAAGGATGTACACAGAGATGACAAGTTTGATTCCCTCATTGCCAGAGCTAGCTCCAAAGGAAAATGTGAGAGAAAACAGGTATAAGGCTGCCTACCAAACTGATGGTCTACAGAGCCATTGTGCTGACTTCATTATTGTATACCTATGAAACTGGGACAGTCTACCAGCTCCATGCCAGGAAACTGAATTACTTCCATTTGAATTGTCTTGGGAAGATTCTGAAGATAAACTGGCGAAATAAGGTACCAGACATTCAGATCCTTTTTATAGGTGAACTGCCAAGTATTCAAACTCTGCTGCAAAGAGCATGACTGATGGACTGGCACACTGTTCAAATGCCAAACGTACATTTGCCTACAAGACTGTATTACAAGAGAACTCACACAAGTGCTCCCAGGGAGATCAGAAGAAACAATACAAGGACACTCTCAAGGTCTCTCTGAAGAACTTTGGTATTAATTGTGAGACATGGGAGATACTGGTATAGGACTGTCCAGCATGGTGTGCCTTCAGCAAAGAAAACACTGCTTTATGAGCAATGCCAAATTATGGTAACTCAAAAGAAATGTGACATGCTCAAATTTAGAGACATCTCCCTCCCAAATAGGGCTATTTGCGCCCAACCTGTGGTAGAGGCTTTCAAGATAATATTGGTCTGATCACCCATGGTTAGACATAACTGTACATTGATTCTGAAATGATAATGTTGTTTTGGTCCTCTTCAAGTATGCATGACAAGAATCAACCAGTTGGTTAACAACAAAGACCAAATGTTTGCTGCATTGGTCAAGTGTCTCTTTTCTCAAATTTAACGTCCTTCAGTTATAAGTCAAGATAGTAGGTAATAGGACTGTCTAAAGAGAAAGCACATTTTTTAGGATTCTGATTCAAGGTATAATTTGTTCCCATTCCCAATCTAAGTGTTTTCTACCCATGATCAATTAAAAAACAAACAAGTTATTCTCATTCACTTTCATTTTGTTGGTGTTATTGTTATCCAGCGGATCCTCTTAAGTGAGTCAATTGTGAAGAAATCAATTTCCAAGGTTGTCAATAGGATATATTTTACCTTATACCATAAATGTAGCATAAACATGGACTTAAAAAGCAGAGTAGTCAGGGAATTTTTGAATCGATTATTATGGTATGTTAATATGTCCATAATACATTTTTTCTTGTACTTACCCTGGGCAAGTGACCCTGGGTAAGTCACTTAATCTCTGCCTCACTTTTCTCAAATATAAAATGGAAAGGATAACAGCATTTACCTCACAGGGCTGCTGTGATAATAACAAGATAGTATTTGTAAAGAGCTTAGTACAATGCCTAGCATGTAGTATTTAAATTCTTATTCCTTTCCTACCTTCCCTACCCTTCTTTCCCTTTTACCCTTTATTAATTTAAATCTGTTGAATGTAGATATGGAATAATAAATACTATAGATTATATTGTTTCTATCACCTGGCCTTATTAAAGCGTGTTCCATACATTATCTTATTTGATCTGCATAAAAACCTTGTGAGGTAAGTGCCTATAGGTATTATTATGCTTAAGTTACCAAAAAGGAAATTGAAACAAAGTGATTTGCCTGGAATCATACATTTAGTATGTGTCTTGGGCAGGATTTGAATCTAGATCTTCTTGACTCTAAGAATAGCTCTTTAACCACTATGCCATAAAATTATATGCTTAGGGAGTTACTTGGGATTGAGGTGGTATTAATAGGTTAAATGACTCATTCAGGATGACATAAATAGTCCACATTAAAGGTAGGGCTTAACCCATATCTTTCCACTGGCCTTTCTCCAAGGTTGATCCTTTATTCACTATGCTATGCTGCCTCTTGGTTCCTGAGCTTATGTTATACTGTATATCACCCCAAGTAGAAATCCTCATTTATTTTTATGACATCATGGGATGGCTCCAGTATCTTTTTTCTTTATACCACAATATTAGAAAGGAACCTTAGAAATTGATAGGGGATTTGCAAGGCCTCTAGTCCAATACCTTTACTCATTGCGTTCCCCCACCCCCACCCTATTAAATATCCCCCAGGAACGATCATGAGAATTCATTAGAAATCCTTTAGCACAGATGAAGTCATTACCTCATGAAAGCGTGGGGAGATTGTGGCTGAGATACTAAGGATGAACACAGCATTTTAGAATCCACAAGTCAGGCAGTTTATTACTCACACATACATGCAAGTGTGTGGCTTCTCAGCCCCATGAACAAGAATGACTTACCTGTACCGTGAGATGTATATCCCATATAAGAGTCCAGAACTGTTGATCTCTGTTCATTTATCTGATCTTTGTTGCTGGGCAGACTCACAGGGACCAAGTGGTAGGGGTACTTAGGAGCATTTGGCAGGACTGTATCCATCTCCACCCCATCAACCACAGACTTTGCAATTAGGAAAATTCACTAAACTGATTACGATCAGGAGGGTTTTGCCAGCATTGCATTTCTGGCTTAGATGAAGCTGGCTAACCCAATCATTAGGTACACTGAAACCTGGTACATACTGCTATATTTCCAGTGCACAGGCAGGTCAATCAGTGGTCAAACATGGAGCCACTCATGTCAGCTAGGGCTTAACAATAGTCCGATCCACAGAACCAGCTTAATTCATCATTGGATATGTCCAAATGTTAGACAACTCTTCATATAAAATCCAAACTTATTTCACTGTAACTGTGATGCATGGGTTCTAGACTTACTCTCTGCAGGCAAGCAGAATAAGTCTTATTGCACTATCGTGTGTCAGCAGTTCAGATAGTTTGAAATCATAAATCTCCTTTGGTGAAACCTTCTCTTCTTCAAACTAAACAGCCCTAGTCCTTTCAACTGTTCTTTATATGACCGATAGAGCTTCAAATAGCTTGGTTTTCTATAAGTGCTTTAAGAGTAACAATGTACTGAATACACAGCATTGTAACTTTTAAAATATGGCTCCCAGAAGTGAATCAGATAGTTATAACTGTAACCAAACCCCACTGCAGAAAAAGGAGAGATGATTTCCTATTACATTCAATATATTATACTTTTATCAATGCTGCATAAGATGGAATTAGCTGTTTGTTTCTAGGTCTCTACGTCATTTTGTTGAGTCAAACTGAGTTTGTTCTTTTCCATCATCCTTAGGGGTTCTTCACAAGAACTCTTGTCTTGACACACTGGACTCTATATATTTTTATTTTTTCAGACCCTGAACATTTACCTTTCTTCATGTCTGGTTACATTCAACCCACAATTTCAGTTTGATGAAATCTTTTATGTGTCTCTTTTATGCCAAGACCAGGGTTGTGAAGCTCAGCTATACTCTAAGCATATTCATGGCTGCAGAGTTTAAAATTGTCCAACTACAATAAAAGAAATTGAGGCAGAACTCTGAGCTAATGGCACTTTGTTAAAGGGTCCATGGTTCCTTCTAATGAAGTAGCCTTCAGATCTTCCCCTTGATCTGAGATGCCTTCCTCAAGGGCCTTATTTTTATAAGCTTTGATACCTGAACACTCTCTATAGGAACTACAAAAAATACAGAATCTCATTGGTTGATAGACCTTGTTTTAAGGGCCAAAATATGATGCATCAGATAGAAATGGAATGTCAGCAGGGGAGTCACGGGTTGGGTAAAGCAGGGAATATCTCCACTGACTAGTTGATCTTAAGATGGAGGGGTTCTTCCTCATGTTAAGCAAGAGAAGATAGTACATCACAGAGTTTCCAAAAAATAATTGAGGGACTTTGCATACTGCGCTGCCCATACTTAGCTTGGTCATGGAACTTGAGCATAACAAGATGGAGATATCTGTGTCAGCATTCTCCTGTTTATGCAAGTAAGCTTCATAATTAGTAAATAAGTAGTGGATATGAGGCCTATTATAGGGGCCTTCTATAAGAACTTATTTTATCTAGTTATTCCTATATGATTTTGGTAAAATATGGATTAGTGCATTGTTTGTTCCTATGTCTATTTTATATGACTGACTAAATATGCATTATTTGATGATATCACTTAATAGTAAAATAATTTCTGATAATCATTACCCCTTATGGGATCATACTGAACTGAATAATACTTATTAGAATTTAGCAGGGGCAAAAAATGAGTCATATCTCACATGGCATGAAGGAGCAGGGTACATGTTGAGGAATTTTTCATGTTTTGGGTTGTCCTTCCTACTCAGAAAAACGTGATTCTCTGTATTTTGCCACATAGTTTTCCGCTACACAGTTTGCAAGGAAGTAATTAGTAATCTTATAGCAGAATTTTTATTCAAAGAATAATTAAAATAAAACAAAAACTCTTGAATGATCAAATCATTTATCCTAAGGCTCCTACAATTTAAATCCACTGATTTATTTAAATTTGAAGCTTCCTCTGGTTCTCTCCACAAATATAGGTACTCAAATGTAATTGATTCATTTTGCCAGGAGCTCTATGGTCTGGATCTCTGAGCAGTTCTCTGATGTTTTCTTGTCATTGCTCTCTGGCTCTAAATCACAGAAGTCTTTTGGCACAGTCTCCTCAGAAAGGTATATTTAAAAAAAATACTTCTCGGGCTTTCAACAACAATCTCTTCTATCAAAACAAGGACAGAGGGAAGAGGGCAATTGAAGATTTCTTGCCTGGAAGAGTTACTGCTACCCCCAGAATATGTTATAGCCTGAGTGAGTTGACCTAAACTCTCAATGACCTAAACATTTAATACACATAATGAAGATTTTTACCTTTGGAAAGCATCCTAAAATAATAGGAAGAGGGCTGCCCTCAGAATAAGATAAACCAAGATTCTAACCCCCTCTCTGACACATACTACCCTTTCAATGCCACTTTTGTGGACAGGGAGACACCTTTGGAGGAGTTAATAATCTTACTTTATTCTAATCTAGTCTTCTTAAGAGGAAGTTGCTGATAATGGGAGTACTAGCTCCTACAGCATTCCCTAATCACCCTTCTTGCAGGGGCCAGCAGGAAGGCAGGGCAACTACCCTTACATCTCAATGGAATCGACAGGCATGGCATTCCACTTTCTACAATCCCCTAAATCCCCTCAAGTCTTAATAGTGACTGGTTGAGGCAGATATATTCATCCCTCTATGCATTACCCAAATTGCAAATTGGTTCCCCCAGGGGTTCCCCATGGTAGCCCGTGTGGATTCCCCACTCACTGACCATTGCCCACTTGCTTTATGGGGCAACAGACAAAGAAGGCAAATTGCCAACATTAAGCTCACAGGTTAACTTTAGCAATAGCATTATTCTTCACAAGGATAGTAAATATCACATTATGTCACTCCTTATCTCACTACAGAGTCTCAGTAGGGCTGCTTATCACTATGATTCTAGGAATTACTATCTAAGATCCACGGGGCTATTCTGGGAGTTATTATCTTGCACCTGGAAATAGACATTGCCATTGCCATGGATCCTGAGAAACTAAACTCTAAAAAGGATTAAAGAATCCTCCTTACTTACACAAATATAGGCGTATGCTTTTCCTAACAAATTCTACTCCTGTTTTTCATTTTTATGTGTGTTCATATTTCTTATACCTTCTGATTATTCTACTTTATTTCTACCTATTACGTTGTCCTCCTATTACTAAACCTACACGTCCTCCAAGGATCCCTCCTTTGTCCTCCCATTCTCATAAATCTAAACACCCTTCTATACCCCCCTATATTTTTCTCTCTTAAACCCATTCTCAATGAAAGTAGGTTACCAGAACTACCAGCCCTCCTCCCCATCTAATTCCTGTGTTGGTTCTTCCTCTTCCACCTCAATTGTATAAGATAATTATTCTTTTTATCTGTTCCTATATGGTTTTACCTTTTAAAGTCATAGAATACTCAGGTCTACCCCAATCTTTCTCATGAACTATCCAATTACTAATAACAATCTTAGACATGTTTTACATTTTACATGCATAAAAGGTAAACAGTTTGTCCTTATTGAGTCCCTTGCAATTAGTCCTTGGTATGTAAGTAGTCTTCATTTATATTTCTCTGTAATGTTAATGCAATGGGAAGATCTTTCTCACCCATTAAAAGGCCTATGTGTCCTGCTTTGAGCCTGAGTCACATGGAGCCTGACTTAGGGAGGAGCTTGCTGAATGGGTGGAGCAGGAACAGGTGGAGCAGAAAGAGTGAGAGTGAGGCAGAGCTGGGAGAGAGAGCAGGCAGAGGAGAGGCAGAGCAGCTAGTGTGAGTGAGAGAGAGGGGAATTTTTTTCTAAGGGAGCTTGTTTGTGGGGAGGTAAGAGAGGGAAGGCTTGGGAATGGTAGTGCTCCCTGGATTGGTGATGCATACACACTTCTTTGTTACAATGGTGGATTTGGCTTTCTGGCATCTGAATAAGGTATCTTGGTTTCATCTTTGAGGAAGAGAGTCTGTTATATTTCAGACCTGGAAACACGCCTGCATATTCATAGCAGCTGCTGTTGGTATCACATTGGCAATGTATTCTCTTGGCTCTTGTATATCAAATCTTCTAAGTTTAAGTGTTTTTTTTTTCTTTTAAACAAAGTCTTGAAAGTCTGATAATTCATTAAATATCCATTTTTTCATTAAGGTCTATGATAATTTTGATAAGGTTCTAATATTTTGTATGATAAGGTCTATAATATTATTCGGATAAGGATATGGTGTTTTCTGCTGGAACTGCTGTTCTTTTGCTCTTTGATATATAGTGCTCCAATACCTGTGGTCTTTTAGTGTTATCCCTGCTAGGTCTTGTATAATTCTAATTGTGGCACCACCATATTTAAAATGTTTTTTTCTTGTTGCTCTAATATGTTATCCTTGAGCTGGGGGTTTCAGAATTCGACTATCATATTCCTGTGGGTTTTCCTCATAGGATCTCTTTCAGGTGGTGAGCAGAGCACATTTTTCGTTTCTACTTTCCCCTCATGTTCTAATATTTCTTTAATTATTTCTTGTATTATGGTTTCAAGATTCTCTTTTTGATCATAGTTTTCTGGCAATTTGATTATTCTTGTGTTTTCTCTTCCTGATGTGTTCTCCAGATCAGTTGTTTTTCTTACGAGATGTTTCACATTCTTTTCAATTTTTTTATTTTTTATATTTTGTTTTATTGCTTCTTAATCTCTTATAACTTTGCTGCCTTCCCCTTGCCCAACTGTGATTTTCAAAGAGTCATTTTCTTTCTTAAGACTTTGAATCCCCTTTCCTAATTTGTTGACTTTCTTTTTATAATATTCCTGTTCTTCTTGGATTGTTATATTTTTTTTAGTTTTTCTTCAGTTCCTCTCATTTTACTTTTAAAATCTTTTTTAAGTTCTTCTATGAATTCTTTTTGGGCAGGGGATGTTACTCTTTGAGGATAGAAGATTGGGGTTCATCTTCAGAGAAGGATGCTTCTCTGAAGATGAACCCCAATCTTCTTTATTCCCATAGTAACTTTCTATGGTTAGATTCTTTCTCTTTTGCCTATGCAAAATTTCTAGTAGCTTAGTTTTTGTAATTGCCTGTACTCTTGGGTTTGGGAGATTGGTGCCTCAGATCCTCCTTCAGTTCTCCCCTCTGGCCTGGAACTGAAACCAACACCTCCAGCCTCCCGTAAGTGCTCACAGCCAGCAGCATCCTTGTGCTGATTCCTTCTCATCTCCAGTCATGTCTCCACAGAATAGCTGGGTCTGGAATTTTTTGTAAGCAGAGGTTCCTTCTGTCTTCCCTGGCTTGGATGCCCAACTCCCCTCACTGTCTGGAGGTAAAAGCCAAGGCAGCTTCCCAACCCATAAGGCTCTACATTTGCCCTGAGACACTATTTTATCTCTTTCGTGGGGGAAAATTTTGAGAGCTTGGAATTTTCTGACCTATTCCACCATCTTCCTAGAATCCTCAAGCCAAAACACTTTTTACTATGATATGAAATAACATAGAAATTGAAAGTATTATCTTATAAAATTGTTGTCCTTTTTTTCTCCCTCATCTGGTTTCGAGATCATTTTCTTCAATTATATATGATTCATAGCCTTATAGAATCATCCAATTTGAAAGTTAGACCAGAATTCAAAGATCCTCTAGTCTAACTTCTTCCCAATGCAGTTATCTCCTTAACAACATCACTGGTAAGTTGCTACATCTGATTGAATATTTCTCGTAATAATTGAAAGTGCATAGCTTCGTAAGCCAGCTCCCTGTTGGAAAACAGTGGATATTAAAGTTGTTTACACTACTTCAAAGTTCATTGATTATTCTTCTTTCTGCTCTTTGGATGTGTTCAGAGTAAGATGTCAATTCTCAAGATTTCTATAAAGAACGTTTCTGATTTTTAAAATAAAAATTTTGTACTTCATGTTGAGAAAGTATAATAGGAATGGGATTGTTTCAATAAAAAGCAAAATATTTATAGTAGTCCATTTTGTAGTTGCAAAATCCTGGAAACTGTAAATTTGCATTGACTAAGGAAATGGTTAAACCAGTCATAATATATGAATATTACTGTCATAAGAAGCAAAGGAAAGGATGAATAAAGGGAAACACAAGATGATTTATTTGAGTACAAGTAATGTAATGCAATTTAAAAAGGGAAAACAATATGTAAGACTACAACAACATAAATGGAAACAAAAACAAAACTAAGTTAAATATCACATATTTACAATATCAACTCTTTTTGTTATTCTTGTTGTTCAGATGTTCAGTAGTGTCAGACTCATGGTCATGCCAGGCTTTTATTCTCCACTTCTCTATTCTCCACTATTTCCTGAAGTCTGTCCATTGTTCATTGTCAATGTTCAATGCTTCCATGACATTATCTATCCATCTTATCCTCTGTCATCCCCTTCTCATTTTACCTTCAATCTTTCCCAACATTAGGTTTTTTTCCTCATTATTATTATTGTCTTTGCATTATGTGGCCAAAGTATTTAAGCTTCAGTTTCAGTATTTGACCTTCCAATGAATAGTCTGAATTAATTTCTTTAAATTTGACTTGATTTGATCTGATTTGATCTCCTTGCTGTCCATGGGACACTCAAAAGTCTTTTCCAGTACTATAATTTTAAAGTGTTGATTCTGCAATGCTTAACTTTCCTTCAAGTACAGTTTTTACAGTATACATTGCTACTTGGAAAAAAAAAAAACTATAATTTTGACTATATGGACCTTTGTTAGTAACGTGATGTCTTTTCTTTATAGTATGCTGTCCATATTTGCTAAAGATTTCCCTACAAGGACCAAGTGTCTTTTAATTTCATGGCTGAGTCGCTGTCTGCAGTGATCTTTGAGCCCAAGAATACAAAATCTGACACAACTTTCGTTTCTTCTCCCTCTATTTGCCAAACAGTGATAGGACAAGTTGTCAAGATCTTAGTTTTTGTGATGTTACACTTCAAACCACAGTTATTACACTCTCCTTTTTCACTCTCATCAAGAGGCTAAATAATTGTTCATCACTTTCTGATGACAAAGTGGTATTGTCTGAATATCTAAGATTGTTAATATTTTTCTCAGCAACCTTAATATTGCTTTTTGATTCATCTAGCCTGACATTTCATATGATATACTCTACATATAAATAAATAATGTAACCGTATAGAGCCTTGTCATACTCCTTTCCTAGTCTTAAACCAATTGAATGCTTTATGTTTGGCTCTGTTATTTCTTGACCTGGATACAGATTCCTCAGGTACTGATCTAATACTCCCATTCCTTTAAGAACTTACCACATTTTGCTGTGATTCACATAGTCAAAGTAGTGTAGTGAATGAAGCAGAAGTTTTTCTGTTTGTTTGTTTTTGGTTTTGTTTTGTTTGTTTTGCAATTCCCTTGCTTTATCCATAATACAGTAAATGTTGACAATTTGGTCTCTAGTTCCTCTTCCTCTTAAAAAAACCAGCCAGCTCTTCTGGCAATTCTCAGTTCATATACAGATGAAGCCTAGCTTGCATAGTCTTAAGCACAACCTCACTGGTGTGTGACATGAACTCAATTATTTGGTAATTTGAACATTCTTTGGCATTGCCTTTTATTAGGATTGGGATGTAAACTGATCTTTTCCAATCCAGGGACCACCCTTGCATTTTTCAAATTCACTGGCATAATGAGTAGAGTATTTTAACAGAATCACCTTTTAGGATTTTAAATAGTTCTGCTGGAATTTCATCAGTTCCCCTATCTTCATTGTTACCAATGCTTCCTAAGGCACTCTTGACTTCATTCCCCAGTATATCTAGCTCTAGATCAGTAACCACAAGTTGTGGTTATCAGTGATATTAAGATCTTTCTTGATTTCCTCAATCTCACCTCCCTTTTACTAGCCCCCTTCCCCTTTCTTTCCCTTTTCCCTCCTACTTCTTCCCTTCCTTCTGCCCTCCCTTATATCACCCCATCTTCCCTTTTTCCCCCTTTCCCCTCCTAATTTTCTGCAGGGTAAGATAAATTTCTATACCTGAGTGTGTATGTTATTCCCTCTTTGAGCCAAATCTGATGAGAGTAAAGTTCAAACAATGTTCACTTACTCCCTTCATTCCCTCTACTGTAATAGGTTTATTGCACCTCTTCATATGATGTAATTTACCCTATTCTGCCTCCCCTTTCCTCTTTTCCCATTACAATTCTTTTTTAACCCCTTAATATTTTTAGATCATCATTCAAAGTCAGCTTATACCCACACCCTCTGTCTATGTATACTTCTTGTAACTGACCAAATAGAAATGCAATTCTCAAGAGCTATAAGTATCATTTTCCCATGCAGGGATGTAAACAGTTTAATCTTATCGAATAATTTGTTTGTTTGTCTGTTTCCTGTTTACCTTTCTCTGCTTCTCTTGAGTTTTGCATTTGGAGATCAAAATATTTGCTCATCTCTGATCTTTTTATCAGAGAAGTTCAAAAGTCCCCTATTTCATTGAATGCCCATCTTTTCCCCTGTAAGATTATCCTCAGTTTTGCTGAATAGTTGATTCTTGGTTGTAATCCAAGCTCCTTTGCCTTCTGAAATATCATATTCCAAGCCTTCCCATTGGATTTTTAAAATGCTTTTTGAGCTCTTCCCTGAGGACTTTTTAAACTTGAGACCAATTTACATTCCCTTTTGAGGCTTCACATGTAGGCATTTTGACATTGTTGTCCTCTTCTGAGTTTGTTTTGATATTCCCTGTTGCCATAGTAGCTTTCTAATGTTCAGGGCTCTTTTTGATTTTTTGCTCATTTTAAAGTTGAGCTCTGCTCATGGGGCACAAGAGGCACTGACCCAAGCTTCTTGTGCTTGGGACCAGAGATCTGGTCACTGGCTTTCCATACAGGGGCCTCAGGTGCTGGCACCTTGCCCACTGCTCTGGAATGGCCTAGCCTAGTCATACGTTTGTGCAAGTATCCTTGCCAGAATCCTGGCAAATTCTTCCAGAAGGCTGGCAATTTGCCTTCTGTGCTGGGGCTGAAAGCCTCACAGCTGGCCTGCTGTGCCATTAGCTTCCTGAGTCAGGTTGCTGATTTGTGCTGTGGCTAAAAGCCTCCTACTGCCTTGCATAGATGCTATCTGTCCTGGGCCACATTCCCTTTTCACCCAAGTAAAACAGACCTTTACTGAGGTCCTTCTAAATTATCTTAAGCTGGAAAATTGTTTCACTCCATATTTTTATGTGTTCTGTCTCTCCAGAATATGCTTAAAGGCTTGATTTAACATTGTTTCTAAGGGAAACTGGGGAGAGCTCAGGCAACTTCCTTGCTTCTCTCCACCATCTTGTCTCCACCTCTTATTCTCCTTTTTCTTTGGAATATTGTTGTTGTTGTTGCTATGCAGTATTGAGAACCTATGTCTATAGTTCTTTAGGTACTCTGTCTACCAGAACTAATCCCTTAAATCTATTCATCACTTCCACTTTCATATTTATAAGGAATATCATTTAGGTCATACCTATACTGTCTGATGGTTTTCACAACTTCTTTCATTTACATCTAAATTTTGCAGTAAGAAGCTTATGATCTGAACCACAGTCACCTCCAGGTTCTTATTTTTTTTTAATTTAATTTTATTTTAGACTCAAGGGCCAGAACACAAATACAGAATAGAGAAAAGAAACAAAACATATCATAAATTTAAATATTAGAACTTAAAAACAAAGTAATAAAGAAAAAAGCATGTTGCATGCATAGCATAACTTAAGAGGATTCAAAATATATAACAATAGATTTTCTTTTCAAGAAAGCCTATATGACAAATAATACATGTTCTTTTGAGAATTGTCCATCTTTTCTTTGCTTCCTTGTGAGTTTTCATTTTTGTCTTCTGTGTACTTTTTCACTTTGTTCTTTTTTCCCCTTCCCCCCACCCTACCCCCAAAAGGTACAATAAAATTTAGGTATGTTTCCCTATAGCTATAGCTATAGATATATACATACACATACATATATAAATACATATATAGACATATACTTTCCCAAACATACTCTACTCCTAATCTTTATTTTTATGTTTGTGCATATCTCTTGCTTCCTATTCCTCCTGATTCCTCTTCTTATTTTAACTGACTGTACAGAGCTGCTCCATTTTTGGCTGCAAAGCATATAATCAATCTGATATCAACATTGAGCATCTGGTGATTTTCATAATGTTGAATTGTTTCCTTGGATTCGAACAGATATCATTCTGTCATTTTGAGATTATACCCCAATATTGCTCTTCTCATCCTTTTATTGATTATTAGGGCTATTCCATTTCTTCTAAGGGATTCTTGCCCACAGCAGCATGCATAATTATCACCTGCATTAAATTCAACCATTCCCATCCATTCAATTTCACTAACACCCAAGATGTCAATGTTTAATCTTTCAATCTCTTGTTTGACCATATCCACTTCACCTTAGTTCTTATATTTTGCATTCCTGGTTCCTATACAATATTGATCTTCACAGCATTGGACTTTCCTTTCATCACCGGACACATCCCATAGCAGAGCTTCCTCTTTGCTTTGTCCCATTATATTTGTCTTCATTAATACTGGTGCTACTTCTAGTTGTCCTTTACTCATCACCAGTGGTGTACTGGATACCATCCTCCCCAAGGGTCTCATCTTCTGGTGTCATATCTTTTATCATTTTAACACTGTTCATGTGAAATAATTGAGTGGTTTACTATTTCCTTTTCCAATGGAACACCACTTGCCAGAACTCCACTACAACAAGTCTGTCTTAGGTAACCCTGCATGGAATAGTTCATAGTTTCATTGAGCTACACAAGCCCCTCTGCCACAACAAGACCATGATCCATAAGATCTAATTTTAGCTCTAAATAGCAGTTTATAAAATGAACCTCCCTCCCTTCTTTGGAGGCGTTGGGCACTATGTGAACAGAATACTCTCACAACTTCAAAAAAATTGATTGTCTGAAATAATGTTGTTCTTGTTTATTGAATTAACTACAAAAAATAATAGAATGAAAAACTGAGAAGATACTAAACAAAGAACCTCAAATTAATCATAACTGAGAAAATTTCTAAATTCAAATGTATCATTTGATGAATGTAATCTCTTACTTTTTTTGAGCCAATTCTCTACAGGAATGGCTGCCACATGCCAGGTTCTGAGATTATAAATCATTTATCATCTTCTTTATTCAACTATAAGTCAAATGCAAAGAAGAAATAGTTTCTCTGACAGTTATATGTTAAAGTTGCTTAACATCTTTCAATTCCAGTTTCCTCATTTGTAAAATGGGCATAATAATGCCTGTTGCAATTGCCTTAAAGGGTTTTTTTGTGAAAATCAAGTGATATAATACACAATGTTGTCCAAAAATCTTAGTTTCCATAATTTAAAATAATACTAAGACTTTTGGGAGGACTTGTATGAAAATAAATAATGAAAACATTCTAAATGATAAACTATTACATAAAGTTCAGCTTCAATATACTACTTAAAGGCAAATATAAAAGTCAGTTAATATTTATTATTAATAGCATTTCAGGCAATACAGTATCAAATTAATTATCAATAGTATTCATATCAATAATTTTCAAAAATTCTTTATTCTCCTTATCTTATCTCTTGAACAAGAAAAAACTGCCACCTCAACATGGTTTATAGCCTGGGATGAATAGAGATGGACAGAAGGATGTGCCATCATGTCCCAAATTTCAGAAGAATCAGAGGTAAAGATAGCATACAGATGGAAGATAAAATAAGTAGAAAAATATGTAGAAACTTATAGGAACTCTTCTCCTATTTTCTCTGAAATTTCTTCCCCCCTCCCCCAGTGGCATTATTTCAGGCAGAAGTAGTTATGACCAAATTTGTTACATTTGGGGCCAGAAATCCTGGGCTGGAAGTTGTCAGGTATATTGTGCCCTTTGGTGCACCAAAGGAGAAGTTCTCATTTCAAGATGGAAACTATAAGAAATGAGGAATTACAAATCTGGAGAACAGGGGTCAGATCTTCTTTCATTCTGTGGGGCATGTCTCTCTCTCTCTCTCTCTCTCTCTCTCTCTCTCTCTCTCTCTCTCTCTCTCTCTCTCTCTCTCTCCAGGAGATGGCTCTTTTGAGATTGGAACTTATTGCTCTTTCCTGGTTTTCCCCCCACCTGTCTAAATGTTCCTCAATTTCCTTTTTAGAATCTTCATCTAGGTCTTGCTCACTAACAATAAATGTCCCCTCAAGGCTTTGTGGAGCCTTTATATGTGTTCATCTACACTATTCTGCTGAGTGATACCATCAGATCCCAATTGCTATTCAGATGATTTTCAGATCTTTTTTGTCCAATCCCAACATCTATAATAGCCTTCATCCTCATATTTCCAAATACCTGTAGGTTGCCTCAAATTGGTCAAAATATGTCTATCAGTGTGTATGTGTGTGTTTATGTGTGTGTGTTTAAGTGTGTATACGTAAATAGATAGATATAGATATATACTCTGACCACATTTATACACACACACAGACACAGAGAGACAGAGAAATGTAAATACGGATATAAAGATTTATAGCCATAAATATATAGACATACTAGTTACATATACATAGATATATGCATATAAATATGTATGTACACTCATATATTCATATATGTGTATGTATGATATGTGTCTATTATATTTGTGTGTATACATGTATGTGTGTATATATATTTAAGCAATTTATATATATATATATATATATATATATATATATATATATATATATATATATATATATATATATATATACGAAAACAAAGCCCCACAAACACATACAGAAAGTAATTGTAAAGACAATAATCACAAAAACAAGTAACTCTATACATGACAGTTTGGGAGGGAGGACATGTGTTTCCCTGGGGGTCATAGAAGACAAATATTCAGATCGGCATTTCCTCACTGAAACTATTTTGAGGGTCTAAACATAGAGGACATTATGAGGTTGATAACCACATTTTCCTTTGCAAAAGAACAACGAAATGAAATGCCAATAAGCCATAAAGCCATTCAGCTGAAGGCCCTAAAAATTGCAACTGAGTTAAAAGTTCCTCTGAGTACATTTAAAGCAAATATTGGGTGATGCTGGAGATTTATACAAAGAAGTAGCCTCTTGCTTTAACTCAGTTTAGCATTAGCTCAGCTGTTGCCATCTCATTTCAATGAGAAGTTGGTAGAATACCCACCACATGCTATTTGCCTTGGGTGGAATGGGGGCAAGGGGGAAAGGGATGATCTTATGATCAATGCCAAACTACGATCTTAGCCAAATTGGAAATGCCCATGAAATGCTTGTATTCTTCAACATGGCTAGAAAGGAATAGAAACTTCCTGTGAAAAGGGTAGGAAAGGGGAAGAAATGTACCTTCTGCAACAATATTACCTTTATTAATAATAATTGGATGCCACAATCAAATATTATAATGAGGCAGGGACACTTTCAAAAGAAAATATTCCCCAGTGGAATCATCATAATATCTTGGGAAACGTGGACAGGAAAAGGGTATTAATTTATTTACCAACTGGCTTTTGGTGATGTGGAATAAAATACCTTGAGTTCTTCAGTCAATCACTCAGTTGATGAGCATTTAATAAGGGCCCTGCTATGTTCTAGTAATTGTGCTAAGCTCTAAGTGCACAATGAAAGGAAAAAGCATTGTCCCTGCCCTTGAGGAGCTCACCTTCTAATGGAGGAGACAAAACATAAACAACTATGAACATACAAGAGACAAAGTATAAATGAAAGGTAGAGGGGATGGAGCCAAGATGGCCACATGAAGGCAGCGTCTTACCAGAGCTCTCTCACAAGGTCTGTCAGATTCCAATAAAAAAGTGAATTTGAGCAGATTTGAGAGTCAGAAACCACAGCAGTCTGCGTGGAGCAAATTTCCGAGCTGGGAGAGTCTGAAAGGCCAAAGGCACGAATTTGTAGGCTCGGAGAGTGCTCAGCTGCGGAGCTGCTCCAGACCAAAGCGGAAGCAGCCAGCTGGGAAATCCCTGTGGGAGACAGGCTGGGAGAAAGCTGGGTGCCCGAAACCGGCGGAGATCCCCAGGCCTCCCAGCACAGGATGGCAGTCTGTGGAAGCGACAAGAGGCAGCGCAAAGCCACCGGCCGGGAAAATACCAACTCCTGATTCTTGCAGCCCAGAAACTCATCTTCTTGAACTTCAGGGAGACATAATGTCCAGGTAAACAGCTCTAACCCCTCCCCCCCTCACCCAGACAATTCCTCGGGGAGGAGAAAGTAGTGGGGCCTCACAGGACAAATAGTAGAAGCTCACTAGTTCCAGATCTGAACAGGAGCCCAGATGTAATCTTGCTCCCCCAGGGGAAGTGCCAGAGATCAGCTCAAACAACCAACAGCTGAGACCATTGCTGAAAAGCAAGTGCTGGAGAGCACCCATAGGGAGTGAGACGCCAGGGAGCCAGACCCCTCCCCACACCTCAGGAAACTGAAGTCTATAATTCTAGACTCACAAACCCCAGAATAAGAAAGCTGGGACAGAGAGCCCTGAGGCCCAAAGTTAGAAATCTGTTGTAACGCCAGGAAAAGGCAAAACAACAAACATGAAGAAGAATACAAAAAAACCGAGGACAATAGATTCTTTTTATGGCGACAGGCAGGATCAAAATATCAATATGGAAGGGGGCAGCAATGACACTATACACGTGTCTGATACCTCAAAGGGAATATGAACTCGTCTCCAGCCCAAAAAGCATTGCTGGAAGAACTAAAGGAGGATTTTAAAAACCAAATTAGGGAGCTAAAAGAAGATGAAATCAAGTCCCTAAAGAATAAGATTGGTGAAATGGCTACAGAGATACAGAATCTAAAGAGAGAAAATGACATGCTGAGAGGTAAAATCAACCAATTGGAAAAGGAGACTCAAAAGCAAAATGAAAACACTAACTCATTAAAAATTAGAGTTGAGCAAGCGGAAGCTAATGAATCTATGAGGCACCAGGAGGTAGTAAAACAAAACGTTAAGAATGAAAAAATAGAAAAAAAGTGAAATACCTGATTGGGAAAACAACTGACCTGGAAAATGGATCCAGGAGAGACAATTTAAGAGTTATTGGTCTACCGGAAATCCACGATGAAAAAAGGAGCTTTGACAGCATCTTTGAAGAAATTATCAAAGACAACTGCCCAGAGGTCCTAGAACCAGAGGGCAAAATAGTCATTGAAAGAATTCACCGATCACCCCCTGAAAGAGATCCCAAACTGAAAACATCAAGAAATATTAGAGCCAAATTTCAGAACTATGAACTCAAGGAGAAAATACTGCAAGCAGCCAAAAAGAAGCAATTCAAATATCATGGAACTACAGTCAGGATCACGCAGGATCTCTCAGCTTCCACATTAAAAGACAGGAGAAATTGGAATATGATATTCCGAAGGGCAAAGGAGCTGGGACTACAACCAAGGATCAACTACCCAGCAAAACTAAGCATAATTTTTCAGGCATGGCAATGGACATTCAATGAAATAAGGGAATTCCAGACCTTCCTGATGAAAAAGCCAGAACTCAATGGAAAATTTGATCTCCAAATACAAACCTCAAGAGAGATATAAAAAGGTAACCAGGGGGAAAAACCCCACAAAATTTATTAAACAATAAGGGCAGGTTGTTTACATCTTTATGTGGGATTATATCATCTTATGTATGTTATATACATACATATATATATATATATATATATATATATATATATATATATACACACACACACATATTTAAGTCAGTCTTGAGAAAGGTACAGCTATTATAACAATTGAAAGGGATATACATAGGTTGTGAATGCCTGTATAAATTAACTGATGTAAAGATATAAAATATAAGTAAGAGATATAAAGGGAGGGCTATGAGAGGAGCGGTAAGGAGGTAGTACAAAAGGGCAAATTACACCAAATGAAGTGGCACAAAAACATATTATAGTAGAGGGAAAGAAGGGAGGGAGAAGAGCAGTATTTGAGCTTTACTATCATCTGATCTAGTTCAAGAAGGGAATAACATACTCTGATAAGTTTAGAAATCTAACATGTCCTATGAGAAGTAGGAGGGTAAGGGGGAAAAAAGGGAGGGGGGTGGTCAGAAGGGAGAGGAGAAGTAGCAAGTGGGTAACGGTAAGATAAGGGAGGGGAATAAAGAGGGAGGGTTAACTGAGGAAAGCGGCGTTCAAAAGCAAAACTTTGTTGAGGAGGAGAAGGCTAAAGGGAGAAATAAAAGCATAAACAGGGGGAATTAGGATGGAGAAAAAGACACAGATAGAAATCATAACCCTGAACGTGCAGGGGATGAACATTCTCACAAAACAGAAGCAGATAGCAGAGTGGATTAAAAACCATAATCCTACAATATGCTGTTTACAAGAGACGCATTTGAAACAGGGGGATACACATAGGGTAAAAGTAAAAGGCTGGAGTAAAATATATTGTGCCTCAGCTAAAGTAAAAAAAGCAGGTGTAGCAATCCTAATCTCAGACAAAGCAAAAGTAAAGATAGATTTAATTAAAAGAGATAAGGAAGGACATTATATCCTGCTAAAAGGCACCATAAACAATGAAGCAATATCATTGCTTAACATTTATGCACCAAGTGGTAAGGAATACAAATTCTTAGAGGAGAGGTTAAGGGAGTTACAGGAAGAAATAGATAGCAAAACTATAATATTGGGAGACCTCAACCTCCCCCTTTCTGAACTTGATAAATCTAACCTCAAAATAAATAAGAAAAAAGTTAAGGAGGTAAACAGAATTTTAGAAAAGGCACATATGATTGACCTCTGGAAAAAACTGAATGGGGATAAAAGGGAATATACTTTCTTCTCAAAAGTACATGGCACATACTCAAAAACTGACCAAGTACTAGGGCATAAAAACCTCACAATCCAGTGCAGAAAAGCAGAAGTAGTCGAAGCATCCTTTTCAGATCATGATGCAATAAGAATCATTTTTAATAAAGTACCATGGAAAAATAAGCTAAAAACTAATTGGAAACTAAATAATCTAATTCTAAAGAATGAGTGGGCCAAAGAACAAATCAGAGAAACAATTAATAACTTCATTCAAGGGAATGACAATAAAGAAACAACATACCAAAACTTATGGGATGCAGCAAAAGCAGTTCTTAGGGGAAGTTTTATATCTCTA
Source organism: Trichosurus vulpecula (assembly GCF_011100635.1). Taxonomy (NCBI): domain Eukaryota; kingdom Metazoa; phylum Chordata; class Mammalia; order Diprotodontia; family Phalangeridae; genus Trichosurus; species Trichosurus vulpecula. The sequence goes on along the minus strand of NC_050573.1, from coordinate 221,463,376 downwards.
AATGTCTACATGAATAAAATAGGGAAAAAGGAGATCAATGATCTGGGCATACAGCTGAAAAAGCTAGAAAAAGAGCAAATTGAAAACCCCCAATTAAATACCAAATTAGAAATACTGAAAATCTAAGGAGAGATTAATAAAATTGAAACCAAGAAAACTATTGAATTAATAAATAAAACAAAGAGCTGGTTTTATGAAAAAACCAATAAAATTGATAAACCTTTGGCCAATTTGATTAAAAAAAAGAAAGAAGAAAATCAAATTACCAGTATAAAAAATGAAAAGGGTGAGGTCACCTCTAATGAAGAGGAAATCAAAACAATAATTAGGAATTATTTTGCCCAACTGTATGCCCATAAATTTGACAACCTTATAGATATGGATGAAAATCTACAAAAACATAAACTGCCCAGGCTAACAGAGAAAGAAGTGAAATTTCTTAATAACCCCATATCAGAAAAAAAAATTGAGCATGCCCTCAATGAACTCCCTAGGAAAAAATCTCCAGGGCCAGATGGTTTTACATGTGAATTCTATCAAACATTTAAAGAACAACTAATTCCAATACTTTGTAGACTGTTTGGGAAAATAGGTGAAGAAGGAGTCCTACCAAATTCTTTTTATGACACAAATATGGTACTAATACCCAAACCAGGTAGAGTCAAAACAGAGAAAGAAAATTATAGACTAATTTCTCTAATGAATATTGATGCAAAAATTTTAAATAAAATATTAGCAAAAAGATTGCAGCAACTCATCACAAGAATAATACACTATGACCAGGTAGGATTTATTCCAGGAATGCAAGGCTGGTTCAATATTAGGAAAGCTCTTAGCATAATTGACCATATCAACAACAAAACTAGCAGAAACCATATGATCATCTCAATAGATGCAGAAAAAGCCTTTGACAAAGTACAACACCCATTTTTGTTAAAAACACTAGAAAGCATAGGAATAAGTGGAACCTTCCTTAAAATTATAAATAGCATCTACCTAAAACCATCAACAAGCATTATTTGTAATGGGGATAAGCTAGATGCATTCCCAATAAGATCAGCCCCTATTATACAATTTGGTACTAGAAACTTTAGCTGTTTCAATAACAGAAGAAAAGGAAATTGAAGGAATTAGAATAGGAAAAGAAGAAACTAAATTATCAATTTTTGCAGATGATATGATGATTTATTTAGAGAATCCTAGAGAATGAAGCAAAAAACTACTTGAAATAATAAACAACTTTAGCAAAGTTGCAGGATATAAAATAAACTCACATAAATCCTCAGCATTCCTATACATTACTGACAAAGCCCAACAGCAAGAGATAGAAAGAGAAATTCCATTCAAAGTTACTGTAGGCACTATAAAATATTTGGGAGTCTATTCTCCAAGACAAACCCAGGGCCTATATGAACATAACTATGACACACTTTTCATGCGAATAAAATCAGATCTAAATAAATGGAAAAATATCAGTTGCTCATGGTTGGGCTGAGCTAATATAATAAAAATGACAATTTTACCTAAATTAATCTATCTATTCAGTGCCATACCATTCGAACTACCAAAAAGTTATTTTACTGAGCTGGACAAAATTATAACAAAATTCATCTGGAAAAATAAGGGGTCTAGAATATCTAGGGTATTAATGAAAAGAAATGCTAGAGAAGGTGGCCTAGCCATACCAGGTATTAAACTGTACTACAGAGCAGCAGTCATCAAAACTACCTGGTACTGGTTAAGAAACAGGGGTGTGGATCAGTGGAATAGGATAGGTACACAAGTAGGAGAAATCAACAAGTTTAGCAATCTACTCTTTGATAAACCCAAAGAGGCCAGCTTCTGGGCTAATAATTCACTATTTCACAAAAACTGTTGGGAAAATTGGAAAATGGTAGGGCAGAAACTGGGCATAGACCAATATCTTACACCATATACCAAAATAAAGTCAAAATGGGTTCATGATTTAGGAGTAAAAGCTGATAGTATAAGTAATTTGGGAAAGCAAGGAATAGTTTACTTATCAGATTTATGGAAAAGTAAAGAATTCATGACCCAACAAGAGATAGAGAGCACTACAAAATGCAAAATGGATAATTTTGATTATGTCAAATTGAAATGTTTTTGTACAAAAAAAGCCAATGCAACAAAAATTAGGAGGGAAGCAGAAAATTGGGAGAAAATCTTTGCAACTAGTATCTCTGATAAAGGCCTCATTTCTAAAATATACAGGGAACTGAGCCAAATATATAGGAATACAAGCCATTCCCCAATTGAGAAATGGTCAAAGGATATGAACAGGCAGTTTTCAGAGGAAGAAATTAAAGCTATCCATAGGCATATGAAAAAATGCTCTGGATCACTGCTGATTAGAGAAATGCACATCAAAACAACTCTTAGATACCACATCTCTCCTGTCAGATTGGCTAAAATAACAATACAGGAAAATGATAAATGCTGGAAAGGATGTGGGGAAATTGGAACATAGTGACATTGTTGGTGGAGTTGTGAGCTGATCCAGCCATTTTGGAGAGCAATTTGGAACTATGCCCAAAGGGCTATAAAAATGTTCATACCCTTTGACCCAGCAATACCATTTCTAGGGTTGTATCCCAAATAAATCACACAAGCAGGAAAAGGACCCGTATGTACAAGGATATTTATAGTGGCTCTTTTTGTGGTACCCAAGAATTGGAAATCAAAGGGATGCCCATCAATTGGGGAATGACTGAACAAGCTGTGGTATATGAAGGAAATGGAATACTATTGTGCCATAAGAAATGGAGATGATACGGATTTCGTAACAGCCTGGAAAAACCTACATGACATAATGCTGAGTGAGCGGAGCAGAGCCAGGAGAACATTGTACACAACCACAGATATATGGATTCCGTGAGGACCAACCCTGATATACTTTGCTCTTCTCAGCAACGTAAGGTGCAAGGACAACTCCAGGGGACTCATGATGGAGAATGCTATCTTCATCCAGAGAAAGAACTATGAAGTTTGAATGCAGTTTGAGGCGCACTTCATGCTCGCCTTTTTTTCTTCTCTTTTGTTTTTGTTTTTGGGGGTTTTTTTGTTTTGTTTTGTTTTGTTTTGTTTTGTTTTGTTTTTTGGTTCTGTCTCTTCTTTCTCATGATTCATTCCATTGGTCATAATTCTTCTTCACAACTTGACTAGTGTATAAATTAATTCAATGCGAAGTTATACATGGTAGTTATATGAGATTCCATGCCATCTTCGGGAGGGAGGGGGGGAGAGGGAGGGCAGAAAATCTGGATCTCAAAATTATGTAGAACCATGTGTTGTAAACTAAAAATAAAAAAAAATAAATTCATTTAATATAAAAAAAATTCAATCCCCAAAATAAAATCAGTAGTCCAGGTGTTGTCTAACTAGAAACACAAACATATTTTCTTATCATTTGAACACTAGCCTCTAATTCTATTCATGCAATCATTTAAGCTTGCATTCATTCTTTAAGTAGACACTTGATTTACAATAACAGTTCTGGAATATTTTCCATAAAAGCTGATTATCAACAATACATCAATGGGCCTGTTTTTCCACAGCTTCTCTGACATTTTTATTTCCTTTTCTTTGCCAACACTGATAATCTGTTGAGTCTGAGGTAGACTCTCAGACTTGATTTAATTTTCATTTATCTAATTATTGATGATTTATGTACATTGTTCTGGATGACTATTGAGAGTTTAATTTCTTCCTTTGAAAAGTATTACTAATCCATTGAAAAGTGGATCTTATATGAAACAATATGTTATATGTCTTGGAAATGAGATTTTTGTTAGAGAAATTTGACAAAAAAATTCCATTTAGTTTACTGCTTCTATTATCATTTTAAATGCATAATTTTATTTGTTGCAAAAATTGCAATTTTATGTAATAAAAATTATACATTTATCTTTGCAAAAAAAAATAAATGAAAGTTAAATTTAGAAGTAGGGGACAAGGAAGGACCTCCTGGAGAAGGTGGGAGTCTTGCAAAAAGCAGGGATAAATGGAAACAGAGTTGAGAAGGAAGAGCACTGTAGGCATACAAAGTACAGAATTGGAATGTCCTTCACAAAGAAGAGCAAGGAAGCCAGTTTCACTTGATAGTAGAATAGTGTTGTTTAGTTGATTAGTCATCCTAACTCTGTGTTAACTCAATTTTTTTTTTTGCAAAGATACTGGAATGGTTTGCCATTTCCTTTTCCAGATCATTTTACAGATGAGAAAACTGAGGCAAACAGGATTAAGTGACTTGCCCAGGGTCATACAGCTACCAAGGGCCAGTCAGAATTTAAATTCAGATATTTCTGACTCCAGTGCCTGTGCTCTATCCATTGATCCATTGTACCACCAACCTGACCATAGTAGTAGAATATAGGGAGGTCAGTAAAGTGTAAAAACACTGGAAAGATAGGAAGGATCCAGGTTGGAAAGGATTGTAAATGCCAAACAAAGGATTTAATATTTGATACTGGAGGTAATAGGGAGTCATTGGTGTTTATTGAGTAAGGAACTGGGTGAGTGGAAATAACATGATCAGACCTATGCTTTAGGAAAATCACTTTGGCAGCTGAGTGCAGTGCAGACTGTAGTGGGGAGAGCTTTGAGGCAAGGCTATCCATAAGAAAGCAATTACAATAGTTGAGACATGAGGTGGTGAGGACCTGCACCAGGGTGGTTGCAGTGTGAGCAGAACGGAACTTATGATAGGTTTTGTGAAGTCTGAAATGACAGGATGTGGCAATATAGAGTGAATAAGGAAGAGCAGCAACATTGAAGATGTGAGCCTGAGTAACTGGAGGGGTTGACAATACCTGTCAAAGAAGGAAAGTTTGAAAGAGGGGCTCAAAAAGAGAAAAGTAATCGTGGTTGATTTTAGCGCAACATGGAAAGAGGACTTGCCTTACCAGCTTTAAACTCAGTTTCTTTGTGAAGTGAAACAAGTACACTAACCTCTCTGTCTTTCATTTTCTTCATTTGTGAAGGGATCTGGGGTTCTTAGCCTGAGGGTTAGGAGATTCTAGAATGTATGTGAACTTGGAGAGGAACAAATTATATCTTCATTTTTACCAGCCTCTAACTGAAATTTAACATTTCCTTCAATTATAAATGTAGTCAACAAATCACAATAGGATTTGCAGCATCTGTACTTTGTAACCAGTAGAAATTACAGGCATTTTCATATAAAAATTATTGGAGTAATTGAACCCACTCCTAAGTATATTAATATATGACAACTTTTGAAAAATGGTTCTATATTTCTGTTTCCATATAATAGATTTCCTTCATAACCCTATGATTTTTGTTTTAGGTATTGAAAACATATTCTGATTATACAATACCCAATAGTAAATGACAGCAATAGCCACTATATAAATGTCTATTCCTCCCTCCTTCATTTGGATAGAAAACAAATGATTCAGTGAAGGTCATAATCTGCATGGATTTCCACAGCCATTGAAATTACAAATCTACCCCTCCCCCCATTCCTTGCCAGATAAAAATATAGAAATCTGGCTGGGGCAAGGGAGTAATGTATTGGATGCTAAATTCCATATATGTTATTTGCCAATTATCAAAAGTTGGCTGAAATCACAAGACCAATTCCTTCAAAATGATTGCAAAAAGAGTAACACTGGAAATGTGAATACAAAAGTGCCTAAAAGAAGTTATATACTAATAGGAGAAAACAAGAAACATAAGTGGTACTTGATGGTAGAAGTGAGTTCTGTTCTAGGGTTTCATGAGGATAATGAGTGGAATCATAAGGCAACAGACTATCATCATATCCTTTCTGAAACAAAGTCCTTCCTTCCTTTTTCCTTCCTTCCTTCCTTCCTTCCTTCCTTCCTTCCTTCCTTCCTTCCTTCCTTCCTTCCTTCCTTCCTTCCTTCCTTCCTTCCTTCCTTCCCCTTCCTTCTTTGCTCCCTTATTTTCTCCCCTCTTTCAATCTTGTCAATTAAAATTATCCCTCCCCAGGGCAGTATTCCAAAATGGAGAGGATTAATATGGTAGAGAGAGAGGGGGTTGTGGAGGAAGGGTTTGTAATGGTCTCTGAAGTCTGGTCAGGAAAGTGCTGTTTCTTTTCCTGAAAGGAAGAGCAGGAAGTGACCGGATAGATACAAAGCTATCAGGATAGAAGATTGGAAGGATGATTCTAGAGAGGATGGTCTCCGGTTGGGCATAGAAACATATACCTAGAAAGTCTAGATAAAACCCATATTTAAATATAATTATATAAACATAAGCTTTTTTTTACTTTAGTGCCAGAGCACTTTACCATGCAATATCTTCATTGATTTCACCTTCTCTAAGCCTCAGTTGTGATCTCGAAAATGGAGGGTAATAGGATAAATATTATCTATGTTTGATATTTGAGGAAACTAAGGCTCAGAAAATATAACAGATTTGCCCAAATGTGTTAGGGGCCGAGTTAGAGCTGAGCTCTGTCCTCCTCGGACATCCAGGCCCAGGGGCCTGCTGAGATAAACTCAGGGCTTTGGGATGTGGGTGGAGCCAGGAGGAGGGATCTCACCTTTGTTGCCTCCCTGGCAATTCCAGGTCTTTGACCGGGCCTGCCTGACCACATGGAACTTCTGGCTCTCTGTCTGGGCTTGCCAGAGCACGTGGAGTTTCCGGTTCTTTGCCTGGACTGCCTGACCGCAGAGAGCTTTGGGTTAGCAGGAAGCGAAGGGGAGGAGAGTAGGCAGAGTTGGGGCGGTTCTAGTATCCAGGTGTATTGATTTTTACCTGTCCTTCACCCATGTAACCAAAGAATGTACCTATGTCACTAAAGATATAAAAGTGCTGCTTGCTGAAATAATAAACGGAGTCATTTGCCATCTTTCGTCTCCTGCTCCATTCATTTTCCGTGAGATCAGGTCTTTTGCTAGGCAAAGGCCTGGGTCTTGGGGGGAACCCTGTGAAAGTTACGAGGCTTCGGGAGCCTGTAACACAAATGCATAGCTATCCATTGACATAGCTAGGATTTGAACACGTGTCCTTTAATTCTAAGTCCAGCATTCTTGTGTTAAGTCGGACAACATTAATTCCTTGCTTACAAACTGCAAAGTACTCCTTTTTTCCAAACCAAGCTACCTTTATTTTAACTATATATTTGACTGAAGAAAAATGAGTCCTAAGGTTTTCCACTCATTGGACCACAAGTTTTCACATTTTCTACAACATCCAAAAGGGGGTACAGAATTGGCCTTATGTATAGGTAGAATATATGGTAACCTGTGTTGTGTGACATGAGCATCACTTATCTGCCAAAATTTGTGAAATCCCTAACATGAGACATTCTTTTAGAATAAGGCATTGAAGTTCTCCATGAAAATGATTGTTATGCTATCATCTATCTTTCCACCATATAGTCATTTACTAAATAGGCTAGGGAAAGGAACATAAGACAAGTAAGTTTGATGGTGGGAAGATGGAAGTGAAGTTCCAAAATATTATATATTGCTGAAATAGACAGGTTTCTGTAAGGACAAACTATGGTAATGGAGGGATCACTGGGGATGTAGATGGGGGCATAAAAAAGGAGGAGAGGATAAGAGACCTAAATGTGAAAGTGGCAAAGACAAACAAACTTTACTTTATTCACAATATTTCAAAGGTTAGACCTTAAATGAAAGTGTATTGATAACTACAAAACAAGAGGTAGAAGTCAGTATTAATGATGCATCCACTCATGTTTTACTTTGTCCTTATCCTGTCTTTCCACCTCATTCTCAGAGGGCTCTTACCTTCCCTTTTTCCCTAACAACCTACCTATGGATTAGAATAGGCTCCCTTCAGCACCTTCCTTCTCTTGGTATAAGTTCACAGTAACAGATCCCAAACTTTAAGTAGGGGAAAAAGTAGAATCATAATGATGAATGAATACTTTATCAAGTAGTATAGCTCCCCAGCTAGAATTTTGATTTCAAGTTGCTGTTTAAAAAATTTAAAAAATACTTTCTTTTAAGTTTTATGGAATATGCTTTGATGCCTAAATGATAAATTAAGGAGGAAGGACACGTTGCACTCCTAGCTGAATTTAAAAGGGAAAGTACCAATAGCAATCTGTTCTTCCCTCTTCCTCACTGGCTTGAAATCTCCAAAAGGAATGCTTATTAACTTTTGTGACTAATTCAAATGCAATCCTGATTAGTAGTCTTCCCAAATTATCAGCATGTAATTGTTTGTCAATATCTCTGGGGGCCCAGCAAATTGTTTAAAGGGAACTACTAGTAGGTAAAGCTATGTAACACAGGTGGCACTTTTTGTATACATCATGAAATTCCCATGAAGGAAAGAACCAAGCAAGAAAGTAAAAAAGAACAAGAACATAAAGTTAAGTTTTGCTTTAGGTTTTGTTTGCCAATGTAGCCACAATAGGATTTCCCAGTAAGCAACTGACTTTTCTTGGTATCTTCTGATTCTTGGAGATTGGTGTCAAGTATCTAATCAAGATTTTAGGGCCTTTCTATCAGAGATATTTCCCCCATTTCCTGTAGAACACTATTTCTGTAGCCCAAAAAGTGGCCTCTCTCCACACCTTCCTTCCTACCTAGTAAAAACTGCTATTTTGCAGTCCTTTCCTGATAAGATGAGAGAGAAATACTTTTCCCCAATAGAAAATGGCAGTAAAATTTATAAATGCTTTCTTTCTGAGAGATGGAAATTCATTAACTCTGTTTAGTTACTTAAGCAATTGACAAAAATGAATAGCCAGTTAGCATATGGTTCTTGTTGCTGTTCAGTCATTCAGTTGTACATAACTTTAAGTGAACCCATGAACCATAGCAGGCCAATACTATTCATGGGGTTTTCTTCTTAAAGATACTGGAATACCTTGACATTTCCCTCTCCAATAGATTAAGGCAAACAGAAGTTAAGTGACGTGCCCAGGGTCACCCAGCTAGTAAGTACCTGAGGTCAAATTTGAACTCAGGTCTTTTTGCAGGCCCAGCACTGAGCCACCTAGCTGCCTCCTACTTATGATATAAAAATTATCTTTCTGCTGGAAAACATGACAAGGGCTATATTAAATGATAAATATACATTAAAATGCATATGGAAAGCATGTTAATATTGGGATCCATTATTGAGACTCTCCTGATCCATATACACAGCTGTTACATTTAGAATATCAAGAATTTTTTTTCCATGCATCATTGTCTTCCACAGTGGTGGGTCACATCCAGGCAAGAGTGTAGGAATGGTCAGGAGGAAAAGTAATCAGGGATGTCATTTCCTTCCTTCTAAAACTTGACCAATTAGCTGGAAAGTGCTTTTATGATAAAGTTCAAGAGAAGTGTGGATTAATAAGATTATTCCTTTATCCAACATGTACTAGACACCTGAAAAGAGAATTATGTTAGTTTCTGGATATGCATGTGAATACAAAATCCTGACAACTTGACTCATCATCCTGCTAAATATACTCACTATTTTCTTTAAACAGAGTGAGAAAAATGCTTGCTTGGATTGTATCGTAAACTCCTTACAGAAAAGTATTTTGTACAATTTCTCTTTGGACTTCCCCTTGTACCTGGTAATATGGTCTGGTATGTTGGTCAATCAGGCACAGAATCACAATATTTCAGAGTGGGAAGTGATCTCAGAGTGTGTAGGGTAGTATCCCGTTACCAACCACTTCTGACAGAAATCTAGTTAAGTTAAATCAAGAAGCATTTATTAAGTGCCTATTGTAATCCAGGCACAGTACTACTAAGGTACTGGGAATACAAAGAAAGGAAAATATAGCCCTTGCTCATAAGGAACTCGAAATCTAATGGAGGAGACAGCATGCAACCAGCTATGTACAAAAAAGATGTATTCAAGATAAAGTATAGACAATCTCAGAGGGAAGGCACAAAGATTAAGGAGGACTGGGAAAGACTTCTCCACAACATTTCTTATAAGTGGCCATCCATTCTTTGATGCAAGTGCTCTTGTGAAGAAGAAACTTTTTATGTCCTCCTGGGGAAACCTATTATACTTTAAAATAACTTCAACTATTCTAAAGATTTTCTTTACATGAGGGCTAAATCAATATCTTTGCAACTTTTGAAAAATATTTCTACATCAGTCTTCTGTGATTAATTAGAATAAGTTTAATTCCTCTTTCATGTGATTGTCCTTCTAATATATGAAAATGGCTATCATGACCTGCTTATGTCATCTCTTCTTCACACTAAAAACTCGTTCTTTGAGCTCATAATATAGCACAGCCTTGAGTCTTCTCACTGTATTGGTCACCCTCCTTTGGATATTAACTTCAATTTTTACTTTCTAATTTGGTACCTAGAATTAACCAATGAACAAATGAATTTTTAATAAAAGTATATGTTTTTGATGAAAATAGCCCACCTCACCCACAAGAAGTCAGCCAGTGAGTCAGAAAACATTTGTTAAGCACTTGCTATCTGCCAAGCACTGTGCTGAGTACCAGGGATACAAATAAAGAGGGCGAAATATAGTTCCTGTTCTCAAGGAGCTCACAGTCTAATGGTGAGACCACATTCAAATAATTATGCACAAACAAAATGTATACAGCAAAAATTGGAGATAATCAACAGAGAAATTTAGCATTAACTAACCCTAACGGGGATTAGAAAGGCTTCTGGAAGAAGATGGTATTCTAGCTGGGCTTTGAAGGTAGCCAAGGAAGCTAGGAGATGAAGAAGACCAGGGAGATTAAGGTGAGTAGGGAGGGAATATCCCAATACCACTTTGTACCACATTATGCAAAAATTGTCCCTTGCTTTCCTACATTAGGGACCCAGTTCATTACCTGTGCTACTGAAAGAATATGGAGGAAATCTACTTCACCATTATATGGCACTTTTTATCAGTACTAAATCATTTTTAAGGGTGGTAATTCTTTAAGAGGCTTATATTTCACCTCACTTTTTCTGAGCAAGAACATGTTGGCTAAACTGTTTATGAAAGTAAAGCCAAAAATAGAAAGTTGGAACATCCCACAACCTAGTGTTTAAATTATCTAACAATTTTCTTTGCTATTGCAATAAAATGTACTTAAGAAATAGAGATGAGTAGGAATGGAATCTGTGTCCCCACCTAGTGCTTCTAAATTTCAACAGTTGGGAACATGGAACTAAAGAGAAAAATAAAAGAAAGAAATGATGTTGAATGGCACTACTGGGAGTTTTGATTCAGGAGAAACAACACTAAAAGTATACTTATCCAAGGCCACTTTTCATAGATTGTAGCTTTGGTATGCCTTGAGGATGCTAGAACAACACATCACCAGCTGTGGCAATGGCGGTGACCACAACTCATCTTTACCAATGGACTTATCATAATTCCCAAACTGAGGAAATTGACCATAAACTTTTAAGAGCTGAATTATTTCTTCTGCTTTCTTAGTAAGTAGGCACAATCTATGAACAAAAGGTCCTCCAAAGCCCAGCAGGAACTTGCAGTCCACATTGGCTCACTTTCTGCTTTTCTATGTGAACATGCCTACTACTTCAAATAAATGTTCATAATGAGCCACGATTAAAGGATGATGTAACTGTTTCACCTTTTCAATATTGACTCCTTTGCAAGAATCTTCTTCCCTTTGCCTGAACATTTCATCTATGGCAAATTGTTCACCTTGTTTGATGTAATGAGGTATAGCCATCCAAATTCTCATAGACTACTTGAATTGTACCTTGAAGAAAATGAGAGAAAAAAAAATTCAGATTAAATATGGGCAAAATGGTTTATAACTCTAAATTTCAAAATAGTTATTTATATAAATTAGATTTAAAACACAGTAGAAAACTGTGGTCTGGAGAACAAGATTCAAGGGGAATAAGATTCTGACAAGGATTCAACGTTTTTATTTTATAGACGGGGAAACTAAGGCACTTGGGAATCTGAGTAACTTGCCAAAGTTCTCATAGTAAGAGATACACCTTGGATTTTAAACTAAGTGACTCTCTTACTCCAAATCCAGTGTTCTTTATAATAAAATAGGATGTTTTCTGAAGAAGAACATCTTGTTTTCCAATATCTTCCTAGTTTTAGTTTCTGCATTCTCTTGAATAACCCATTAATTTCGTGCAACCTCAACTAATTGTGAGTTCTTATGTTGTCAGAGTATGTGTTTTCATATGGACTTTGTTCTCCCATACTTTATTTTCATCTCCTTTAAGAGAAGCATTGTGTTTATTGTTTCTTTTGTCTCTCTACTAGTTGCTGACTGATCACAGAAACAAGCTATAGGTTCTTAAGTGACTAATAAACATTTAAATTTGACTATAATTTGATACCTATGTGTTAGCAGTATTGTATGACATTATAATCTTTATATTGAAACCTGACATTTTATTTCAAGGATGCTTGACATCAATAGGATGGATTCTAATTTATCTTGCTTACAGAGTGGTAATGTGGTCTTCATAAACAAAGAAGGTAAATACATTTAAACCTAAGGTTAGCTTCTAGCTTTAAACTCCTACCCAATATGCCTTTCTGAAAGAATTGCTAATGATAAATGGCATAAATGGATTTGAATTACATATCAGCTGATTTTCCTTAGTCTGAACTCTAAGTAGGATGCTAATGAGCAGTAAAATGTACAGAGTTTGGACAGGTAAAAGGTAAAAAAAAAGGTTCATGAATAATTGGAAATCTAAATGCTCTACCTTAAAGTGTTTTTTTTTATAATATACATGCAGAAACATTTCATTTGTGTATGTATTTGTGATTGATATTTCCTATTGGCTATCAACTAAAGGATATCACAATGAATGGGGACAGAAACATTTCAGGAGTATGAGATAAAAACAATTTTCCAAATGTACAAATTATTCCAGTTTGTTGTCCAAGATTGCATGAAAGACAGAATATGCACACAAAAAGGTTATAGCACAAATTCAGTATATTGATATGTTCTGTGTATGAAAAATAGTATGGCATAATGGCCCTTGAGCCAAGAATGCCTGGGTTCAAGCCCTGCCTCTGACACATGCTGGCTGTGTGACCCTGGGTAAATTATTGATACTCACAGTTATAGGCAGCTCCCTAAGATGTTTAGTTACATAGTAGGTACAGACCTATGTTGGTAGAGTGAGAGAATTTCTTTTCTAGGAATTCCATACACCAAAGAAATCTCAGGGCTATACTCTATCTTGTTCACATGAGATAATACCAATAAATGGCAAAAAATGCATTACCAGGGCAATTTTTAAACCAGTATATTACAAATGAGAAATGCATTGAAAATAACCAAGAAAGTAGAAAGTTCTTCAGTAGGCAAGACTTAGTCTCTTGGCAGTAATAACTCAAGAGAGTCTCTCAAAGATGAAAGCAGCTTGAATAATGGATATACTATAAATGAAAGTACAATAACAGCTAACATTTATGTAGTGCTGTGTGCCAGGTATTGTGCTAAGCACTTTACAATTATTTTCTCATTTGCTTCTCACAGCAACCCTGAGAGAGGTGCTCCCATTTGACAGATGAGGAAACTGAAGCACACAGAAGTTAAGTGACTTGTCCAGGGTCACATAGCTAGTAAGTGTCTGAGGAAGGATTTGAACTCAGGTGTTCCTGACTGAGCCTAGTTCTTTAACCATTATTCCAACTTGCTGCCTTGTACAAGGAACTGTGGAATAATGTAATGAACATTGGACATCGCTCCAGAAAACTAAGATTGGAATCTAGGCTATGAAAATTTACTAGTTTTATGACTGAACCTCACTTCCACATCTGTAGAATGGGATAATAATTCTTTCACCTCTTTCCTCACAGGTTTGGTATAGGCGAAATCCCTTATAAACCCCTTAAAATAAGGGTTTGGAAATATAAATGAGTTATTTATTAATTATGATTTTAATTCTGGTTTCAATCTATTCTAGGCTAAATAGTTTCTTGCCTCCTTGTTGAGGAAACCAAGGAACAAGGGAAGAACCAGGGAAATTATTCACCATTTAGTTACACCAAGGATTGAGTAGGGTGGTCTGATCTTTATCCCTTGGCTAGTAGACAGGCTCAAAGAGCAATTTCAGAATCAGGTGCAAGGAGAAGGGTTTGCAATTATACCAATTAAACCTCCCAGAAGTTGGGGGTTGAAAAGAAAGGGAGGCTATGTTAGAGATAGATTGTGGTTAATTAGTTAATATTTGTAGTTTTTCTACCCACTACATCATAGGAGCACAGCATGTGAGCACAGAAGTGCTCAGATCATATATAATGTGGTAGCAGAGAAGCAATTCACTGTGAATAGAACTCTGGGCCTGGAGTTAGGAAGACCTGGGTTCAAATTCAGCTTCAGATATTTATTAACTATGTGACTGTGAACAAGTCACTTAATCTTTATTTGCCTCAGTTTCCTTGTCTGTAAAATAAGGATAATAATAGTACCTTCCTCCTAGAGTTCTTGTGAAGATCTCTATAGAGATATCTATAAAGTGCTTAGCATAATATCTGGCACATAGTAAGGGCTATATAAATGTTAGTTATTATTATTATCACCATCATTGTAGGGACAACTCTCATAGAGTCATTCCCTGACACTGTACAAAATTTTGAAGGATATAAAATAGAATAAATAGTTTTAATGGTCTGGAAATGAACAGTATGATACAGTCTCTAAAAGAACTAGCTGAAAATCAGGGTACATTAACAGAAGTCGGGGAGCAGATTTATATCCGGTGTATTTTGTTTAGTTTGGCATGTCAGATTTGAGAAAAAAAAATAAATAAAAACATTGACAAGTTGGATTACATCTAGAGGAGGACAAGCCAAGATGGTGGGAAGCCTAAAATTGTACCAAAAACAAAGACTGGTAGAAAAAACTGGGTGAGAAAGACTTAGATAAGGCATGTTGGCTTTCTTTGAGTATTTAAGTATCTGTCATTTGGAAGAGAAAATAGCCTTATTTTGCATGACCTTCATAAGGAAAACTGAAAACAAAGTGGGAAGTTGCAGAGGCAGATTTAGGCTAAAGATAGGGGAAAATCTTTCCAACAATTAGTATTGTCTTAAAGCAGAATGTGCTTCTGCTGGAGGTAGTGAATTCTTCATCACTGGAAGTTTTCAGATGGAAGACAAATGAACAATCATGTTTTTGACTTAGAATCCTTCTGTGCCTCCATTCCTCTCTTCGCTGAACTTTGGACTTTCTTTATCATGTCCCCAGAGACCTCTTCATTGTGGAAGTTCACTCTAGACCTGGAATTCATAGTGGGAAGCACTTGCCCCCTCCTCTCTACTTGAATGGCTCCTCCCAGAATCTCTATTTAAGAAGATGCACAGGCCATATAAATATCACTCTTTTACAGACTAAACTTGTCCCCTACCTGCCCTACCTCATTCAGTTTTCTTTTATGTATTGTCTTCCTCCATTAGAATATAAACTCCTAAAAGACAGGAACTATCTTTCTGCTTTCATTTATGTTTCCAGCACTTAAAACAGTAAGCACTTAATAAATGCTTTTTGACTAAATGACCAACTAGAAAAAAATAGTATTAGTATTAATGATGGGGTTTAGATTGTGGGAGCCCCCTTGAACTCCTCTTGAATCTTCCCACTTGATGAGGCATTTGCCTGAGGCCATAAGCCTTTCATTATTGCTAGGCCCAAATCTCTTGGCTAGATTACTCTTAACCTAGTCTAGCCCTCCGTTGTCTGGCTAGCTTTCACCCTTAATCCTATCAAAGTGTCTATGCCTGAATATGTTACCCTTAAACTAGCCTAGCCCTACATTGTCTGTTATCTCCAGGTAGCCTTCAGCTACTTCCAACCCTTAATCCCATTCTCTTGGTTCCTGGAGTCTGACCTCACCCCAGTCCCATCAAGATCCTCCTTAGATTCCTCCTCAAAACCTTACCTAAACCCCTCCTCCTGTCACCCCAGGAGCACATTAGATCCCTCCCACAATCTTTGTGTATATATGTTTCATCTTGCCTCCATGAAGGTGCTCAGATTCCATCTACCTCAGATGGAATCTGGCCTGCTTGTGAAAATGAGCATCACAAATGGTGAGATTTCTTAAAACAACCCAATATGGTGAATCTATAATAAACTTTGTTCTTCTTTGGTTGTGAGAAGACTTGAGTCAAATTCATTTGGCAAGACCCAGTGTGTTGGTATTTTGGGGTCTCGAGCACCCCTAGAAACATATGGCTCCCTGACCTCAATGTACAGTTCCCTGACCTCATCATAAACGGTCAGAAAAACTAGATTCCAGGGCATATTTAGCAACTTACTACATCTAAGATCTAGGACAAATCATGTTACTACCTCTGGAACTGTTTTCTTACATGCAAAATGAAAGACTAGCAGGGGTGCTAGTTCCAAACATCCATAATTTTGCCAATGTGAATAGGTTTTTACTTCATTAAATGCCAGGGGTATCTTAGAAATTATTTCAGGAGTGGGAAACATGTGGCCCCAAGACCACTCCTGAAATAATTTCTAAGATACTTCTTATCTCTAAGTATGAAAATCACAAAATGTTTTAGAGTATGCACCTATTTATTTAAATGATTCCATTGAAAAGTATGCTTCTCGAAGGCACACTCTTTTTTCCTGCTTTTTTTTTTTTTTTTTACCCCTGGCATTTGGAACAGTGTCTGACACACAATGACTAAGAAATTATTATGAATCTGTTGACAACTCTTTATCCGCAATTTAGTATTTCAAAACATCCATAATTTTGCCAATGTGAATAGGTTTTTACTTCATTAAACCTTTGAAACATTTCCATATCTTATCAGATAGATTACATGAGTGACTAAAACACCCCGCTCTCTTAAATTGTCACTCAGTAGCCAAGTTTCTGAGAAAAGAGGCTTAACTAAGCAGCTTCTCAGATATCACATACACCCTCTGTCCCTGGGACATACATGAAGCTTTCCCATCTTCATAGAGGCTGTCAGCAGAGCCAGAAATAGAAATCCTGGTGCTTAGGATAAAACAAAACAGGTCTACAGCAAGGTCCACAAAGCCAGCCCCTAGATCAACTTTTACAAACAAATTAGGTAGAGGAAATAAGAGATCAAATTATAGCATGAGAAAGCAGGCATCATCAGGAGAAGGAATAGGTCAAGGTTAGCAAAAAGAGTAACTGTAGCATTATTGCAAGAGGAAAGGAAAAAAAAAAAAAACAAGTGTGCCCTCTGGTAGTGTTTCCCATTTTAAGAAATTGTTCTTGCTAACTAGGTGCCAAACTCAGCTGTTTCTACCTGTTGAAGTAATTTAAGTGCTGTCAGCATCCCCTGAAATTCTCCTTCCTGGGTCAAAGCTTCAGTTACCTCCCTCTGAATGTAGTTCTGCTTTCCAGACCCAATGTTTCTCTGGTATAGCCTTTGAAAATCCAAGGTTACTCCTATATCACAATGAGGTTATAGGGAAGAACTGAATGGACCTTTGTCCAATGAAGCATCAGAATATACACATTTTCTTTTCATCACAGAATGGGTGATGTAGACATAAACTTAATGAAAGATGTAGAAATTATTTCTCTAACAAGTTGTGCTTTTTCAGCATTTTATAAGAATCTAGTAGTAAAGTCTGTAGTATGAATCTTAAGTGATAAATAATATAGTAAAATTAGTCTCACATCTTTTGTAAAAAATGATACACTGTCTGATCCTGGTGCTAACAACATATTCTTGCCACCATAAAAATACATTTTGATCCCATTAATTTCTATTTAGGAAAGATGTCATATTAGAAGTAATTACTACAAAAGAGTAGGCTGTGAAATGACAGAGCTTAGAAAGCAAAGACACCCAATGGCCTCTCCTATACCTGTTTGTCACAGGTCTCTGTAATGTTCTCTGATTGAATGACCAAAATTATTCAGCAGTAAAAGCAATGCCAGTGAAAGCAATGTTTCTGGCATACTAGTTTCTTAATGAATAATTTTTAATCTGAAAGAAGTGGGGTGTTCAATAACTATATTGTCAGTATGTAGACAAAGGGAAATGAGTGCTGCAATATTGGTTTATGTTTAGAGACAATTTCTTCAGTCAGTGTTGCCAACAGGAATTGGATTAAGTAAGAGAGAAGCTTGGGAAAGGGAAAGGAAGCCTTGTTCCCACCCCCACCCCACCCCTGCTGGTCCATGTTGATGATTCTTTCTAAATTTCGAATCTCTGGAATGAATTCTTGGGCCTACATTAATTACAGCTTTGTAGAATAGACATTTGTAGGGGACAGTGGATCACAATGCTGTTGTATTGATTTCTCTAGGTTCTCCCCTGAAGAAATTTAATTCTGACTCTTCCTTGCACTAATAGCAGCTACGATGCAAATATAACTGCCCTATAACACGATACCAAACTCAGTTCACCTGTTCTCCTTCACACACTTCACATTCCTGATAAACTGACTTACTCAATGTTACTCAGACATGACATTCTGTCATCAACCTTGGTGCCTTTTCATAAATTGTCTAGCTGGAATGAATGCCTTCCTCACCTTGGCCTCTGAGAATCCTAATACCCTCCCAATCTCAGCTCATTTCACTTCTGACAAGAGTCCTCTTCAGATTTCCCCTCTTGTTATGGTTCTCCAACTTTCAAATGGACTATTTATTTTACCTCTATTTAGCTTATTCATTTTTGGAACATTTGCCCATGGCAGAATGTAAGCTTCTTGAGGCCATTATTTTGATTTGTGTATCTCCAATACCCAGAGTAGAGCAGTGCCATGCCTGACACATAGAATGCACATGGTGGATGCTTCTTGAATAGAATCAAATGAAGTAAGCCTTACAAGGGCTTTTCAACACTCTTCTGGTATATCTAATGATTATATGTGGAAAAATTCAGTTTAGGCTAAAGCTAGGGGGAAGAGCTCTAGTTATCATATGCTGTACTAACCTTTGAGGGTTTATAATAGACTTGAATTTGTTATTCTTTCAAGAGATTGACTCATTAACTCTGGCAAATTGACAAGATCATGCTGTCATTGCATAGAGTTTACATTTCTGGAGATGTTTCTTCTACTGAATCTCTTCCTTCAAGATGCTGCTTGGAGTAATTAAATTAAGTCTTCCTCCAGATATCCAAATTAAGAAGGCACAGATTTTGGAGGAGGTGTGATTAAGTGATTTTTTTTTGTTCTAGCAGGAAGAGTTTCAAGTTCATGAGTATTTATTTTAAGGCATAATACATAACAGTCATTTGAAATAGCATCCCAAGAAATCAAATCCTTCATCCAACAACTAATTGTTGGTTAAATATTGGCATATTTAATATTGCCTTTAAGAAACAACATGGACTTCAGTAGGGATCATTACATATAGGAAGAGAAGGCTAAGAAGTGAACTGTAAGGGAAAACAAAGGAAAGGCATATTTCAGCCTCCAAACTTGACATTGTCCCTGTTAAGGAGGAAGAGACTTGGAATGTGTGTGGGAATAGCTTTCAAACTGTCAGCTGCCCTGAACTCTCATTGCTGTTTTCAGTACTTTGAAAGTCAGGATAATAAAGGTCCCCAGTTATTTCATTATCTTTCTCGAGCTTCTTGTTAGCACATAAGCAGAGCAGCATACAGAATAGACCTATCTATCCTTTTCTTATTGTATTGTGGGGTCTTTGTTATGGAAAGTCGCTGCTATTTTTTCCCCATCTCATCAAGCATTGGAGTCAACACACACGTGTATACAACACTCATACAAATATAAATTAGCAGCAAAACACTATGGTTGATTCTTTGTCACCAGGTAGCTAAGGTGTCAAAGGCAGCTGCTGTTACTTATTGTCACATTTTGAAGGATGAAGAATACAAAACTAACGACACTAAGAGACAATTGATTCTCTATACTCCATTTTCAAGACGGTCTTCTGACAGAGGACTATTGATTGAGACTTCTTTTTTTGGTATATCTATCAAAGTTTCCTCGTTGTAGCATTGGTGATATTTGACACAAAACAACAGAAAGGAATGAAAAGTAAGGAGAAACCAAAACAAGTGCTCAAACTGTCTTAGAAGATCTGTGATTTGGTGCAATTCTAGAGTTTAGAAGCCTTTGGTGTTATGTGAAAGAAAGGAGGAATCCCTAGGAGTATCCCAAAACACACACAAATGTGTGTATCTATGTATATGTCCACATATATACATGTATACATACACACATACATACATTATACATACACATATGTGTATATGTGTGCCCATGTATATGTGCATGTTTATATACATATACACACAGAGCTTTCAAACTGCCAGCTGCCCTCAACTCTCATTGTTGTTTCCAGTGCTTTGAAAATCAGGAGGTCTATTTAATGTTTTAAGATTCAAAAATATAAAATACACAGTATAACAATTTTCAGTACAACTCTGTGAAATTGGTATTACTGATATATATATATATATATATATATATATATATATATATGTATGTATATTTTATATTTGAGGAAGAGGAGGCTCAGGAACTTTGTTATTCCCATGGTTACATAACAAATAATTATAACAAGTAGGATTTGAACCCATCTTCCCTCTCTCAGTTCAAGAACACCTTCCACTCTATCATGTCACCTTTAAAAATGGTTAATATAAATTTGTTTCAGAGTGAGTTAATACACATTTATTCAATAATATGTGCCAGGTACTGTGAACAGTGCTAAAAAAAATGGTAAAAATAAAATACTTCTGCTCTTAAGAAGCTCACCTTTAAAAATAAAATACTTCCTGATCTTAAGAAGCTCACCTTCTATTGGGGGAGACACTGTGCATATATGTATACATTTTATAAAGTAGATTCAACATGACTGGGGGAAGGAGACATTCGCAGCTAAGGCAACTTGAAGTAGATTCTAAGAGACAGAGATGAGGCTGCTGTATATTCTGAGCATAGGGTATAGCCAGGGCAAAATGTGGGTCTGAGGGATAGTGTGAATGGTCTGACTGAATTATACAAAGTAGCAAGGGCAGTAATGACTAGTAATCTAGGTTGGTGCTAGGTTGTAAAGGGTTGCAAATGCCAAGCAGAGGAATTTACATCTTATCCTACTGATATCAAACATAATACATACATTATAATATACTTATAATATTTCAAAATAGCAAATCTAATAAAGCAATATTTGATCCTACTAAAATTTGTTGCAAAACAGGAGTTACCTGGTCAGATCTGTGCTTTAGGAAAATCATGCTTGCAACAATGTAGAAAATGGATTACATTAGGGAAAGATGAAGCAAGGATAGCTCACATGGTAGTAGGATGGGACTAGGACTTCAAGTTAAAATGGTAGATGGGTATCCTAATTAGGAACATCCAAAAAGAGTGAACTCTGCTGAGATTTCTACATAAATACCATTTATTTAGTTAGAATTGTTGGTGAAAGTAAACAATGTACTATAAAATTTATTTTTTAATGTCTTTATCACAACTGAAAATTTCTGAACACTTTAAAAATATTTACAGATTACATATTATTATTTTAGTGAAGTATAGGTAGCTACAACCAGAACTTCTTAGTATGATAGAAATAGTACTTGATAGGCTTATAATAAGATTATTATGATTCGAGTTCTAGCTCTGAGATTTACTAACCATGTAATCTTAGAAAAGGTATTTAACTTTGCTGAGCCTCAGTTTCCTCATGTAAATGAGGGGAGAAAACAATTTCATTACTTAACTTCCCTGGCAAATACTTCATAAACTGTAATCAACAAAGGTGTAGTTAAATAGGGAGCATGGAGAAAACAGTGAGTTATATTGCTTTTGGAAAATGGAAATGCTGGTGCTAAGCTCAGTCGGATATCACTGGATTTGTGTTTGTGTGTGCGGGTGTGTTTTAATTTTTGCAAAGCAGCAATTACTTACTAAGCAAATATGAATCTAAAGGAGTAATCCATTTGATTGAATGTGAGGCAGTACTCTTAGAAGAAGAAATTATAGCCCCTTGATTCTTGTACTGCTTGTGTCCAGAACTGTAACACTTTCAAACTTGCCTTTTATTAGAAATACATTAAATGTGGTTTTTTGGTGTCATTTCCATCCACTTTTAGCTATGCTGACAGCAAATGCTTTTCTTTTTAAGAAATGTATGAAAAGGAATAGATAACAGAGCAAAATACGGGAATAGAATTCATACACACATATGTATTTATGTGTATATATATATATATATACACATATATGTGTATATATATACACATCTTTATTTCAAAATTAGTTTTACATGTATCATTTTGTGACCTCATGAGAATATGTTATAACAAAGCCAAGGTTATCACGGGGCAGCCAGGGTTTTGGCATGGTTTCTGACATCTTGAGGAACAGGAGGTTGCCTCTTCCTTCCATTTCCCTGTAGAGCAGTCACTAACACTACTTTCAGCTCTCCTCTAGGCATGCTCCATTTGACAATAACCCTTCCCCAAAATATAGTGTCTGAAATGCAACACAGTCCTTCACATGTGAGGTGACCAACTCAGAGATGAATAATATTAAATCTCCTTTTAACAATTACATATTAAAGATAAAGTTTTAATTAGTTCATTTTAGCAATGGTATCACATTGTTGCCTTATATCGATCTTGTGACCAACAAAAACCCTCAGGTCTTGTTTCTTAATCTGTCAATTAAAAATATATGTGAGAACTTGCCAAGGAGGTCCCTCAGAAAAAATAAGAAAAATATATGTGTGTATACATATACACATATATTATTATTATATATTTTGTGTATTTGAATGTATGTGTATATATGTATGTCTATCAGTATGTCAACACATATCACAGAGAAATATACAAGTATACAATTTCTGAGGAATGTAGTGATAGTTCTGATAAAAATAATTAACATTTGTAGAAAACCTTATGCCTCATATACGTAATTTCATTTAATCTTTGTGACACCTTTTTAGGGAAGCCCTCTTGGTATCATTATCACAATTTGACAGTTGAAGAAACTAAGATGCACCTAAAAGAGAAATGACTGATTCAAGGTCAAGGGAATAGGTTGTGATAGATTCTAAAATGAAATACAGGTTTCTAGACTCCTAGTCTAGTGATTTCTATCTGCCTCATGGATTGTTTAATCCATCTTAGTATAATATATTTTTTATTTATTAGAATGTAAGTGAATTTGTATCCTAAGATCTAATAAACCAAAGGCTTCTAATTGATCTCTTTATTAAATTGTTTGCCAATTCATCAAGCAATTGAAATGGAATTCTTTTTGCAAGATTAGATTATATCTTCAGAACACCTTTCTTAATGTTGGATTTTTCATAACTCATATAAATAGTCCCCTATAAAATATGTTTATTGATTTGCAAAAAGCAGTGTGTGTGTGTGTGTATGTGTGTGTGTGTGTGTGTGTGTGTGTGTGTGTGTGTGTGTGAAATTTGTTATTTCTTGTCAAGGTTAGTAGAAATAAAATATCACTAAGGGTTATCACAAGGAGTTTGGGAAAGATATTTGGTTATCTCTTTCACATTTGAGTTGATATCTATTTCTTCACAATGCAGAGTTTTATAGCTTGCTCCATCATTTTCTTTAGAAGGTTTATATCTTTGACCTAGATTCACCCCAGCTCAGAGAGAAAAGGTAGGATTTGAATCCAGCTCTCTCCTGACTCCAAGGACAGCATACTATTACATAAAATCATCTCTCCAAATAGCCACTTTCCATTGTAAGGATGAGTAATTTAAACCGGACAGGTAAAATGTGAGTAAGCTATATAAGCTAGCATCAGGAAATTTTTACATGTTTGTTGTTGTTCATCTTATTCGATTCTTTGTGACCTCATTTAGGATTTTCTTGACAAAGATACTGGAATGGTTTGCCATTTCCTTCTGAGTAGGAAATCAAGGCAAACAGGGCTGAGTGACTTGCCCATGGTCACACTGCTAGTAAGTGTCTGAGGCCAAATTTGAACTCAGGTTTTCCTGACTGCAGGGCCAATGCTCTCTCCAGTGCATCACCTAGTTGCCCTAATGTTTAAGGACAACAATCATATTGGGAACAGATACTTCAGTACAGACACTAGAAACAACAGTTGAAGGTACAGAACAATCATACTGAAATACAAGGTGAGGCAACTTCTTTAAAACCAGTATCATGCTTAGATTCAAGAGGAATCTGTGGTTACAGGTAGAACCATTCTTCTGTACGATTGACAAAAGGAAAATAAAACATGATCCCATTATCTTCAAATCCCACTATTAAAAAAAGAATATTCTTTACATTCACAGATGAAGAGACTCTAGCATGAGAAAAACAAGCAAGATCACAAGATAAACCGGGGGAAGGGAGAGAATAGAACGTAGGTTGGGTAAGTCTGAAAAAAGAAAGTCCATTGAGATTCTTAGGTATATACAGGCATCCAGGTGTAATACAGCCATGAGAGGAATACCTTTGTTAGCATTTGGAGTTGAAAGTTTTTGATCTTTTACTATCTTGTAATCAAGTGTCCTTGGAAGAATTTATGGGGTACTATGTTAGAGTGGAAAGATCACTCAGCAAGCCCTGAGGACACCCCTATTTCAGTTCATACCTGCCGCTGTGATCTTAGACAAATCACTTTGGGTCTCAATTTACTTTTTGGCAAAAGTCTTTCTGCTCTACAATTCCATTATCATACTTCAAGCTGAGAGAGACAATATTGGATGAAGCACAGAGAGCCAGTTGTGAGTCAGGATAACTTGAGTTAAAATTCCACCTGGCATTTACTAGGCATGTAATGTTGGAAAGTTGTCTTAGCATAAATTTCTTCATACATAAAATCAAGGTGAGAAGATAGGGCTAGATTAGCAGTATAACCTGGGATCCACAAACATGATTTAGAAATTTTTTAACTGTATTTCAAAGTAAGTGTTTTTTTTTGGTAACTTTATATATGTTATTCTATGTAAAATATATGTCAATTTAAAAAGAAGTAAAATATGCATTTAAATATATTATTCTGGGAAGCAGTCCTTAGATTTCACTAAACTGCCAAAGGGATCCATGATAAAGAAGAAGGAAGAAGAAGGAAGAAGGAAGAAGAAGAAGAAGAAGAAGAAGAAGAAGAAGAAGAAGAAGAAGAAGAAGAAGAAGAAGAA
Organism: Trichosurus vulpecula; assembly: GCF_011100635.1. Classification (NCBI taxonomy): domain Eukaryota; kingdom Metazoa; phylum Chordata; class Mammalia; order Diprotodontia; family Phalangeridae; genus Trichosurus; species Trichosurus vulpecula. The sequence goes on along the minus strand of NC_050573.1, from coordinate 221,438,345 downwards.
GAAGAAGAAGAAGAAGAAGAAGATGATGATGATGATGAAGAAAAAGTTGAGAACCCTGGACCTAGATAATTTCTAAGTTCTTTTCAAGTTTTGTGATTTTATGATTTGATGGTTTTATTCTAAATGTCCCATTTAACATTTGAATGAGTTCTTGCTTTTGTGGGTTGATGGAAATTTCATACCCACCTTTGATTGTTGGTATTATTTTGTCAAAAGAAATAAATGTAAATAATCAATATTTCTCATTTCATAAGGTTATTTTGACAAGATAACCCATACCTACACACACACATTTGAATGTCATGCTAACCATCATCAGGATGAGGGAGTTAAGCTGAACAAGGGCCATTGTAGAGACAGTACATGGAGGTAACTAAATGGTCACTCACAGACAGGATAGACACACACTGTGGTACTACAGCCACCCAAATACAGTACAGAACCTGAAGTACAGATAAATCAATATGGTATGTACAATGTTTTCTGAAAGAACGAATAAAAACTAAAAGTTAGTAGATTTGAATTCTACTTCAGACTCTACCACTACTTAACCCAATGATCTTGGGTCAATCATGTGATCTCTGTGTATTTCAGGCTTCCTCCAAGTCTAGCTAAAAGCTCACCTTCTTCAGGAAATCTTTCTCCAACCCTTGTAATGTTAGTACTTCCCTTTGTTGATTATTTCTTATTTATCCTGTATATATTTTATTTGTACATAGTTATTTTCCTGTTGTCTCCCCCATTACATTGTGAGGTCCTTGAGAGCAGTTTTTGCCTTTCTTTGCAACCCTAGAACTTAGCACAGGGTCTAGTACATTGTATTATTGTTCTTCAGTCATATCAGACACTTTGTGATCCCATGGAACATAGCTGTCCATGGGGTTTTCTTGGCAAGGAGTTAGATTGGGCAGGCAAGACCTGTGATGTGGGTGTGAGATCTGACTGTATGAAGTATTTGGCTTTGGATAAGTCATTTCTCCTCTCTAGGGCTCAGTTTTCTCATCTACAAAATAAGGAGGTTAGACTTGATCGTCCTTTCCTTCTCTATAGTTTTGTGATCACATCACATTAAAGAGAATAAACCTTATTTTCTAACTAAAGCACTACAGAGAGGTCTAGAAATATAAGTTATGAGTATGAATCATTACTTATAAAATGTTGGGCTATTGATGGGTGGTTGAGGTAAAATTTTATTTTGTTTCAGACAATCATAATAACATCTATTAATATTACAATTTAAGGCTTGCAAAGCAGTTTCCTCACAAGTTTTCAAGTTATCAACTTTACAAATAGTACAAGCACTAATACACTCATTCTACAGTAGAGGAAATAGAGACCCTGAAAATTAAGTGACATGGTTATACAGGCTCTTAGACAAGATTTTAACAAAGGTATCCAGTCCAACACTTCTTTTCATTAGGCCATTCTAGCAATACTCTTTCATACATATGTAGCTGCTTTAAGGTAGGCAAAACATTTTCATTTGATCCTTACAAAAAAGGTATAGGGAAGGAAATAAACATTTGTATCATACTTACTATGTGCCAACCCTTATGTTAATTGCTTTAAAAATATTATCTTATCTGATTTTCGTAACAGCCCAGAGAGGCAGATGCTGTTGTTATCCCCATTTTACAACTGGAGATACTGAAACAGACAGAGGTTGGGTGACTTGCCCACAGTCATGCAGTTAGTAAGTGTCTGAGGTTAGATCTGAACTCAGGTCTTCCTTGATTCAAGACCCAGCTCTCTTTCCACTATGCCACCTAACTGCCTAGCATGGTAGGTGCCATATTATCCCTATTTCAGAAATGTTAAGTGGTTTTCTGAAATAGGGATGATTTCCTCCCACACTGTGGGGGGGGGGAGGGGAATTTGCTGGATGGGATTTAAATATTCATTACTCTAAAGTTATTCACAATTCCATGGCCCATTTTGTTGTTGACATGTTTCAGAAGTATCTGACTCTGTTACTCCACTTGGGGTTTTCTTGGCAAAGACACTGGAATGGTTTGTCATTTCCTTCCCCAGCTCATTTTATAAATGAGGAACTAAGGCAAACAGGATCTGGTGATTTTCTCAAGGTCCCACAACTAATAAGTGGCTGAGGTCAAATTTGAATTCAGGTCCTCCTGGGCCAGTGCTCTATCCACTGTGCCACACCGCAGTGGCTAAATTGTAATTTCTATATAGTACTGAGTTACTTGTCTAATTTTGCCCTAGAAACTATTCTGTCAAGTTATAAATATAAAAGTCAAAGAAACTCTCAGGCCAGATTTCTTTCCCTGATACTTTCTCTTGAATAACTAGCCCATACATCCAAAGAAAGGAAACATTCCCAATTTATCTTTCTGCTGTGTGTTAATCTTTATTTAAAAGAATTTCTGGTCCTCAGCTTTCTAATGCAGGTCTAATCTCATATTTGTATACAAATCATATTTTCATCCATGAATTTGAAAGCTACTTCGTGGCAGGGAACCTATGCATGTCCTTCAGCTACTGAGTACTCTTCACAGAGAAGAAATTTAGTAGGTGTTTGAGGCATTTTTTAAAGTGCCTGACTGCCTCAGGTACTTCTTTGATCTTGGACTGAGGTCTCTCCCTTCCCTTGTATAGGCTTTGCATCCTCGAAGCACTTTGGTTTATCTTGCTAATTCCCAGGGTAGAGAAGACACAGAAATAGACCACAAGATCATGCTCAGGCTTTAGAACTAGAAGAAACGAAAAGCCTATGTGATTCTTGCTCTTATATAAATTCAAATTCTGCTCTCAAAGGAAAAGGAAGGACTCCATAAGGAGAATGAGAAAATCCTGATGTGCAAAAATGCAGTATTTCCAATGCATCCTCACTGGTTGGCATTTAATGATATAGCTAAGAAACTTACTGCACTATTTTATTTCTGGTGTCATTTTTATTTTCCCAGCAGAGGGTAAGTTCTAGGATGAAAGGAGATTTCAACTCTGCCCATTTTGTTTCCGGACCTTGTTCCAGAAGCTGAAAAAATCTGAGCAATTATTAAAAAAAAGATCCTGCTTTGCACTTCAATTCCAGTCTTGTCTGAATTGCTCTTGGAACAGATGTTGTCTTTATTCGGGATGCAGCAGCATTTCAGTCACCATCCAAGTAAGGATATTTCAGTTGCATTGCATTTAAGAATAGAAAATGAGTCAGAGTAAAACAGGGAGAGGAAGCATGGGCTTTTTCCTGAGTTTCCCCACTCCCTTCCAAGGAGATAGATTCCAAAAAATTCCAGAAACATTAAGTCCCAGTTCATCAGTAAGGTTAGAGGAAGAAGAAACCTTCAGGGCTTATTGGGTTAGCTGCTGGCAAGATCTAATTCTTTGAACATATTTTATTATCATTCCCTGTAGGTCTGCTTTGGTATTTCACCTGCCTTCGGGGGAGTGGGGCTGAGAAAATGTAGGTCTGCAATCTGAGACCAGATGAGAAGGGGAGAGCTCTGTAGAAGGGGACTTTTGGCCTCTCTCACTAGTTTTTTATTTTATAGTTGTGGGAAATTACAGGTATGCTCTTGCTCTCTTTATAAGGTCAGATTTAGCATACTATCTAACAATAAGCATCCTTATTGTTTTGCAGAGTAAGAGGGAAAAGGAAATATGGCATCCAAGTTATATCTAATTTACAATAGGGTAAAGTATTCTTCCTGTGTCAGTTAATTCTCAGGTCACTTTAAATGGGGACAAAGCATATTGCTACCTTCACAGCCTATTGCTGAAATATCTCTTAGTGACACAAGACTTTATAAATTGAATTCATAATTAGGCTTAATCTTTTCAATGATGGTAACATTCTATCCCACTAAATGTGCTTCATAATTCCTTTTTCTTGCCAATAGATAATATTAGTTCCAGCGAAACTCTTAAAACCTTTTATCATTTTTGACAAGGAGAAGCCATAGCAGATTTTTTTTTGATGAGATTTCCAGGTCAAACAAGGTTGTCTTTGAGGGTTCAAGCTAAGACTCTTGAATTAGGCCATAAATTTAGTACCCCTTTACTACTCTTACTAAAGAGAATTAGAATCATATTTGCTTAATTACGTACAGGAGACTCTAAACCTTCTGTAAAAGAAATATCCTTCACTTTTCAAAAAAAAGTGATAACTGGGTCTGTTAGTTTTTTTTTGGAATCAATCTCTTTGAAAAATGTTTCATAAAAAATTGTGTAACAGCTAGGAAACACTGAACACCTAGTTCTACTAAGCACTCCATGTTATCAACCTGTACTACCCAACAGCAGAGAGTAATCTGGAATTAACCAATTAGCTCTTTTCAGCAGAAAGCTGAACCTTTGTTCCTTTAGTTCTGCTCCTTTGCAGGTCATTTTAATTTTCTCTCCTTTGTCTAGTACATAGATTACCAAATCTTATTTCACATAATAGCTCATTATGCCCCATCCTACTCTAGGAAAATTCCTTAATTTGCCCACCCTGATTCCCACTGTGCTGCTTTGTTATGTAAGGACTCTTTACAGGGTTAGAATAAACATTCAATCAAAATAATAAAATCATAGTAAAACAGAAGTATTAGTGAGGGTCAACATCAACTCCCATTCACCTGTTCATATGACCATGAGCTTTAACTAAAGCTGCCTCATTCTGCCTAACCCCTCCAAGTATGTATGGGAGGAAGAAATGAAATAAGCATTTATTAATTGTCCCCTATGTCCCAAGCACTATACTAAGCGCTTTACAGATATCCTCACAAAAACCTTGTGAGGTATAATTAGGTACAGTTGATACTTAGGAAACTTACTGAACCAAGAGTTACAGCATCACAGCAGTGTGGGAATCACTTTACCTTGTCTCAAGAACTTAGTGAAGTGCAGGTCTGCTCCGTTCCAGTTACCAATCTACTAATTACCCCATTCTAGACTGATACTGCTTCTTATTCATCTTCTACATTCACTGCCCACACCAGAATTGGGCTTTTGTACCAAAGGGATATTAGCCTAACTATAAAAGGCTTAGTTTAAGTAGCTGTCTAGAGCTCAAGAGCTGGCTGCCTTCATTCATTTGATCATTATCTTCTTACTCGCTTTCCAAAGTCCCCATTGTCTGCTCTTATGCTTCACTTCAGTTGCCTAGAACTCATAAACCAAGCTAGTGAAATTGACAAGGTACTACTCTCTCCAGGCCATCAGTAATCACCTTATTAATAAATTTCGCAGCCTCTTCTCAGTCCTCAATCTACTTTACTTGAATTTCCCTTCTCTAAAATGGGGATGACACTACTTATCTCATGGGGATTTTGTGAAGTTCAAATGAGACAATCTATGTAAAATGCTCTGTAAAACATAAAATGTAAAGAATTAAGTCCCTCCTATATTTCAGACAGTGTGCCAAGTACTATGGATGCAATTTTTTTTAAAAAAAGTGAAATTTTCTATCATCAAGGAGCTTGAACCATATTGGTAGAAACAACGTGGGAGTATCTACTGAAAGTAAATACAAAACATATACAAATAAATACAGGGTAATTACATGGCAAGGAAGGCATTAACAGCTGAGGGGAATCAGAAAATTATTTTGTAGCATTATACGTGGCACTTGAGCTCAGCTGAACTATGTGGTTTGAGTATAGGTTTGTGAATTAGCTGTTGTGACTTGGAATGATTTTTCTTAATCTGTTTATTAGTTTCTTTTACTAAAAATTTTCGTTCATGGATGATACCAATTTCCTCAGTTCTCCAACTGTTTTGAGTCATTCTGTATAGTTTTTTTTTTTTTACTTTTCTTGTTTATATAACTATGAAGAAGAGATGAAAGTGAGTAGATAACAGGCTCATTCCAAAGAAAATGGCAGTAATTCAGATAGCATGAAAGAAAGTCCGAAAATATTACTAAAGGGTGTATCTAGTAACTTGAACAGTGCTCTCACATTCTGCTTAAATCTTCTCTTCCCCAAACTAAATATTCCCAGTTGTTTCAGCTGATCCTCATAAGGAATGGATTCAACATGTTTTGTCATCTTGATTGCCCTTCTCTGGATGCCTTGTCAATTATTCCTCCACCTCAACTCTTACATCTGTCACGTTTTCTATATTCCTTCAGCCACCACTCGAAGTATCTACCTGGTTTCTTTTTGGTCCTCATATTTCTCATTTTTGGGTACATTTTTCCCCCATTATGATTATATTGCAGTAAGGTGTTAGACTGCTTCACTATGTACATAATCTGTAAATCTATAATAGGATCATATTACCCACTCCCTTAAGCTCCCTTGTGGTCAGCTCTTCTGAACCTGCTTTCATGCCTTTCTGTATGCTTAGAAATAGATTCTCTGCCCATTTGTTGGCCAACTAACTACAGATCTTTGATTTATAAGGCAAAATCAGGAGCAATGAGTATATTTGGTAAAGAGATAAACATCTACTTGATCAGGAGAGGGCAAGACAAAAGTTTTCAGGCAGCCTGGAAAACATGTAGAGGATTTTTTCCAGGCCACCTGAAATCCTTTGGTGTGCCGCAGGTTGTGCAGTCCTGTACTTGATGTAAGGAAAACATTCCTAACAATTAGAGGTATTCAAAAGGAGAATGAAGTGCTTTGGAAAATGGAGGGTTCTACACACAGACACACACACACACATACACACACACACACATACACAATCTTTTTAGGCAGAGACTAGAAAACCACCCATCTAAAATGATGTAAAAGGTATTCCTAATAAACTACAGGTTGGATTAGATGGCCTCTGAGGTCTCTCCCATTTCTGTAATACTATGAATCTTCATGATTCTGCAATCTCATTGGAGACCTTCACTCAACTTAATGATTTATCTTGTCCCTAACCAGTAACCATTTAACATTTATTAAATCAGATATATAGGTTGTTAGGCTAAAAGCTTTAACTCAGTTCAATAGATAGCACAAAAACACTAGTCAAGCAACCTTAACAGAGTAAAAGGAAAAGATATGCCTCACAGAAAGAAAGGGAGGCACAATTTGCTAAGACCTGACAGAATCCTATACCTAGGACTAACAAGTGAGAAAATTATAAAAGGAAATATTAAAAAATAGAGTTTCATTTGCTGAAAATTTTTAAAAAAAAAGATGTTTTCCTGTTCATGTTCTTTTATCCTTGGAATCACCACCATATACTACCATTAATCTTTTGCCAAACAATAATGTTCCATTGCTTACCTGTCAAACATATTACTTTTTTTTTTCTCAGAGGTTGTACTTTTATTCCCTGAATTTCAGAGAAACACCCATACCAGAAGCACAAAACTCAGTTTCCTTCGATTTAATCATCTTTCTGACTACCTGCGGTTATTATCCATTCAAACAGCTATTATGCTAGTAGGATGTACTGTAGCAGGAAAAATGGATGATGAGTTTTAGAAAATATCACAATTTTATAAAGGGAGCATGCTTTGGTAGTGATGGGATAATAGCAATTCTATATCTGCTGGAGCCTTCTATGCTAAAAGCATAATAGCTGAAAAATACTTTTTACTAATATTGTATTTTTCCAATTACATGTAAAGGAAATTTTGACATTCATTTAAAAAAAATTTTTTTGAATTCCAAATTTTCTCCCTTCTTCTTTCCCTTCCCACTCCCTAAAATGGTAAGAATTTCAAATAGGTTATATATGTGCATTCAGGTAAAACATATTTTAATATTAGTCATGTTGTGAAAGAAGAAACAGACCAAAAGAAAAAAAAAATGAAAAAGATAAAGAAAGTGAAAATAGTATGCTTAAATCTGCATTTTAGCTGATAAATTCTTGTATAACCTTAATAATAATTTCATTTTTAAAAAATTATAAGGCACCAAGGGAAATGTTATCCTGGACCTGGTCTGACAAACAAAAGGAGATTGGTTGCAGAAATACAAGTGATAGAATGCTTGGGACTGGTTGACCATTCCATTTTACAATTTGTCATGGGGAAGTAGGAAACTAGATACTATGGATTGTGAAAGAAAAATCAAAGTACTATTTCAAAGAAGAGGTGGAAATCTGTAGTATAATACTCTACAGGTGATGTTAGCCCAGAGCAGATAGGAAGTTGTGAAGGACACAATTCACTCAAATGATGCTGATTAGGAATGAAAAAGGAGAGCTATCTAAATAGGCCAAATTGAATTCAAAAGGAAATCTTTACCCAACTTAGATTTAAAAAATAAAACAGAGAAGGTGGAAGCAAGCGATGGTAACTGAGGAATAAAAAAAAGTTAGAGAATATGAAGAGAACCCATTGATTCCCAACATAGCCTATTTCACTTTTGGAAAGTTCTAATATGCCACATCAAATCTAAATTTGCCCTTTTACAATTTCCACCCATGCATTGCCTCTGGTGTTGCTCCCTGGGACTAAACAGAAAAAGTCTAAGCCCTCTTCCGTATGATAGCTCTTAAAAAACTTGAACAGTGCTCTCATATTCTGCTTAAATCTTCTCTTCCCCAAACTAAATATCCCCAGTTGTTTCAACTGATCCTCATAAGGAATGGATTCAAGACCTTTTGTCATCTTGGTTGCCCTTCTATGGATGTCTATGGATGCTTTGTCAATTATTCCTCCACCCCAACTCTTATAACTGTCACCTTTTCCATATTCCTTCAAACACTACTCTAATTCTGGCTGTCATTAACTCTTACCTGTACTGTTTCAGTAGTCTACTAATTGTCCTCCCTCAAGTCTCTCCCTTCTCCAGTCCATTATATACCTAGCTGCCAAAATGATAAATTCAAAGTAAAGGTTTGATTATATCAGGCAGGGCTTCCTTATCACCTCCAAGATAAAATACCATGATCTATGATTCCCTTGAGAGAAGGGACTGCCTGTTTTGTTTTTGTTTACATCTGTAGTGATTAAGCACAGTGCCAGGAACATAGTAGGTGATTGATAAACACTAGTTGACCAATTCTAAGATTATCTCCATTATAACCTGTATATAGTCATTTGTATGTGGTATCCCTTCTTAGACTCTGAGCTCCTTGAGAAAGAAAGCTTTCTTTTGTCATTCTGTTGTCATCAGCACTTATTTGCCTAGTTCATAATAGGAACTTGACAAATGTTGGTTGACTGGCTATATGATGTGAAAATAACTTGTTAGAAATGGTGCAAAGGAGCATTTCTTTCCAAGTAGGACTAGATTATTTTGCCTCTGAGATCCCTCCCATCTCTGAGACACTGTGTGAATATTTGGATGGTCAATATGCATGGCCTTGTTGGAATAGGGAGGTAACCAAGGGCAAAAGAGAAGAGAGCAAATCCAGCAAGATGAAATTGTGAAGAACTGGCTAAGTGTAGAAAGGCTCAAAACCAGGTTGGCTATAAGGTGAGGGATGTTTTGGACCACAATAACACTTGCTATCAGCCACTGAGTTGTAAACAGTTGGTGCTCTATTTTGTTAGAGAAAATTTCCATTCATTTCGCAATTACAGATTCTTGAGCTAAGTAAGAAACCCCCAAATAATTGGCCATGCACAATGCTTAAATAAGTAACAATTAATAGGTAACAGCAAACTTTGCCCACCTATATTGTCAGGGAAGCATTTCTCAGTCCTTCTTCCTTGTTCCCAGTGAGATTCTATAAGATTTTTTATGATTCGAATCTGAGCTAGTAAAGCCTTTCTCTAACTAATTTTTATGAGGGTATTGAACCCTCTTGGATTCAGTACACATGTGGCTCATATTTTTGTGTTACTAAGAGAACTATTTGGAATTTTGGTACTTGGGACTAAGCATGACCATATGGAAGATTCATTTTGCAGACAACACTAATTCTCATATTCATAAAAGTCTTGTCTCTGTCAGCACTATTGACAAAGCAGCAAATCCAATCAAGCAGGCCATGATATCCTTTGGGAAGCTGACAGACTGTGGGACCAAGATGGATCTAAGTGCCAAGCTATATTGAAGGTCTGAAAACAAGGGGGATTGTTGGAATGTTGGTATGGCCTTGAAATATGGCCTTACTAAAATGTCTGTTCAATGTTTGTCAGTGGCATCCCAGAGTCGTACTTAACACCAAGTGACAAGCAGTCTCTTCTTGGAGCACAGCCAGTCTACTAACATTGTCACAATGCATATTGCAGTACTGCCTTTCTGGGCAGGAGGTAGGAGAAGAATGAATGACAATAACATCTAAACAGCTGCCACAAACTGACCCAACATACAACCAAGGGGAGTAAAAGAAATGTGTCAAGGTCCACAATGCCACTTTAAATAGTATTCCAGAGTTTTAGCTGCCTAGGAAAAGCCGCAGCAGAAAAAAGTAACATTCTACCCCACCTGAAGTGAAACAGTAAGGAAGGCAATAGTGGTTTTCGCAGAAAACCTTTAGGCAAAACTACCTCCAAGGCCGTTGCAAAGATCAGCAACCACTGAAAGTAGTAGACATAGTTACAAATCTCTGAATTCTCCTTAGGTATTTGTTTCTTTGTTAGAGGAAAGGAAGGCTCATCATTCATCAGTCTTTCTTGTTCCACACAGTAAATGCTCGCTTAGCATCAATATCATCTTTGAAAGCTAAAGTCACTGAGTCATTTACTCATTATCCTATTGCATTTATCAAAGATGTACTCTGTAAGGGAAAGGGATTCTATGGGACCAGAAGAGGAGAACCAAGACAGTGATCCAGTGATTGTCTATGAGTCTTCTGGAATGAGGATTAATCTCAGAGCACTATGGTGGAATGTTTACAGAAAAATAAAAACAGGTCCATTAGACATTAGGGTAGTTAGTTAAAATCAATTAAACCAAACAACTTAAAGAGATCAGGTAAAGTTGCTGTAAACAAGGTATCCTCATTAAGGTGTTAGACATTGTGAAAAGGAAGTTACTAGACAAGTTGACCAGAGAATCATTTGAGAAAGAAGTTCTGGACAGCCTTGAATTACTCCACCATTCCTCCTTACCTCCTATAGAGGAACATTTCCAGGAAGCCCATGTGAGGGGGAACTATGCCTCTGGGAATTTTTTAATAATTTAGCTCTCTTATTACTCAGAGAAATTAATCTTCTAAACTATTCAAGAGTACATTCTGTCTTCATGTCCTATTAGGTTAGATCTCCAACATAGGCCTTCCAACATAAATACAGTTAGAGTTTTTCTTGCAGAGAGAAAAGGCAATTCTCATATACACCTCACGAGTAGCTTTTCCCCACCTTGGTTGAAAAGTGCCCACTCTAAGGGTAGTAAAACTCTCATCACATAGGTTAGCTTTCAGCTACACAATTCACTTGACTGATGGTGTTAGGACTGATTTCTATGGCTTTCAGACACAGAGAAGTTTTTCCTGTTGTTCCAAGGCTGGCACTTACTGAAGAGATTACCAATTATAACCTGCTTTTCTACCTTAGAAGAATTGGCACATCCAGACCCCAAGGACCCCAAAAGAACTCTGTGGTATTCTGAATTTCGGGGTTGCTTACATAAACTGACCCTATTTGGATTCTGGTTCCTTAAACAGGGAGGGATCTTCGATCTTCAATGTCCTTTGGTTTTCGGGAGCACTGACTCTACAGAATTGATGCCTTTCATGTTCTATTTAAAACATTGTTCTCTCAATACCCTTTTTCTCTCTCTGCTTTGCTCCACCTGGGCTATATATGTTCCTGACTTCTATAGGGACTACAAAAAACAAGATAGGAGGGAGAGAACATACAGCAGAAACCTGTCCAGAGTTGGAAGCTAAGTATGTAAATGTGACAGATTAGGTAATTGGGGAAGAAAGATTTGACTATTAGGGACTCATCTCTAAAATTGTGTTTGTGCCTATATACAAGGCACAGTTCAAGGCTATTTTTTGGTAGCATGTCAAAAAACTTAAAAAGTCCTCATTTCACCTTTTATCATTAGTATTTTATATTAATATCAATGAACCAAAATGTTTGTCTTCTGAGAGGAATTTTTGAAGCTAACACAATTTAACTGTTTAAGCATTTCCTCACATATTTTCTACCTGCTCTCTTCCCATATATTCTTCAAATGGTTTAGGAGAACTACGAAACCCACCAAGTTTTCAATAGGAAGTATATCAAAGGCAATAGATTGGCAGTGTATACTCATTAGCTAAAAACTGTGTATTTGCAGGAAAGTTTCATTTCAAGGGAACCTATAGAAATCCCGAAGTACATCAAAGAGCTAAGTGGTAGGCACAGATTAGCTAGAAATTTTTTACCAGGGAACTTTGCCTAAGGTCTAGACAGGAGTGGGGAACCTGCAGCCTCAACATTTGTTGTATGAAGTTTGGATTCAGTCAAAGGGCTGCACTTGAGGACCTAGAGAGCCACATGTGGCCTCAAGGCTGCAGGTTCCCCACCCTGGACTAGAACATAGAGGATGAAGTGGGAATGGAAGACCAGTCAGAGGAGGAACAAGTCCAAAGATCCTTAAAGGTAGTAGTATATATTAAAAATTATGGAAATACAAGGAAGAGAAAAGTTTTCTAAAGAAAGTAGGTGGAGGAATTAAGAAGCAACTTAGCATGTTTGTGCATATTGTCTAAGAACATATGAAAATGCAGAAGCACCAACAAAGTCAATTTGGGCTTGACATGTTTGCCAGGTAATTTGAAAAAGAGTCCATACTAGGCAGAAGAACAAAGTTGCCCAATAATCTTTACCCATCAGGTCCAACTCTACTGTCTTGGGGCCAGGACACAAATATAGGAAGAGGCAAAATTACAATACTCTCCTCAATTTATAACCTCTGTTCTCTCTCTTTTTCAATCTCTCTCTCTGTCTCTCCTTTCTCCCTGTCTCTCATATATATGTGTATATATGTATGAAAATATACATACACACACACAATGTGTATGTGTGTCAATATATGTGTGTATGCGTGTGTGTGTGTATACACACACACACGCATACACATCTATATAGCCAATGTGATACCCCCAGCAGCTGCTATGAATATACCAGCATATTCCCAGGTTTGAATGGCAAGACATAACAGACTCTCTTCATGGCAGACGAAACCAAGACATTTACTCAAGCACCAGAAAGCCAAATACATCACAGTAACAAAGAAATCTATATGTATTATCAATGCAGAGGCCCTGCCATGCCCAAACCTTCCTTCCATTAGCACCTTCCCACAAAAAGAGCTCCCTTAAGCAAAATCACTCCCTCTCTTACTCATGCTAGCTGCTCTCTCTCTCTCTGTCTCTCTCTCTCTCTCTATGTCTCTCTCCCTCTCTCCCAGTTGTCTTACTCTCTCTTCTACTCCAGCTGTTCATCAAGCTCCTCCTACCACATCTCCATGTGACTCAGACTCATGTGACTCAGGAAGGTCACATGGGCCTATTAATGGATGGGAAAGATCTTCCCATTTTCATTAACATAACAACATCTATCGCCACAGAGGGAGAGATAAAATATCAAAACCGATTTTCTGAATGACCAGTATATCATTGTCTAATCTGTACTAACTTTTTCTATAACTAGAAAGTATACACTGGGATTTATTCATAGAAGGGGAAATACAACCTAGTAGGCAATGGCAAGCTTTCTCTGCCCATTCCTTTATCTCCCTGAAGTTTCAGGTTTGTATTCCAGAGCTGCACCTCTTAGCCATGCCAACTCTTATAGCCCAATGCTGTGCATAGGATTTTTATGACCTTGCCTTATTTCCAAATTGATTTGGTGAACAGAGAGCAAGGACTGACTGAATCAGGAAGCCATATGCTTCCTTGATGCCAGGATCCACCTACTTTTTCCAACACAAGGGCTGGGGCTGGGGCCTCTACACAAAACCTTGTGCCCTGGTATTTCTCCTTGGCAACATAAGTGGCACTTAAGGGCAATTAGCACCTTTCCCTGTTCATGACTTTGGCATTCCAAACTTCCCTGACCTGCACTGACAGATCACATTGCAAGTATCTTAGGCAGGTTTCAAATCTAGGTTTACCTGATTTCAAGCCCAATGTCCTATTCACTACAACATGTTATCCCTGGCAGAGATTGTGTGACTATTGGCCATTCAATTTGAACATTTGGACCCTACTATATGCAAAGCACCATGGTAGGAAAGAAGGGCATCTATGAGAAATAGACACCCTCCCTATTTATTTGGAGAGTTCTGTGGTCATACTGCTGGGATTTGCTCACACTGAGACAAAGGGAGAGGTTCATGAGATAACTAGATCTCCCTCTCTCAAGTACTCATTTGTAGCAGTCTTGATATATGATGCTACTTTGTTGACACTTTCTTTAATAAAAATTCCTTTAAATTATTTTACACCTTTAATTTGCTTGAATATTGTGATTAGTCAACCTGATAAGGGTCACTGATACTTTTGATGTCGAATTACTTACTATGCTATAAATCAAGTTTATGTTCTTTATTGTCTATACTTTGTGCATTGGTATATAAAATCAGCAAGCACTTATTAAGTGCCTACTAAATGTTAGGAAATTTGCTAAGTGCTGAGGATAGAAGAAATGCCAAACAACAGAAATAATAACAATAACCATAATAATAATAAAAATAACTTTGAAATTGTCAGTTTTACATATTGTATCATGTGACCCTAGGTCTTCCTCATTTTTTAGTATCTCTTGGAAATTTAATAATAATAATAATAATAATAATAATTCTTTTTCCTTTAATATCATGATGATTCTTCATTTCTTTGAAACATTTTCTCTCTTCCACTGAAATTTTGGTTTAAAGCCCTTTTAATCGGGTGGGAAGGCCAAATGTGGCATTCTTTAGTTTGTTAATATACACTATTTTTCTATATCAAAAGACAACAGAGGAAGAGACCTAAAGCTACACTGCTACACTACTCAACTGGATGCTTGACCTCATTAATTTGAATGTTCCATTTAGATTACAACTCATTCATGCCTGCCCATTCTCTGCTAGCCTTGTGCATGTCCTCTCAAAATGTCTCCAAACAGGTACATCAAATTTACTCAAAGTCTTTTTCACTTTTTCCTGACATTGCAAGGATACCATTGGACCTCTGTGGCCATATACCCAATATTCCCTGGCTTCATCGTGAGACCAGCCCATCTTCTCTTCCTAGCATACTTTATTGGATGGGATATTTTACTCCTGTGTTTCTTCAGAGTTCTTCATGGGGTATATTTGAAGTCTTTTCATTTACACTATGTTAAGCCAACTCCAAACGAGTTAGTATCCCAGGTTTGAAATATGTCAGGAATGAAATCAAGACATAGCTCAATCCAAGACGATAAATGTTTTACTTAAGTACATAATGAGTACAAACACAATTCAATATTACAGATTTCAGGGTCCTAGTTTCAAGACAGACATAGGATTTTAATTAGACATGGCTCAAGCTTCAAGTTTAATACAGCTTCAAACTAGATATAGTATCCCTCACTTCTCATGACCTCTGGGTCATATATAGGAAAAGAAGGTTCATCAGGTCTAAGCAGAAAGGAACACTTAGTCAAGTATGAGAAGTAATGTGTTCTCATATTCAGGAGTCTTAGGTATCTTTTGCCAAATCATCAGCGTAGTCTTTTTCTTTTTCTTTTTTTTTTTTTTTTTTTTTGGCAGCCATCATATTTCTAAGCTCTGTTTCGTTGTGTTCTTATATGGCTAAATGAGACCTCAAACTGGGTTAGGGTAAGCAAAAAATGGGTTACATTGAAGAAGAACAGGGTTAACTAACTGAATTGAATTATTTGGCCTATAAACTTCATCTATTTTAGGAAAGACTGTATATTCAATACAACCATATCTACCTTTAGACGTTTGTGGTCCTTCAAGCAACTTTCAAATATGCCCTAAAAATAAATAGGCCAGTGTTTGGGGCTGGTTGTCTAGGGCTGTGATGCTTTCCCATAGTGAGTGACAGGAAATGTAGGGGGGAATGGATAAGTGATTGATATCCCCAAAAGCCATAAGTAGAAATCCAGCAGTCAAATGGATTAGAGATGTTGGGGTTTTTAACCCCAAAATTTCTGGTCTACGAATTCCTTCCCAAAGACCAGGTAGGACCTCAGGACACTATAAAAACAGGGGAAAAGGGATAAATGATTCTGGGTAACTATGCTAGCCCCACAAGCAATTAGTGGCAGTTACTTTAAATGATTTGAAGAGTTCACTGGAATGGTTATGATGTGTTCAGAGATAAACTTGTTCAGGCCACCTGCAGTGTAGACATTGGCACTCAAAGTGACTAGAATGGCAAGCAGCAATAATAAGGTAAACAGACAGATGATGAAGGCCTGGCCCAATTCTCCCACAGAAAACAGATTCAGCATCTGTTAGATGAACCTAATGAGTTATATAATCTCCATGAAGGGAGGTTTTTGTTGTTGTTTGCTTGTTTGTTTTTGCTTTTCCACCAAGAACACACCCAACCTCCCCCATACTAATGTGCATTCCACGTTCCCAGGTTCCTTCCCAATAGCCTCCACCAGATCGCATTACTTATAGGGTCTTGCTGATCAATAGTCTGCCCACTACTCTGTGTTTAAGAAGCCTAGGGAAATAGCAAGGAGGACTAACAGATTATCTGCCTGTCAATTAAAATCCTTATTTGTTGTGTTACTATTTGCCTAAGCATAGGGTCCCCATCCCTTAATCTCTCAATACTGCATTCATTCTTGATCACTCTCTATGGGCCTAAACTGCCCAAAAGTCCTGGTGTCACATGCCAGCCAAGTGAGATGAACATTCAATTGCCCAAGGATCGATGTCCCTCTGTTAGGGAACAACAGAGCAGGCCAGTGCATCATGGCCAAGTTTTGGTATGTAGGTAATGGTATCAAACAAAAGGAGCTATCTGATAAGGTGGTGAGAATTGGCTCTGGTTAGTCAGATTATATGTCTCATACCTAGGATATGGTTTGTTGGAGTCTTGACCAGTTGTGCTCACCTCACTTTTGTTGCTAGGTGATCTTGCTAGGTCCAGACCTCAGGAGCAGAAGACCTCTCCATTATCTCACAATGTCTGCCACCTGGGGAAGGAAAAGTAGATGAATGGTTCATGAAGGTCCACTGCTATAACTCTTATACTGTGAAATGCATCCCCATTCCAAGGCAAGGAAATAAAGGTCCCATGTTCTACAGTATTAAGCTCATTGTGGGAGTCTGGAGGTTTGAGAAAGATCTAGTGTCTTCATTTGAAGTTTGTTACTTATTAGTGCCCAACAGTAGGCCAACAACTATATTTAAAAACAGGAGTGTTGCAAGGCACCTTCTGGGAGTTATCACTCCCTAAACTCCACAGTGGCTTGCCTTAGGCTCCTTCAAGGTCACTGGGCCATAGGCTTCATAGGGTCTGGAGGAGGGATAAAAGATTTTAAATTTAAAATATTCAAAACATTGCAAGGCTAGAGATTCCTGGTCCCTATTCCACCTCATATGTGGCTTAAGAGAGTCACCAGGAAGAGGATATGGGACCACCAAAACCTAAGAAGGCCTACCTGTTTCTGAGGCAGCTAGGTGGCACAGTAGATAGAGTGTTGGGCCTGGGGTCAGGATGATTCATCTTCCTGAGTTCAAATCTGGCCTCAGAGATTTACTTGTTATGTGACACTGCACAAGTCATTTAACCCTTTTTGCCTCAGTTTCCTTATTTATAAAATGAGCTGGAGAAGGGACAAACCATTCCAATATCTTTGCCAAGAAAACCCCAAATGGGGTCATGAAGAATTGGAGATAACTGGAAATGACTGAACAAACAAATACCTGCTTCTAGGTCTCTTTATAGATGATCCAGAGAAAGGATCTTATTTCTCAAGGGCTCAGGACTGACCTGTCTCCCCCATTGAATGCCCAAGCATTTGACTAACAGGCACAAGCCTTGTGTTTTCTCAGGATTGATCTCCCATCACTTTCCCCTAAGGAATATTACCAGGCATTTGATGGTTTTAGCTACAATGATGTCCCATGATGTCAATCTGTACCTGGGGACCTATCAGAATCTTCCTGTGGCAGCAAGAAGACAAATTCAAGCAGCCCTGTGGGAGGTATTTGAAGATATGTTGGAAGGCAGTTTGTTCTGGATTTTCTGGTGCACTGGAAATAAGGATATATATTTGGCAAGTCACTTATACCAAGGAACGACTAGGACAGACATAGCTGCTACTATTGGGTCACACTCTTGCTGCTCTCCCTTGAGTTCACTGTGATGTGTGGAGTACCATCTGCCCTCCTGACTGGTCAGATAGGGTTATTGTATGGTGAGTTGGTTCACCTGATAATCCCAAAACAATACATGTCTTTAATGAAGGCTGAGATATATTGGACCTCTGATAGGATGCAATATTGCCTGGAATTGATTCCATGAGACAGTTTGAGCAGCTGAAGATGCTATAATTTAATGTGCCCCACAATGACAGGGAGATAGAAAAGTGCTACAGTTTGAAGTGAAACTGCTGTGATTCTAGAATAGCTAACCCTATGTTACACTTGAGTTTTCCAACTGTAACTTCTGCCCAAACATATGGAGACCCTCCCACTTGGAATCTAGCCTGAACAGATTGGGAGGCGGGGATTGGCATCTCCCCAAAATCTATAGATGATAATATCTCTAACCTTCAGGTAGTACTTAAGGCCTCCTGGAGCAACTGTGACCCTGGCTACAAGTGTCTATCAATGCCTGGAAAAACTGGAAGCCTCTTCTGTTCCACTCCACTGAGTTAAAAAAAATCTCTAATCAACTTCTGATGTAACCAGAAAGGTAGGAGAAAAGAATAGGGAAATTGGTCTTCTCTCTAGTAATGGAGATGGGCCAACTTAGCAGAATTTTTATCCCTCCTGATCCTCCCCCAAGCCCACCCCTCAAAGTTTATGGGGATACAAGTGCTGCCATAACTTCCTCTTGGCAGGTAGTCAGAAGCTTCTCATCAGCAACCCATTTAGGGACAATCCTTTTAAATAACCAAATAGTTGTTTTCATATTTGCTAGCGTACTGGGGAAACCCTCTGTTCTCCTGACCCTTACTAAATCCCTTAGCAATCAGGAGGCTGGCATACCCTAAAGCCTCTCCCCCGTGTTGATGTCCATCTCCAACCTCAGCATCTATACTTAAGTAAAGTCATTTTTGGCAGCAGTGGGGAGGATGAGATGGAATGAAGAGAGCCTGGAGGCAAAGGGCCAGAATAAATGATAAATGTTACAGGAAATTAGAAGAGGGAGCCATCAATGATAACGACATAGGTTTTATGGAGGACATGGAACTTCAGCAAAGACCTTAGCAATTTCTTAATTGCCTCAGTCTTCATCCCTCTCAACTTATCTAATATACTTATTAATGCAGAACATAGCTTTCCTCCTTTGTGAGCTTTCATAAACATATTTTCATAGGTATTGTTCATACCTACTTCTTTTTCGTTGGTTTGTGTTCTAAGCCCTCTTTTTCCTCTCTACGCTCTCAGTGAACTCATCAGCTCACAATGGTTTAATAACCACTTTGCAGAAAACTTCCAGCTCAGCTCATTCTCCAGACTGATGCCTCAACAGGCTTGCCCACCTTGTCATTACTCCATCCTGATGAACCTAATCATTATTTCACCCCCCCCACACCTTTTGCTGCACCTTTCCAGGTTTCCTTTATGTATTCCTCTTAGAATGTAACCCCAGGATAGAGACCATCTTATTTTTTTATATTTGTAAACTTGGTGCTTAGCACGCTGCCTGGAAAATTAGTAATTTAATTTAAAATTTAATCCTTAATAAATGTGTTCTCTCTCTCTCTCTCTCTCTCTCTCTCTCTGCGCCTCAGTCTCTGTCTCTGTCTTTCCTGTCTCTGTTTCTGTCTCTCTGTCTCTATCTTTCTCTGTCTCTGTCTCTCTGTCTCTCTGTCTCTGTCTGTCTGTCTCTCTCCCCCCATCTATCCATAAATCTTGTACAATTCTCCCCATTCCCTCCCCTGAGTTCAGTCCTGCATCATAAGTTGCCTATTGGATATTTCAAACAGGATGTCCTCTGGATTCCTAAAATTCAAAATATCCACAACTGAACTCATCTTTACTCCACTCTCCCCCCAAAAAACTTTCCCCTCTTCCAAACTTTCCTCTTTCTGTCAAAAACACCATCCTTCCAATCTGTAAGTTTCATAACCTGCACACAATTCCTTAATCTCCCTCACCACATATATGCATTCAGTTGGGAAATCTCATGATTTCTCCATCCACAAAAAAACTATCAAAATACAATCCTTTCTACTCACAAAGCTACCATTAATATAGTTCAGCCCCTCATAACTTTTTGCCTAGATTGTATCAATGTGATCACTCTCCTAACCTTCATGTATCTTTCCTTTTCTGATCTTCCTACTCACTGCTGCCAATGTGATTTGCCTTGATCATAGAACTGATCATATCCCTCACTTGCTAAAATAACTCAAGTGGATCCATAGTATGTCTAGTATCAAATATTAATGCCTCTAATTAGCTTTAAAAGCCCTTCATGACCTGGACCCAACCTATTTTTTTCAACTTCTTTGGACATATCACTCATTATTGTAATCTGTTTCTCACACTTGCCACTTTATCTCCCTTCCTCATGCCATTGCATTGGCCCACCCTCATAATTAAAATGTATTCCTTCCCATGTTAGTCTCACAGAATCCCCTTTGTCCTGCAAGATGTTGCAAAAGCACCACTATCTGCATGTGTGTGGGGTAGGGCGGTGGGGTCAGTGGGGGGTGGTGGTGGGGAGAGCTGTGAACTTGAATAGGGAAAAGTTGCATATTCATTTTTCACTAACCTCTAACTGGGGCTTTAGCATTTCTCTCAATTACAAATGTAGGAAACAAACCATAGTATTATTCACCTTTATCAGATGGTCAAAACTTCCAATGACAGAAAATAAGTTAAGATACACTTATCTGCAGGAACTCTTTTATTATCCTCCTAATACCCACCTTCTCAGGCTAGCTAGAATTGAGCTCTTTTGATTTTATTCTCTTTATATTTATTCTAGATACATTTATTTGTGTACTTCCTGTAGCAGCTGGGGAGATATGGTGAATAGAGAGCTGGATTTGATAACAGGAAGACCAGAGTAGAGTTCTAATGGGACCTCAGACACTTACTAGCTGGGTGATTTACTAGGAAAATTACTTAATGTCTTTGTGTCTTAGCTTCCTTGTCTGGAAAAATGGTGATACTACCTATCTCCCAAGGTTGTTGTGAGGAGCAAATGAGATTGTATTTGTAAAGCCTTCAAGCTCTATATAAATGATAGCAGTTTTTGTTATCATCATCATCATTATCATTCCTATTTAAATGTAAGCTTTTTTGAAAGTAGGGTTTTGATCATTTTTTTATATTTGTTTCCTTAGTGTCTAGCACGGGGAAATATCTGTTGATGATTGAATTGATTGATTTTTGAGATGTAGAACTTATACAAGAGTTCTGTCATTGGGAGGCCAAATCTGTAAGGGAAAGATCTTTCCTGCCCATTGAATAGGCCTCAGGTGGGGCCAACATAGGGAGGCCTGATTAGAGGCAGGTCCATACCCTTTCACTAACTAGGTGTGAGGTCCCAGGCCCCAGACCTTTTTGCTAAGTAGGCTCTGAGCCCTCAGGGCACTGAAAAGGGTATAAGAGCTCTGAGGCTGGCAGTTTGCCTTTGGGAGCACACTCATTGAAAGGGTGTTGGGGATCAGATTCTGGGTAGCCAAAGGAATACCACCCCCCCCACTTTGAAAATCCAGATTTTGGTGCTTCTCTGGTAACTACGTATTGTGATTTGGTTTGACAGACATGTTGATTTGTTTATATTGTCTCTGTTTGTAATTTCTGTTTGTATTTGCTCCGAAGTTAAGGGTGCTGGCTTTTCCTGCTGAACTAAGTGAATGATACGTGTATGTTTGATAAAAGTGAGATTATAAACTCCTTTATGTTGCTTTCCTTAGAAAAGCAGATCAAGTAACATGTACTAGCAGCCCTCCTGTCTGCTGGTGTTACTGGCCTTACACAGCCACAGTAGCTGCAAGCCACATTGTTGTTACAGTCATGGCCTCTTTTTTCTTTTCTCTCTCCATGCCATTTGGTGATTTCTTCAGCTTTCATGGCTTTAATTACCATTTCTACGCTGATACTTCTCATATTCTGCCCCATTTCTGCTGATCTCTAATCTCACATCTCCAACTACCTTTAGGACTTTTCAAAGTAGAGGTTCAGTAGATGTGTTAAACTCAATGTGTCCAAAATGTAACTCATTATCTTTCCCCCTAAACTCTCTTTTATTTCTACTATCCTTGTTATTGTTGTTGTGGTTGTCCTTATTACTGTAGAGTAATCCTACCAATCCCTCAAGCTCACATTCTAACAGTCGTCCTGGATTCATCACTATCTTTATCACTATCTCTCATCCCATTCCATATCCAGTCTGTTTCCAAGGCTTGCTGATTTCGCCTTTTCAACATATCTCCAATGCACTCCCTTCTCTCCTCTGACACTGCCACCACTCAAATACAGGTGCTCACCATCTCATGCCCAGATTTTTTCATTAGTGTCCTAATGGGTCTGGTTGCCTCAAATCTCTCCCTTTTCTAATCCATCTTCCATATAGCCATTAAAGCAATTTTCCTAAAATACTGGTCTGATTATGTCATCCCTCTACTCAATAAACTCTAGGGGCTTCCTATTGCCTCCTGGAGCAAATACAAAATGCTCTATTTAGCGTTCAAAGCCTTTTATAACCTAGACCCCTCTTACCCTCACAGGCTGTTTACACCTTATTCCAGGATATGTACTCTTCAATCCTGTGACATTGGCCTTCTGGCTGTTCCACAAATAAAACACTGCAACTCTTGGTTCCAGGCAATTTTTTCAGCATGGAATGCTCTCCCTCCTCCACTTCAACTATTTGCCTTCCTGGTTCCCATTAATGCCCAACTATAATCCCACCTTCTAAAGAAAGCCTTCCCCAATCCCGATTAATTCCAGTACCTTTCTTCTGTCTCTACTTTGACCTACACATGTAGAGAGGGAAGAGATTGGATAAGAAGAGACTACTTAGGACACCATTTTGTCTCCTGAAAAGACTATAAAATCTTTGAAAAGAGGATTTCCTTCTTAGATAAGTATCGTCACAGCCATCATCATCATCACCATCATCATCACAACTAGCCTCTGCATAGCATTTTGGGATTTGCAAAGGGCTTTGCATGTGTTATTCTGTTTGGCCCTCACAACAACTCGGGGAGGGAGGTACTATTATTATCCCCATGTTACAGATGAAAAAAACTAATTCAGAAAGAGGCCATAACTTGCTCAAACTTACATAGGTTAAGTGACTGAGACACGATTTGAATTCATGCCTTCCTGCCTCCCCAAATCCAACACTATATCCTAAAATTACCTAAATACCATGAACTTCCTTATCAATCTCCACAGGGATTAGCAGAATGATCAGTAATTTATAGGTAATCTTTAATTGACCTTTTCCTCGATTGACATTTTCCCACCCCATCTGTATTCCTGGTTATTAGATTCTCATCATCCTGAAAAATTCTGTCAGCCTTGACACTCACACTTTCTCAGTTCTCCTTGCCCCAGGGGCCCCTCTCTCCCTCTGATTGGAGAGGATGGAAGGTGAACAGTGAAAAACTCCTCCTAGACTCTGTGTACCTATTCATTTCCCACCTGGATGCATTTTTAAAAAAATTTAATCACGCCCCTCAAACCAGATACCACCTTTTCCCTCCTTGCCCCCTCTAGCTTCTTTTTCTGTGTTGTAGATTGTGAGCTCTTTGAGTGAAGAGACTGTCTTAAGTCTTTTTGTTTATCTCCAGTGCTTAGCTCAGTGTCTGGCACATAGTAGGTGATCAATAAATGTTTATTGACTGATTGACTGTTAGATTGGTTAATATCATCAGATTTAAGAAGTATCAGGAAATAACTACCCAAATTTTTGCCATGGCTCAAAGTTCTCACTTTCATAGAATTAACATGATAGATTTTAGAATTAATAGATTAAAGCCCAGGTGAGGAAGTCATTTGGGGAAGGTCATCCAAGAAATAAGTAGCAGAACTGAGAATTCAAACCCAGGTTCTACTAGACCACTGACACTTTATGTATCTATGCATCTATGTATCTATGTATCCATCTATCTATCTATCTAATCTATCTGTCTGTCTGTATATCTATCTGCATATAGATAGTTTATAGATACAGCACATATTGTATGTAAATATATTTGTGCATATATACACACATATATACGTGTATATGTATACACACATATGTATATGTGTTTGCACACACTTATGTATGTGTTTGCAGCTAGGTGGAGTAGTAGATAGTCACCTGGAATTAGGAAGACCTGTGTTCAAATATCGCCTCAGACACTTACTAACTGTGTGATCCTAAGGAAGTCACTTAACCCTGTTTGCCATAGTTTCCTCTTTTGTAAAAATACCTGGTGAAGGACATGCCAACACACTGTAATATCCTTAACAAGAAAGTGGCTAATAGAGTCACAAAGAATCAAATACGACTGAACCAACTGAACAACAACTGTGTGTGTGTGTGTGTACATATATATATATATATATATATATATATATACACACACAAATATATATATACATACACATACATATACACATATATGTACATATATACACACAATACCTATACCTATATTTATGGACCTTCACTAAAGAATTGAGGTTTAGAATTCAGTTAGAGATTTTAGACTATTTGCTTGGGGAAAAAAAAAAAAAAAAAAAAAAAAAAAAAACTAAAACAAGATTAGTAGAATCAAATAGATTTCTACCAAAGTAACATCAGTCTTGTTTTTAAGACCTGATTATAATTAGTGGGGTAATGAATTTAGGCAAAAATATCATATGTACCATTAAATAAATAAAGAACATTGTGAAAGACTTCATTGAAATTTTTTGTTGGTGATTAAAATAGAGATGATGAATTCTAATCAATTTGGAAACCTAATTAAAGAAAAGATGTTACTAAGAAAAAAAAAGGGAGGGTGTGGTTAAATGGTTTGTGATACATATAACTAGAATACAATGCATAAATTCTGCAAAGTAGACATTCTATCGCCTGCCTCCTACATTTCCAAAAGCTGTTCTCCATGCCAAGGATGCACCCCTTTTGTCATCTCTGTCTCTAAGAATCCTGATCTTCCTTTAAGTTTACCTCAATTCAGATGCTACTGTATCTGGGTGGCCTTCTCCAATCCTTCCAGTTGTTAGTTCTTACTATTTTCTAAAATTAATTTGTATTTCCATATCTTTAAACATTGTCTCTACCATCCCTACCTCCTTATACTTTAATAGTCCTAATTAAATTGATGAAAATTTTAAAATAAATTTAAATAGAGCTTTTCATTCCTTAAAAGATACTGAGATATTGCATTTGTCTTTTCATAGCTATATGGCCCATTGCATCATACAATTATTTTTTCCTACCCTTTTTGAACCATAGCAACCTTGGCAAGTGGTCATTTAGCCCCCATTTGAATATCTCAGTGATAAGATACTCGATATTATTTGAGACTCACCATTCTATCTTCGGACATCTCTAAATGTCGAAATGTTCTTGATAATATGTAACTAAAATAATATGTAACTGACATTTCAACATTGGAGAACTAAATAATTCAAATTTCAATTTGTTCAGAGTAACATATGTATACACAGATAAGGTAGAAATATAGGTGGAAACATATTTCCCAAAAATTAAATGCAAAAACATCTCTAAGTTTATGAAATTTATATTTACATTTCTGTCTGTGAATGTAAAACCTCTGTTCCAGGTGATATGTAACTAACTTTTAACCACCAGTCTTAGTTTGTTACTCTGGAGCCAAAGAACACAAGTCTAACCACTGTTCCTCATGGAGAGCATTTCATATACCTGGAGGTGGTATCAGGCCATCCCATAATTCTTCATTTGTCCAAAGTAATCATAATTATTTGTTCCACTGTTTCTCGTATTACATAGTTTTAAGTTTCTTCACTACCCTGGTCACTCTCCTCTGGACAAAAATTAACCTAGAAATTTGAATTTTACTTCAAGATGACACAAGAGAAAATATGATGTGCGATTTTTATTACCGTGGTATATGGAAAATTGGGTCTCTAGCAGATAGGCAGTAGTGAATACTAGTTATGCAAAATTCCATCATAATGGGAGAACAAAAGTGTTGCATAGATCAGTAGACAAGCATCTGGTTTATGGGGTTGGGGAATTAAATGGCATTCTCTTTACTGTTCAGAACAAGCATTGTAACACAAGGTTTTGCTTAATTTGAGGTTAATTTTATTCTTGATATTTTTAACCTTTTGGAATTTGACATAAAATCTCAGCCTTCTAGAGATGAATAAAACAGAATATTCCAGGCACTTACTCAAGACAGTATTAAAGCAAACTAAAGCCATGAAAATGTCATGATGCAATTTGGTGAAAATTTATCTTTCATGGGGAATTGTTCAATTACAAGTGAAATGAGATTGGAAAGAATCTTTTCTTCTATAAACCTTACACCTGGAAGACAATACATCTGTTTAATATGTTTCCATTTGTAGAAATCTGAACTATACCTGGTAGAACTGAATTCTAATAGCCATAATATATGACATTATTGATAACTTCCAAAAAGTGGAATTTATTTTGATGGCTAGATCTCACCAATTTGTTTCAATTATTTTTTCTTGAACTTGTAAAACATTGTAGGCATCACAGTCAGTTTGACTTATGCCTGAAAACATTTCAACATTGGAGAACTACATACTTCAAATTTCAGTTTATTCAGAGCATCATATATATATATATACATATACATATATATATATACATATACATATATATATATACACACATATATATGCATATATACATATATGTGTGTGTATATATACATATATGTATATATATATATATATATGGTAGAAATAGAGGTAGAAACATATTTCCCAATAATTCAATATAAAAACATCTCTAAGTTTATGAAATTTGTATTTACATTTCTGTCTGCGAATGTGAAATCTCTGTGTCAGAAGGCTTATGGCCCAAAGGGGTCTGGTATGGGAGTCACATCTCTTCATCTGAACCATTTTGGAAACCTGAGAAAATCTCTTGACTGGAAATCCCAGTAGGTAGAGTCTAACTCTATCAAAATACATTCACCATAATATACCAGGTGGAAATTTTGTTAAAAGTGAAGACACATAATCTACTCTGAAACAAACTGCAATAACTAAAGATCCCCACCCCCACTCCTCACATTCACATATATGCATACCTATTCCCATACTCTCTCAAAAAGAATATTCTGGGTTGTTATTTAGAGTCCCTAGATGAAAAGTCTTTTCATTCTAGGGTCCCCTAGGGTCTCCCTGTGTCTGCTTCAGTTTTAGAGTCACCAAAAATCTCTATCTTTTCCTGTAGTTTACTTTGTTCACTGCTGCTCTCTTGTCAGAGTTAGCTGTGGTATCCTTTGCTGGTGTATTCTCTAAGGTGCTGTCTTCTCTATGTTATCTAGGGTACTCATTGATCTCCTTAAACATCCTAGATATTAGCAAAACCTTGGCATGATATTTCCCTCCTGATCTGGTAAGTGAATACAACTCTCCCAGCAGAGCTCACAGTTCTATAGCAATAAAATGTGAGATGAAGGATGCTTTCCTATTGAGGTATAGTCCTATGCTTATAGCTCAATTACCCCTGAATATGTATATGCCCACTCACCCACAAGTGTGTTCATTGTGTTTTCTCAAAAAAAAAGGCTTTTTTTTCCTTTGGTGCTTAGCTTCAGTCCTGGCTGAGCAGATGGGGTCAACTACCAGAGAATGAATAAGCCTGATGTTTTTCTTGCTTCTTAGAGTATTTGGTATCATTTGCTTTCAGGGAACACTTTCTAGGGATTAAAAAGAAGACTTTATAATTTCTTCTACAAACACAAATTTATCTTCAGATAAATTCCAGAGGGTCCATTCCAAACCCTCACTTTTCTCTAGTTATTGAGTAGAAAAACTAAAATGAATAAGAATAATAACTATTATCCCTAATCCAAAACACTAAGAGTTAGAGGTTCAAGGAATCTGTGGAATCAATAAGTCCAACTCCTTCCCTTTACAGACTAAGAAACTCAGATTCAGAAAGGAAAATGAGTTACCCAAGGTCATCCAAGTAAAAATTATGAGAATTCAAACCTAAGTCCTCTGCCTCCAAATCTAGAATTCTTTCCTCTATTTCTTCTAGGTACTAAGATCATGACTGCAAAGTTAGTCAATAAATACGTATTAAGTGCCTAATATGGGCCAGGCTCTGTGCTAAGCAATACAAAGAAAAGCAAAAGGCAGCCTCTGTTCTCAAGTAGCTGATAGTCTAACAAGGGAGATAGCATGAAAACAATTATCAACAAACAAGAGACAACTAAGATGAATTGGAGATAATCAACAGAGGGAAGGCACTAGAATTAAATTGGAATGAGAATGGAAGTGGGATTTTAGCTGGAACTAGAGGGAAGCCAGGGAAGTCCAAAGGCACAGTGAAGGAGAGAACATTCCAGAGATGTGACACAGCCAATGAAAAGGCCCAGAGTCAGGAAATGGAATATCTTATGAGGGGACCATCAAGGAGGACCCTATACACTAGATTACAGTGTGATGAAGTGTTAGATATGAGAAGACTGGAAAAGGGTGTGTGTATGTGTGTGTGTGTGTGTGTGTGTGTGTGTGTGTGTGTGTGTGTGTGTCTGAGAGAGACAGAGAGAGAGAGAGAGAGAGAGAGAGAGAGAGAGAGAGAGAGAGAGAGAGGTTGTGAAGGGCTTAGAACACCAAACAGGATTTTACATTTCATCCTGGAGGTTATAGGAAATACTGGTCATATCTGTTCCTTTGGCAAATCACTTTGACAGCCTAGTGGGAGATGACCTGGAGTTGGAAGAGACTTGAGGCAGGTAGACCAACTAGCAGGCTATTAGAATAGTCCAGGCATCTAGTAATGAGGACCTACACCAAGGAAGTGGCAGTATCAGAGGAGAGAAAGGAGTGTATACAAGAGATGTTATGAAGGTAGAATCCACAGGAGTTGACAAATCATTGGATGTGAGGGGTGGGAGAGTAAGGAGTTAGTTGACACTAATGTTGCACCCCTGGGGGACTTAGTGGATATGATGCCCTTCTTTCTGAATGATGGTGGTAGAGGGATATCCTAGAAGTGGCAATGGGGAACAATGTTATTCCAATTTTTCCACCACAACCAATGAGTCATGAGGAATGAGGGAAAACAGAGTCAGCACTAGAAGGGAGGTCAGAGAGGCTTTTATTAAAAGGGATTCAGGTCTCAGTGAGAGTGAGAAGATGAGAAGAGTAGCAAAAAAATGTACATTTAAGATGAAGGTAAGTTTATTACCTATGGAGCATGTATTAAAGGAAGCATAGCAGAATGTTTGGATAGCTTTACCATGTAATGTTTGGGAAGGGATGTGCAGTTTGAGGGGACTGAGAATCCTGGCAGTAGAGGATAGAAAATAGGCTTTTTTTAAATAGTCACCAGGGGTTCAAGACAACTGAGAAAGGGACAGTATAACTGACTGGGAGTTGCTAATCATCGTTAAATGAGTTGAAGTGATTTATTTACATTAGTACATATTTGTCCCCAGGGTGGGGATCCTCTTAGGGTGTAAGACAATTCAGGCAGGGGGGCCAATGTAGGGAGCAGATGGAATAACATTTCTCTCCTATTCCTGCAAGCGAGTCAGGTTAGGAGATAGGTGGAGGAGCAGCCATCTCTCTGTCCCTTTATTTAGAAAGGTCTGTAAATAGGTTAAAAAGGGTCATCTGCTAGCAGGGAGAGGTCAAGCCAGAGGACTGATACATGATAGAATGGCATCTCTCTGATCCCCTGTGGGCAGAAAGATACCAGGTCAGTCTCAGCCCCACTAAAGCGGCTAATATAAATATCAAAGCCATAGAGGGTGTCTCTATATAGGTCTAATGCAGTGTGCTAGTGGACCTAGCAATTCATAAGGGGAAGTGTGTGTGGGGGGGGGGGAGAGAAAGAGAGAGAGAGAGAGAGAGAGAGAGAGAGAGAGAGAGAGAGAGAGAGAGAGAGAGAGAGAGAGAGAGAGAGACAGGGGCACAATAGAATGATTTCTTCTCTCCTCATACAGCCTAGGAAAAAATGTTGAAAGTCAAAACTCAGGAATCTTTCTCTAGCTTAGCAGGACTAAACATGGTGAAGCAACCATTACTGCAATATTCTATTTTCCCAGTGAGTAGCATTATAATGGTTCATGGTTATATAGCACTTTACATTTACGCAGCACTTTTCTCACAAGGCTTTGAGCTAGATAGGAGAGTTATTATGGTCTGCATTTTACTCATGAGGAATCTAATCCTCAGAGAGGTTAACTGACCTACCCTTGGTCACATAGTGAGTCAGCTAGTTAATGGCAGACAAGGTCTGGAAACCAGATTTCCTATTTATCAATTCATTGCTCATTTCATGCTACCAGGAAGAAACAGAAATGTAATATAAAGGAAAGTTCCCTATGTTCTGTTTGAAAACTTTTAAGGGGTTTATATAAAAACCAAAGACATAGAGGGCATCTTTACATAAGTAGAATGCAGTATACTAACAATTCACTGAAAGGAAATTGTGTGTGTGTGCATGTGTGTGTGTGTGTGTGTATGTGTGCATGTGTGTGTGTTTGTGTTTGTGAGAGTAGCTTCAGATTACTTCTTTTAACAATAAACATGATTTTATTTTTTAAATAACATACTGAATATTTAAGCTATACATATTAGAAATTCAGTTTCCTTTTCTTCTCTTTGTATATGGAAATTTATATACGGAGATGTTCATTTTATATTAACATTATTTTTTTACTTAATAATATTTTACTTTTTCCAATTACATATAAAGATAGTTTTCAACAATCTCTTTTATAAGACTTTAGGTTCCATTTTTTTCTCCTTCCCCCTCTCTCCCTTCTCCACTGCAGCAAGGAATCTGATAAAGGCTATACATGTACTATCACATTAAACATGTCCACATTAGTCTTGTTGTGAAAGAAGAATCAGAACAAAAGGGAAAAACCACAGGAAAGAAAAAAGAGAAAATATCTGCATTCAGACTCCTTAGTTTTTTCTCTGGATATGGATAGCATTTTCTGTCATGTATCTTTTGGAATTGTCTTAGATCATTGTATTGCTGAGAAGAGCTAAGTCCATCAAAGCTGGTCATTGCAGAATATTGTTCTTACTGTGTAAAATGTTCTCCTGGTAACATGACTTTAAAATATACTGTTCTGATGCTCATACAACCAAAGAGAATGAACATGAAAATATATGCTTCTAAACAGAAATATTTACTTTAATATTTTTTAAAAAAATTAGATTGACAATTGCAATTTGATTTTAATACTTTTATGTTAGCTTTCTACTTATTTAAGTAAATTTGGAAAAATCACTAACAAAGTACAAATGAAGATTTTTAATAATATAGAACATGACAAATTATTTGGATAACTACATATATGATATCATTGCAAAATGACCATTTTGAGCTGAATCTATCACACCAAAAAATATGCTTTTTAGCATTAGAGAACATCCTTAAGATTATTTTTTAAAATAAAACAGACAAAAAATGATGCCACACACTGGTGGTTTAACAGGTTGAAAGAATCACACCCATTTGCTGAGGGCAAATGTATCATATTGGAAAGAGCAGAATATGTGAAATAGGAAGATGTAGGTATATGCCCTGCCTTTGGTGCATATGAGCTATGTGACAATGAGGAATTTAATGGATTTTTTTCATTTTCTGATATATCTAGTGATAGTTTGACTAACCACATCCCAGGGCTGTCATTGCTAAGGGAAAAAAAGACTTTTTAAGCCATAACATGCAATATACATGCCATTTGTTATTATTATTATATTTTCAGTACTCTATCATAATCATTATGTAGCACGCATGTTCATTTCCTCTCTCACATTTGGATTCTACTAGAGAGGCCCCAATTCAAGGCACAGTGTGGATCTGTACAGCCTAAAATCATAATCTATGAATACATATATATGTTCACTTTTCTAGCACCTAAAAGAAATGATTAGTTCAAACCCAAAGCATTAATAAAATATTATGCTAGAACAACTCCCCCCTTAAACCTAGGGCACATAGTTCTTCCATACAAGTGTATAATATCAATGGGAAAAGTAAACATACTCAGGAAATGTGAATGATTGAGTTGAATATTTAGAAAGGCACACACCTAGGGAAAATATAAACTGAGATACTCAAATAGCAAGACATGACTGGGGGTTAAATATGGAGTGGTAAATGTATAGAGAAGACATGTGGCCAAGTCACAAGTATAGAGGGGGAAGTTCTTGTTCTAATGCTGCAGGATTATGAGATTTTCTAATGATGGTGCAGCCATCCCACAAGTCTGGCATGATGAGTAGATTTTACCATATATATTGGTCTGGCATGTAATTTCTGTTGGGTGTTACACCCTGTTGAGCTAACATGGCCACTATTGAATAGTGTGACAGTGCTGTGGTCAGAGCTAAATGTGACTTCACTAGTCATTTGATAGTAGAGGTTCTTGCTTCCAATTTCTGACTTTAGCCATTATCCTCATCTTATAAAATTCCACATAATCTTCCTTATTATAACAACTCTTTTCATGATAAAAAACAATAACAAGAACATTGGTGCCTAAAGAGGTGTCCATCAGTAGGTTAATTGATAAAGAAATTATGGTAATAAATGTAATAGAACATTATTATATCATAAAAATAGGGGGGGGAGTTTTAAAGAGATATGAAAAGAAAGTTCATTTGGCAAAGTGAATTTGTTAGAACCAGAAGAACTTTTTATACTTTAACACCAATATTGTAAAATACAAACAATTCTGAAAGACTTAAGACTTCTTATCCTTCCACTGGGTGGGGAATGGTAGCAGGGAGAAAAAAATCAGTGCTTGATAATTTAAAAAAATAATTTTAATAATAGTTAGAATTTGTATAACACTTTGCAAATATCTCATTTTATCTTAGCAAACACCCTGGGATGTAGGTACTGAAGAGGTTTTTGTAAATGATGATTATTGTTAGGGAACCATATGTTTCTAGGGGTGACTGCCGCGTCTCCAAAATATCTACACGCCGGGT
This sequence comes from Trichosurus vulpecula, assembly GCF_011100635.1. Lineage (NCBI taxonomy): Eukaryota > Metazoa > Chordata > Mammalia > Diprotodontia > Phalangeridae > Trichosurus > Trichosurus vulpecula. Next base: position 221,405,262 of record NC_050573.1, on the reverse strand, counting down.
CCTGGCAAAAGAATTCGACTCAAGCCTTCTCAGCCAAGGGAAAAGACAAAGTTTATTAGGGATTCACCATAATGGGCTGTCTTAAGAAATCCCCCCCTTCCCCCTTGTGATGCCTGTTTCCACAAGCGGGCCAGATTCAACCTACTGAGTTAGATTGAATCTGAGCACCTTCATGGAGGCAAGATGGAGATTATATACACAAAGATTGTAGGAGGGATTGAGGGGTGGTCTGGCGTGACTAGAGGAGGGGTTTAGGGAGGGTCTTGAGGGGAAGTCTAAGGAGGACCAGGTGAGGTCAGAGTCCAGGAACCAAGAGAATAGAATTAAGGGCAGGAAGTTCCTGAAGGAATATCAAAGGTTGGGAAGTAACTGAAGGCATGCATATCTAAAGTAACAATAGAGGGAGAGATCTGGGCCCAATGACAATGTGAGGCTTGTGGCCCTAGGGGAAGGCCAGATCAGCCAGAAGACTCAGGGACAGCTCAAGGGGGCTCCCAGAGACCACACTCCAGACTCAAGGGGGTTCCCAGAGACTGTGCCCTCATCAGGTACTATCATTATTAAATAATGAGAAAAGGAAACGGAGCCACATACAAGTTAAGTGACTTACCCAGACAATTATCTGAGGCCCAATTTGAATTCAGGCCTTCCTGATTATAGGCCCAATATTTTACCCACTGCACCACCTAGCTGGTGCTTTTTGAAAAAAGAAGACTGGTGCCTGCTGTCTCTCTTTCAGCTAAGACTCCAGCAGAGATTCCAAAACTTATTTGGCCTACCTCCCCCTTTAAAAAAATTACTCAGTGCACCCCTAGAAATCTACTTTCCTTAGCCCTTTAATTTTTATTTTGAAATTTGCATGACCTGAGGCTACCACCCCTCCCCAATGAATCCAGTGCCCCTGCCCAGGTGACAATATCACCCACTTTGGGAACCTATGCTCCAGAGGCTTAAGCTAAAAACCTTTTAGGGAGGCAAATTCTTTACTCATCCAGTATCTCATCAGGAAAAATCCCAAGGTTCTTTCTCCTAACTGTGCCTAGAGAAGTTTAGCTTATTTTAATATTAGCCCCTACCTACTTCCAAGTTGTGCAGGTCTGCCTTAGAGCCTTGGCTGTGGTAAACATTTCCTCTCCTAAAGGAAATTTCCAATCTCCAGGGTTCAAACTCATTTAGAACACTGACTAACCATCTAGCTATGTAGCCCTTACAATCATTAAACTTATTCATAACTCTTGATTTCCTGCTTGCAACGGGCAGGGTTTCAGTCTCAAGTATTTATCTGTTTTAGGAATAGAAAGTCCTTGCAATTCCTACTTAATTCCTTTATAGGGAACTTGTATTGCCAAGACTATGTAGAAGAAATTCTCTGCAAAAAAAAGCCAAAAAAATTACTTTAGAGTTGCAACTATAGATTGTAGGACACCGTACAACCCCATCCCCTCCCCATCTCAACTCCCAGTTTCCTAGGTATTGACATGAATTTGAATCTGATCTGAGGCAAAGCGTAAGTTCAAAGGGCAAGATCATTGCTATTGTTATCCTGTTCCCCTCCCTATTTCTGTCTTTATAATGCAAATGGAGCAGCAAGTAAGCTTTCCTCCACGTAGAATAAATAAATAATAATAATAAAAAAATAGTTCGCTTGCAGAAAAAAAAAAATTACCTGGAATAAATCTACTCTGTTATGTGTGCCTTGCTCTATAGTAAATACTATGTTTTCATTTTTAAGGGGAGCATTCCTTTAAAAAATATTGAAAAAAAAACAAATTTATGTTTCTGTTTTCACTTTAATAGATTGGAAATGACGTTCTGGAAGTGGGCAATCTCTCAAGGATTTTTGTGATACTGTACCAACTGACTGCTATTTCTAAGATAAGATTTTGTCGTCTTCCCTCCCCCTACTTCTTCCTCAGAATTGACTAGCATAGGCTTTTTAGGATCATTGCAAATGCTAAAGGAAATTTAGGTCACTCATTTCCCATATCTGTCTTTGAAAGTAAAATTTAAAAAGTAAAACAAATAAAACCACAAATAACACAGTATTTGTGCTTAAAGATTGAACCCATATAATATGTTGATGATAAAGCACTTGAAACAGTCAGATTGCTGGGATGACTAAATATTCTTAATGATACAATTTTCTCATCAGTTCCAGATTTTCTAGAGCTCCTAAGTGCTCTTATATTGTTCAGTTTTACCTTAGTTCCAGTTTAGGCCCTCAAAATAGGTGTTCAATAGAAATAAGACTCCAGTTTGACAATTTTCTTCTCACAACATAAAAAGCAACGATAATTTTGAAGTTAAGACACCCACCTATTGTGAGAGTGAGAATTGGAGATAGAACCTAAATGTTCCTTTCATCTATTAGAAGGATTTGAATGGGTTAGCAATTGGCTTGAAATATATGAATGGAAAATTTAAGACATGCCTTTTAGAGTGTTACCTTAAACAGCAAACAGTAACTATTCTTGTGTTAAATTGTTCTGGTAGTTGCAGATATGTGGGAGAAAACAATTACCCTAAGAATAACTTCATTTAATCCAAACTGAGTTCTTTGGGAATAATCACAATTTAGAGTTAAGAGAACATGGTTACCATCCACACCTGACATTAGCTGTGTGATCATGGGTAAGTATTCTAACCTTCTAAATCTCAGGTGAGGTCAAATACTTATCTACTAAATTATAGCCAGGCTGTAATTTTCATTGTTGGAAGGAGCTACTACACCTACAGAAATCATACATTCATATATACATGCATATATGCATATGTGTGTACATACACACACACAAAATCCTTGGGTTTGGACACTGCAAGCATCACATGCACAGTGTATTAAGAACTTCAGATAGAAAAAAAACATAGATGCTACTTTCTTTTAAAGTTCATGCTTCAATACTTTAAAGTATTTAAAGTAGGTGCTTACTCTAAGTGATTCAGATCCTTTCCATGCCTTAACATACAACCCCTTTTACATGTTAATACAGTAAATGGACTGCAATTAAAAAAAAGTCTGCTTGTTTCATTCTTTATGGTGACAGGCCTTCCTAAAATCAGTCAGGCTGGTCTTCTGAAAATGATGGGGTACAGGCCCAGAGACCTTTTCTTCCTAACCCCAAAAATAAGCCAATTTGTCTTTAGACTCTTCCCTGCTTGATTGTTTTAGCCTGAGGCTATAGTCTCGAATTCTTCTTAGGCCCAAATCTCTCCCTCTATTGTTACTTTAGACAAGCATGCCTTCAGTTACTTCCCAACCTTGATATTCCTTCAGGAACTTCCTGCCCTTGATACCATTCTCTTGGATCCTGGACTCTGGCTCCACCTTATCTTCCTTAGACTTCCCCTCAGGACCATCCCAAAAGCCCCCCACCAGTCACTCCAGACAACCCCTCAATCTTTCCCACAATCTTTTATGTATTTAAATCCCATCCTGCCTTCACAAGGCGCTCAGATTCTTTAGGAGTCTAGCCTATGGCGGGGCAGCTGGAGGATCTGGCCAGTGTAGCTGGTCCCTAATAAACTTTGTCTTTTTCTTTGGCTAAGAAGGCTTGAGTCGAATTCTTTCGGCAGGACCTGGTCAATATTTTGGGGTATTGAGCACCCCTCCACCTTTCACCTCTTCAAAAACAGTCATATCATCCCTCTCTTGGCTAAAATTTACTTAAAGCTTTTGTTGTTCAAATAGGACCTGCCTTACCTTCTACTCTGTGGGCATGTCTTTTGAAAAGATAACATCATCTCTATGACAAGCTGAGACATCGGGATAGAATTAGAGTGGAGAATGAATTTATAATCCATAATTAATTACACAATATCAATACCAGACTGTGAACAAAGGACAGTAAACCTGTACTGAAGAGGCAGGCTCCAAAGACCAGGAAAGAGAATAGGTTTAGAGCCAAGGAAACTAGGACATTGTAGAAATGAAAGGTAGAGAATAAACAGGGTCCTATCTTGTATGAAATGGAGGAAAATTTTCCTCAGCTATTCTCCCTTTTGTGGGATCAACTAGAACGGAAGTGGTTGATTGCACCAGCAGTTCTGCAGGGGTATTTAGGGAATGTCAGGAAGTAGGAAGGCTGCTGATGAATCATTGCTGATCAGTGTAAGAACAGTTGGTATAGCAAGACTGAATTGTGAAAAGGGCAGTTAGAATAAGGAAGTGGGCATATAATGTGAGAGGTCAAGTGTCTGAAAGATACAGCGGTGGATCCTTAAATGTTTAGTTATAGGCATCAAAGGATCATACATTTAGAGCTAGGGAAAAAAAAAAAACTTTTAAGGCCATCTTGTCCAAGCCCCTCATTTTATGGGTAAGGCAGTCAATTAATCAACAATCATTTATTAAGCATTTTTTACATAGGGACTGTGCTAAATGCAGAGTAAAACAAAACCAGTCCCTGATCTCAAGAAGCTTACATCATAATTGGTGAAACAAAATATATAAATAGGAAATACAAGTTAAATGCATAATAGATGGAAGTTAACTTTAGAGAGGAAGAAATTTGTATCTGGGTAATAGGACAAGGCATCCTGGAGGAGTGAGGATTGAACTGTATCTTAAGAGAAGCCAGGGATTTTTAAAAGTGAAATGACTTGCCCAAGGTCACACAGCTAGTAACTAGTAGAGATATTATTTAAACCCAGGTCTTCCAACTCCAAATCTAATTCTCTTTCTTACTATATTTTATTATACTCACTATATTTTGACTATACTCACTCTGGTGTTCAGTCTCTTTCCCTTATAGCATCACTGTGGTTTGTTGGAATGTACACAAGCAAATGTTTTTATTTGTCCAGATTACAGGTGATTTGCTGCTGCTTCAGTATTAGTGGGGGGTGGGGGGGCAAGGAAGAGGGAGAGAGAGAAGGAGGGAGAGGGAGAGAGAAAGCATGAATTTGGGAAGTAAGTGACCATGGGAGATAGCTACCAGTGGGATTCAAATGAATTAACAACCGATTCTCCACAGAATCAAGCTGAGACACCATCGCTGGCCACTGACAAGCTGGGAACAGATGCCATCCCAGCTAACAACTATTTTGCAGAACTCAACCTAAAATTAGGTACCCATTCTACTGAACTGGTGCAAACCACCTGAATCCTACCACTGGAGATAGCTCTAGAATCAGAATCAGCACTCTAAATCAAACCAGTTCAGTTTTCTGGGATTTGTGCTTGTGCAACTGACCTCAGTAGTTTATCCTGAGAAAGAACTTTATGAACTGAGGAGAATTATGCAACAATGAGCAACCATTGTTATTTTTATCTATAAAAATTAACCGATTTGAATTTCCCAATTTAACGCTATTGTTGGAATTTTAAGACGAAATCAGCCATGAGGTAAGGAAATTCCATGTAGGAAACAGTGACCTGGAATGTGACAGGAGAGTCATTTGAGAAAGCACTTTAGAGAACAAAAATAGTTTAGACCGTCTTCTGTTTTTGTTTATTTGTTTAAATTCTTGCTCTTACAAAAAGGGAATAGTTTTCAACATCCAAAAAAGGGATAATTTTGCTAATACGATTGTGTCAATGAAATAGCAATCATGTATCAGTGTCAATGGAGCAGCAAGTAGACATGTTAAGTCTCCGACTGTGAGGCTTGAGATCAAATTTTAATCTTTAACTGCTTCCTTTTACTCTTTGATGGAGATTACTGAAGTGATCATCATGAATAACACACCTCTTTATTTCTATTTCTAAGTACTGGGAAATCATATGTATCACTCCAAGGGATCTCTGCTTGCCAGCTGGGAATGACATAGCTGACTGGAAATCTTGTCAAAGAAATGAGGACAGAAGGCTTGGGCTTAAGTAGGACGTGGACAAGTAGAAAAGTTGTCCAGGTCTCATGATGAAGCTCATACCTAAATCATAGTTATTTGATCACTTTTGTCTATTCTACGTCAAATTAAATTTGACATATCCTTACTGAGTGCCTATTATGTGTGAGATGTTGTACTACTTGCTGGGGATGTCAAGATAAAATTTAAAAAGTTCCTGCCCTCAAGAATCTTAAGTTTTACTTGGACAATACAACATGTGAACAGGTAAGCAAAAGAAGATAACTTGAGGAAATAGAGAGTATTAACATGTGGAGGAAGTTTAGAAAAGGATTTTAGTAGTTGTTACCTAAATTGAGATTTGAAGGAATCTAGGGATTCTAAGTGTCAGAAGCTCACTTTAGGCATGGACCACAGTCCATGATATAATGGTCAGGTTTGGGGAAGAGGCAATAAGACCAAGTTGTTGGAAGATAGAGTGTAGGAAGGGAAATAATATAAACTAAGTTTACAAAAGTTTGTGGGAACTAGATTTTGGAGTACTTGAAATGCTGGGATAAAGAATATGCATTTGATTAGAGCCATGGAAATGTTTTGATCAGGAAAGCATCATGTTCTGACCTGTGATTTATGGACATTAATTTGTTAGTTGTGTGTAGGGTAGCTTTTAAAAGGGGGGAAAACTGTGCTACCAAGTAGATTACTGTAATTGACTGATCAAGAGTAGTGTCCACATGGTTGCAGAAAGGAGCACAGAAAAGGGGGACTGTTAGAAGTAGAAGGTACAATACTTGGCAATTGATTGGATAGAGGGGTAAGGGGTGGAGAGAGAGGTAGAATCAAGGATGGCTCCATAGTTATAGGCCTGAGTGATTGATAACCTCTAAAAGAAATGGTATGTTTTCTTAAGCATATGTATTCTAAATAAGATCTAACACAAGATAAAACTTTTCAGAAGGTTTTCTTCCTTTAAAAACAAATTCGTAAATTGCAAATTTGTTGTTTCACTGTAAGCAAATGACTCTTTCAGACTCAATTTCTTCATCAGAAGAAAGGTTGAAGATTTGATATGAAGAGAATCCTTACTAAAGAGGAGCTGGTTACTCACTCACAATATGTCAGGGGACGTATTTTTTTTTTTAAATTAAGTTAAGTTAATGTCTGTCTGAGGTTATTCACATTTTAATTCCTCCTTCTATGACCCTAAGTAAAGTCTAATCATTTACACACACACACACACACACACACACACACACACACACACACATATATATATATATATCAATATCATTATTGTTCACAAAAAGATTCATTATATGATTCCCTCTGCTCAAAATCAGCCAGGCCAGTTTAAATGCTTTAGCAAATCTGTGTCTCCTCCAACAATAAACATAATCTAGCTTCTTTATTTTAGGCAGTTTTAATATAGACTATTTAAATTGATGTATTTTAGAAATTTTGCTTGCTAGTGCTGTCTGATTGACAGTGCAGGATAATGTATATGTACTCATAGATAAAGGAATTTAAAGCATTAAATGCCCATCTCTTTCCCTCTTCTGACAAGCTCATCCATTTCAGAAACAGAGAGAAGGGCTGGCGAATAAGTACCATCTACACTTAAAAAGAAAGTTATACCGGCATTACACATTGTTGTGTGCTTCCTCTATTTTCAAACTTGACGTCTCCATCTGGCATTTTGGCCATGGCCTATATATTCATCTTGGACTCAGCTCTTCTGGACCAGCTTTTCTACTTCTGGAACCTTCTTGGCTCACACCTTTCTGCTTGGCATTCTCCATTATGCTTCTTTCCATGCCGCTTATAAACTAGGCTCTGTTTCATCTGTCTTTGCACTTCCACTTACTCCCTTCAAGATAAGAACAGTTATCATCCTCCAAACTCCCTTTTCCATCAGTCAGGGGCATTTATCAGACTTCTTGCCACACCTTACAGTTGGGATATGACAGTTACCTACATTCCAATTTTACATACTCCATGAACAAAATGAGTAGTGCTCTAGTGTAAAATAGATGTGAAGGAGTGCAACATAAGAAGAAAACAAGTAATTATGTCAGTGTTGCATTTGTTGTACTTTGTATACTTAAAGTTCATATTTGGGTTGAAAGTGTTTGACTTACATTTGACAGATTTTTCTCCCTTTGATGCCACTCTTAACCTTACTTAATTTTTCTTATATATCAAAAATCTGTTCTTCCTAACATCTAATCATTCCAGAGAAAATCAAATTGTTTTATTCTCCATTTTTGTAAATTATTCTATTCTGTATCACTGCTGACATTTTGTATACCCCTGAGTCACATTTCCTTGTCTCTAGGTTAAGTTCAGAAGTTCAGATTTCCTCTCTGAGTTAATTAAGTTTGTAAGTTCAGTTTTCCTGCAAAACACTGCTCTATTTTTGTATCAAAGAAATCTGTTTTCCTTAAAGGAGATGGGTAGATGCCAGGGAGCCTGGTCTGTTACCTCTGCAACACTGGCTATCCTTCAAGAAAATCTGGTCTGTTATCACTGTGACAATAATTAGCCATGCAACTGAATACCACCAATGACCTTTCCATAGCAACAATATGGAAAAGTGATTGTTGTTAGCCCTGAATTTCACATTTTCAGTCAGTTATATTGTACCCCTCCCCACACACACCTATGATACTTCTGTCTTTGTAACCAATCATATTGTTTTCCCCATCTATGAAGTTGTAGGTTTTGTAACCAATTATATTATTTTCTCCATCCATGATGCTGCCTTTTAGTTTTTGAATGATTATTCTTTTTCTACAAAAATGAGATGTCTGCCCTCTTTCAGGGTCTTTTGGCTTATTGAGGAGCTGAAAGACCCCTTCTGCTGGTAGCTGCTAGCCTTATCAATAAATTGAATGTGCTCAGAACTTTGTTCCTGTTTACCTTAATCTCTCATAGTTTCTTCCTCTCTGGATTTTTAATTCCAAGTTATAGAAAGGACCTTGACATTTTATTGATGTTTGTGCTTAGTCCTATTTTCCCTATTGTTTCTCGTCTTACTTGTCTTCCAGGTACATGCTAAGCAATCTGTTGGGAGAGGTGTCAGCCAGTCTGCAGCATTAATCTTTGTATCTGTATCCTTTGTATCATTTACATATGATGGGGCAATGGGGGAGGAGCAGAGATGCAATAGTCCAACTGCTTTTGGAAATGTATGCCTGAAAGATCTTGCTCTTGTTCAGAAAAATTTTCTCTAAAAATAGTTCCTGGTTTGAATCCTGGGTTGGCCCTACTGGCCAGTTCACCAAAGCTTTTCTGCCTTGGTGTTTGGATGAATTCCTTTTTAACTTTCCCTTTCTGAATTTTGCCTCTAATCAGGATGAAGGCCTGAACATAGAATTTTCCTTTTACATAACTAAAAGCAAAATGCATGCATGATCATAAATGTGTATATATAATACACACACATATATGTTTATATGTATTTTGTATTTACATTTCTCTACCATATGAAAAGTTTCCTTTTTTTTGCAATTTCTAAGTAACTTCCCTAAATTATTTTTCCCCAACTTAAATACATCTGATGTAGCCTACAAATGTATATTTCATGGAAAAGAGAGGCAAATGTCAGCTGAATTTTTTTCTATTCTATTTTTCCTTTACCATATAATTTTGAAAAGGCAATTAAGTGCTAGTATGTGTTAATTGCTATATAATTCTATATATACCACATAATTTTTGTAAGATACTCTTATTGCGAAGTTTAAATAATTTATTCTGGTAAAAGATGCATCACTTCATGAAATACTGTATCTAAAATGTACAAAGAAACCTAAAATATAACAGATATCTGAGCTTGACATTGGCCTGAGATATGTGATACTCCCTCAAATTGTATGGATCACAGATCTTTTGTTTTTCTTCTCATCTTGTGCCCCTCTTATCCATCATTTCCCATAACTTTTCTAAAGGTGCTCCACACAATGTCGGGAGACTCTAAATCTTTAGCATTGTGTAAATATCAATGAGCCATATGTCCTGCCCAACTCTTATCTTAGACTTTATGACTGGCCCATCTCACTTTCCTTTCTGGATAATATTTCTCTCCAGGATAATAGTAATCAGGTGATCATCAAAAATTTCTCTGTTATTCCTTTCAAAGCACCACTTAGGATTTTGACATGCTTCATTCGATATTTTGTTGGAGGTAAGCCTTTAAGGTAGCATCTATCTCTAGCCAATGAAATGTTTATTTGTTTCTTTTAACACTGTATAAACACTAAGAGCAATTTGATCTTGTGTTCTACATATTTCATTGAATTGTGGAACTATGAAGATGCAATCTGTTCTACAATATAATTTGCAAAAACCTGCCTAATTTCTCCTTTAAACTTAATCAAATATTATACATATACATCCATATATATGTTAATTCTTAAAAGGTTTTATAAGCACATGAGTTGGTGATTATTGATATTTCCTTTGCTGCATTTTGGGTGGGAGGTAATTATAGGTCAATTTTCCCAAAAAATATTTGATAGCTTTCTGTCAGACAGTTTGAGAATTGATCCCTCACAGCCGTCCTACATAATTTCTCTGATGTGAACCCCTCTAGATGTGTTTGATCAGGTATCACCTCTTTATTTGTGAGAAATAATTCATCTGGACCTCTACTCTATTCCAATCAGTATCAATCAATTTGATATGATTCCATAGGGGAAGTGGTTATAAATTCTGGATATTTGGTCCCAGAACTGTGAGCCACAGATTGTAAATCACTTGTGTAATTAATGGAAGCTAACTAGAGGCTCTCCACCCCTGTTTTCCTTTTCATGGTGACCAAGTCCAGTGTGGTAGAAGTGACTAATTTACTCCAATTTATTTTGCTTCCTTTGGACCATTCTCTCTTGTCCAACATGAGCAGATGACCATCTTATGACCACATAGTCAGTGGAGATGCTCCATGCTTTACCCAACCTATGACTCCCCTGCTGATGTGTCATTTATGGCCCTCAAGAGCAAGGTCTATCAACTAGTGAGATTCTGTATTTCACCATGCCACTTTTGTATATTTGGGTATCAAACTCTATAAATACAAGGTTCTTGGAGAAGGGGCCATCTCAGATAATGAGGAAGATGGTCCATTTCATCAGAGGGCACCATGGATGGACCCTTAATAAAGTGCCATTGGCTCAGAGCTTTGCCTCAGGCTCTTTTATTGTAGGATGGACAATTTTAATCCCCACATTTTCTCTATAGTTTTATTTTAATTTCTCCTTAATTATATCAGAGAAGGTGATTATAAAGCCCACACAGAGGGAAACAAGGTTGTTACCTTAACTTTTAATAGATCTATTCCATTTCATGTGATCATTGTCCTCTTTCCAGTTACAGCTTTAAATGCCAAGTGATCAGAATTGCTTGTACGCATCTCCCATCAGTCTTCCCCTTCCTCTCTGTCCATATAGGGCAGAAATGCACAACTTGTCAACTTCTTCAGGTGGCAGAGAGGTTAGACTAGAGACAAGACTGACAATGGTTGGTTGCTGTGGGTCACATGACAAACAGGAGACTCTACAGTGGCAACCCTACATTTTTCATCAGGCTTCCTGACATCCTTTGGCAGGCTGCAAGCTAGTCCATAGGACATATATTGTGCAGACCTGACAAAGGGCATTACACCCTTACCTGCAAGTGTTCTGCCCAAAGGGAATGTACATTTTTAATCTGTGAAACTTTTTTGTTCCCTTTTCTCTTAAGCACCAGCCTTAACCCCAAATCACTCTGGCTCTCATTGATTGGCCAATAGTAGATCCCAGGCCAAGCCCTGCTTGGTCATTGTTTGGGTCCTGATTGGCTCAGAATAAATGTAAATAACAATTCTTTTGTCCAGAAAGACTGAGGGTCTTCCCCTCCTAGATCTATTTTTTAAAGTCCATTCTCTGCTTCATTTCTTATTAACCTTTAATCACTGAATAGGCTTTGCCTCAGTCAAACTGAGACCTGTTAAGGACATTAGCTTGAAAAGGCCCAACATCCCCACTGCATCCTGGGCCTTCTCCAGTTGTCCTGATCTATATCTGGCCACGGGAGCCAGATGGCTTGGGAGGTGAAAGTGAGGCCGGTGACTTTGCACAGACCTCTCTCACTTAAATCCAATTCATTTGCATGTCATGGCATCACCTTGCTGATGTCATGGTCCTCTTTGAGGATGAAGGACAAACAGCAACCCCTTCCCCTCCACGGATTTAGCGTTGGAAGAGACCTCAGCAGTCACCTTCCTAGTTCCAATTTTAAAAGATAATATTGGTAAATCTTCAACCATCCTATTTTGAAAAAAAATAATTACACATTAATTTATATTTAAATAGCTTTTGCCAAGTACTGCTAAATTTCTTGGTGTGGTAGATAGAACAATTGTATGCTGGTTGATTTGGTTTCTAGCTCTTTGGTTCTCTTTGGGGTGGCAAATTATTTACATTTTAATAGACAAAGTTGAAATTGTCTCACTTGTACACCCTGTCTTATTTTGTTATTCTAATTGGTAATGACTTTTATCTTTTCTCTAACAAGTCAATTATACTTGGACAACTCATTCAGACATTATTGCCACATTGGTTAACAAGCTTCCTCTCTTGCCATTACTCTCCTCCCCTCACCAATCAATTATTCAATCAATTTTAATTTTGGCTTTTTCAGTGTCCATTCCTTCACTACTATCTTAATGAAGAAAGTTATAAACAAACAAGTGAAGAAATTAATATGTAAAAATAAATAAATTATGTGTGTGTATGTCTGTATATATATATATATATATATATATATATATATATATATATATATATATATATACACACACACACACACATATATATGTATGTATGTACCTAGTTACGTCTTCATAGTGGTGTTTACTTCTGTATCATCAATAAAACTTAACTTCTCTTATTTCATACTCATGATCTATGTTTCAAATGACTTTTTTTCTACTTTTCAATAAACCCCCTTTTGCATCAAAGTCATATGTGAAAATATACATTGATTAATTGATTTGAAAGTTTGAATCAAGTTTTTTTTATTGATATGTAGTATAACTTTATTTTTTCCTTAATAGTGTTTTATTTTTTTTTCCAATTACATGCCAAGATAGCATTCAATATTTCCTTTTCTAAAATTTTGAGTTTCAATTTTTTTCTCCCTTCCTCCTCTCTGCCCTCACCAAGACAGCATCCAATCTGATTTAGGCTATACATTGACAATCATGTTAAACACATCTTCACATTAGTCATGTTGAAAAAGAAGAATCACAACAAAAGATAAAAACCATGAGAAGGGAAAAAAAAAAGAAAACAGTATGCTTCCATCTGCATTCAGACTCCATAGTCCTTTCTCTGGATGTGGATAGCATGTTTCACCAGGAGGCATTTTGGAATCATCTTAGATCACTCTATTGCCGAGAAGAGGTAAGTCTATCAGAGTTGGTCATCACACAGTGTTGTGCTGTGTACAATGTTCTCCTGGTTCTGCTCACTTCACTCAGTATAAGTTCATGTAACTCTTTCTAGTATTTTTTTTTCTGAAATCCACCTGCTCATCATTTCTTATGGATCAACAGTATTACATTGCATTCATATGCCACAACTTGTTCAGCCATTCCCCAAATGATGGGCATCCCCTCAATTTCCAATTCTTTGCCACCACAAAAAAAGCTTCTATAAACATTTTTGTGCATGTGGGTCTTTTCCCCATTTTAATGATCTCTTTGGGATATAGGCCTAGAGGTGGTATTGCTGGATCAAAGGGCATGGAATTTTATAGCCCTTTGAGCATTGCTCTCCAGAATAGTTAAATCAGTTCAGAACTCCACCAACAATGGATCAGTGTTCCAATTTCCCCACATATTCTCCAACATTCATCAATTTCTTCTTTTTTTGGGGGATCACATTAGCCAATCTGATTGGTGTGAGGCAGTACCTCAGAGTTGTTTTAATTTGCATTACTCTAATCAGTAGTGATTTAAAGCATTTTTCATATGACTATTGATAGTTTTTATTTTTTTCTTCTTAAAACTGCCTGCTCATATCCTTTGACCATATATCAACTGGGGAATGACTTGTATTATTATAAATTTGACTCAGTTCTCTATGTATTTTAGAAATAAGACCTTTTTCAGAGATGCTGATTGTGAAAATTGTTTCCCAGCTTTTTACTTTCCTTCTAATCTTGGTTACATTGGTTTTATTTGTGAAAACCTTTTTAATTTAATGTAATCAAAACTATCCATTTTGTATTTTATAATGTTCTCTATCTCCTGTTTGGTCATAAATTCTTCCCTTATGCATGGATCTGACAGTTAAACTATTCCTTACTGTCCTAATTTACCTATGATATCACTGTTTAGGTCTAAATCATGTACCAATTTTGATTTTATCTTGGTATATGGTATAAAATGTTGGTCTATGTCTAGTTTCTGCTATAGTATTTTCTAGTTTCTAAGCAGGTTTTGTCAAATAGCAAGTTCTTATCCCAGAAGCTTGAGTCTTTGGATTCATCAAACAATAGGTTATTATAGTCATTGACTACCATGTCTTGTGTACCTAACCTATTCCACTGATCTACCACTCTATTTGTTAGCTAGTACCAAACAGTTTTGATGATTGCTGCTTTATAATGCAGTTTTAGATCTGGTACAGCTAGGCTACCTTCCCTTGTGTTTCTTTTCATTAATTCCCTTGCTATTCTTGACCATTTGTTCTTCCAGATGAATTTTGTTATTATTTTTTTCTAGCTCTATAGAATAAGTTTTTGGTAGTTTTATTGGTAAGCCACTAATAGGTAAATTAATTTAGGAAGAATTGTCATTTTTATTATATTAGCTTGCCCCACCCATGAGCAACTGATAATTGTCAATTATTTGGATCTGTCTTTTTTGTGTGAAAGTGTTTTGTAATTTTGCTTATATAGTTCCTGAGTTTATCTTGGAAGATAGACTCCCAAATATTTTATACTGTTTACATTTATTTTAAATTAAATTTATTCATCTCCTGCTGGTGGGCTTTGTTATTAATATATAGAAATCCCAGTGATTTATGTGGCTTTATTTTATATCCAACAACTTTGCTAAAGTTGTTAATTATTTAAAGTGGTTTTTTAGTTGATTCTCTAGGATTTCTAAGTATACCATCATATCATCTGCAAAGAGTGCCAGCTTTGTTTCATCATTTGCATCAAATTTTGATAGAATTTCTCTACTGGACCATCTTTGGTGGCAGACTTTGGCAGAAAGACTGTAGCTATTTTTATGATCCTTTTGCAAATTCTCATCATGAGCTCTTCAATGAGAGATGATCTAATGTCCCATGAAATTATATTTCTAGTTGCCTATAGAGCCAACTCCTTTATTTTTTCTCTCCAAGAAAACCCTATGCTCTGTTCTTCCTTTAACTTGTAATCTCCTTTTATTTCTGGTTTTCTTTATAGAAAGATTGTAGATTGATAGCATTTGGTATTTACAGTAGTTTTTATAATTTTTGGTCAGTGGAAAAGGAATTCACATTTGTAGAGCCAGATATCATTTTAATGGTTATAGATTATGCAGAAGTCATGTGATTTTCTGTGACTCTTTGCCCCATTTTCATCATTTCAAAACTGTCCACTAGAGAAATAGGAGTGGCTGCAGAAAATTGAGCACCCAACACAATCATCCTTGAGAACCAGTAATTACCTCCATATCTTCAAAAGGTATCAGAATATGATATTTTGGAAGATTTTTACATGCATAAACAAACACACCTATGTTATATGTAATATATGAACATATATAATATATGATATATATATTATGATATATGGCCTTCCACGAAGCATATGCATAACATATATCTGTGTATATGTGCATGTGTGTTTGTATGTGAAAATATATGAAGGATACATGATATATACTTGAACATTCCTGTGGAGCAAGTGCTGACTAAAGGTAATGTTGAATAAAATAACTTTACCAATGTAATATGGATAGCTAAGAGTCAAAGTATGAAGTAAAAAATCTACTTCCATGTCCTCAAATTCTGTAGGTAGGCAGTTAAGCATGAAAGAAATTATTATTTCCCTCTTATATTAATAATACATTAATAATAATATTAATAATCCAAGTTTTTTTTTTCTTTCCTATCCCCTCATTCTCTACTAAGTCAAATCAGCCTCTGAAGAATAAGGTTGATGATGACATTGGATTTTAACATTCTCTTCAATCTTCTTCAGACCCCAACCAACTGGGGAAACAATTCTTATGAAAGAGTAAAAAGGAAGGGGGCAGAGCCAAGATGGCAGAATGAAAGCAGGGATGTACCTGAGCACTCTCACAAAGTCTTTCAGATACCTCTAAAAAAGTGAATCTGAATAAATTTGAGAGTGGTAGAATCCACTAGGAAACAGAGCATGGCAGATTTCCAGCCCAGGAGAGCCCCAAAAGGTCAATGGGAAGGATATCTTGTAGCAGACTGGGAGAGCACAGAAAGTGTGGAACTACACCTGACCATACCAGAGCGGGAGCAGGCTGGGCAGTCTGAATCACGGGCTGCAGTGGGGATTACCAAACATCTCAGCTCAGGACTCTGTTGGACAGGTGTGAGAGAAATATATGGCCTGCAGCAGCAGCAGCAGCAGCAGCAGCAGCAACAGATTTGCCTGGGGCTATCAGCCCATAGACTAAAGGCTTGAAACTCACCTATTTGAACTTCTGGAAGCCATGACGGCAGATAAAATCCAGAGAATATTGCCACAGGAAAAATCCTGGAATAGTGGAGCCAGAAGTAAGGGTATAGCAGTCATTTACCTCAGGAAGTTTAAGAGATGGTGGTGTCTTGTGGTGGCTGAAGGGGGCCAGTGCAGGATGGGAGACTTCCCAGCAAGCCCCACTTCAGCAGACCAGCAGGAGTTCCTTAGCCCCAGGGGGGTAGAGCCAGCACACACCAATATCAGGACGCCAGGTGTGCCTTCACAGAGCCAGGGGAATGGCAGATAACAGCACAGACCTACTGCAGAGGCTACCCATGCTTTAGCACAGTCCTAGGGACAGAAGAGACTTCCAGCAGCCAGACTATATGTCCCCCATACCTCACATTTTGAGCTTCAGTGTAACCGCTGGGGAAATTCAGAAAGAATACCAGGCATCAATCCTTGGCACACACCAGCCAGCTCCAGCTCTGCCTCAGGTGAGCTACAGCATTATATAGCTTCAAGCTGACAAAACCAGAGGCCACAGCACACAAAGCCAGTAACCAGGCCCCTAGCTTCGAGCATAAGAAGCTTGGGACAGAGCCCCCTGTGGCCCAGAAGTAGAGACCCACTTTAAAAGTCAGGAAAAAGGCAATCACAATGAAAAAGCAAACTAGAAAAGCAAAGACCATGGAATTTTACTCTGGGGACAGGGAATATCAAAATGTGAATTCAAATGGTGACAGTATTGACACTATAACCACATCTGAAACCTCAAAAGGGAATATGAACTGGTCTCAAAAAGCATTCTTGGATGAGCTCAAGGAGGATTTTAAAAGCTAAATTAGAGAGGTAAAAGAAAGAATAAAAAGAGTCTCATCAGAGGGGCCAGAGCCAAGATGGCCTAGAAAAGGCAGGGACTCATCTGAATTCTCCCTCCAAACCCTCGAAATATCTATAAAGATGTCTTTACACAAATTCTAGAGCATCAGAATGCACAAAAAGATGGATAGAAACAAATTCTCAGTCCATGAAAATGTGGAAGTTCAGCAGGAAATGTCTGTTGGACCAGGGTTAGAAAATATAGTCCAGTACAGGCTGCTCCAGCACAGACAAGGCCAGAGCAAACCCGGTGACTGAATCACTGGCAGCAGTGTTGGTTTCCAGACCTTTCAGTCCACAGACACCAAAGACAACTTAGAAGATCATCAGGAATGGGCTATCACACTGCAGAGGGGAGTGCAGTCCAGCACAGGCCTGGCCCCAGCAAATCAGGAGCAGGCTTTGGGAGTGACTGAATCAACAGCAGCCTTTGCAGTGGGAGTAGCAGTGTTGCTTCCAGAGCTCTCAGACTACAGATGGTAAGGGGGTAGAACAACTAGTCAGATAAAAGGGGTCTTTCTCCTAGCACTGAGGCAGGACTGTGTCACTTTTTCCATACTTGGAACCAGGTCCCAGTCCCAGGATGAGGAGCAGCACTAGCACACCAGAGCTTGCAGCCACAGTGTAGGGGGAAACCCTCCTCACAGTTCCAGGGCAGAAAACAGTGCTTATGGTCTCTCATAGACAAGAGTACAGGCTAGAAGTGTAGTAAATACCTCTCCTTCGACCATAATATCTTGGAAGAACTGAAAACTTAAAGGTGCCTAGAAGCATCTCTGAAAACAGGTATACAAACCATTGAAGCTTGGGACACTGTGCCCTGCACCCAGAAAGCAAACCCTTTCTTTAACAAATAGTTAAAAGTCAAGTAATAGTCTGGGGAAATGAACAACAGCAAGAAACAAAAAAAAAAAAACTCTGACTTTAGAAAGTTACTATGGTGACAAGGAAGATCAAAACACACACTCAAAAGAAAACAAAGTCAAAGCTCCTACATCCAAAGCCTCCAAGAAAAAATATGAATTGGTCTCAGGCCATGGAAGAGCTCAAAAAGGATTTTGAAAATCAAGTAAGAGAGGTAGAGGAAAACTTAGGAAGAGAAAAGAGCAAGAAAATCATGAAAAATGAGTCAACAGCTTGGTAACAGCGACACAAAAATTACTGAAGGAAATAACATCTTAAAAAACACACTAGGCCATATGGTTAAAAAGGTCCATAAAGCCAATGAGGAGATGAATGCCTTCAAATAGCATTGGCCAATTTGGAAAAGGAGGTCCATAAGTTCACTGAAGAAAATAATTCCTTAAAAATTAGAATAGAGCAAGTAGAAACTAATAACTTTATGAGAAATCGAGATAATAAAACAAAAGCAAAAGAATGAAAATTTGAAGACAATGTGAAATATCTCATTGGAAAAACAACTGACCTGGAAAATAGATCCAGAGGAGATAATTTTAAAATTATTGGACTACCTGAAAGCCATGATAAAAAATAATGTAAACATAATCTTTCAAGAAATTATCAAGCAAAACTGGCCTGATATTATAGAACTAGAGGATAAAATAGAAATGGAAAGAATCCACTGATCACCTACTAAAAGAGATCCCAAAAGGAACACTTCCAGGAACATTATACTTAAATTCCACAGTTCTCAGGTCCAGGAGAAAATGTTGGAAAGAGCCAGAAAGAAACAATTCAAGTATGATGGGGCCACAGTAAGGATAACACAAGATTTATCAGCTTCTACATTAAAGGATTAGGGGGGCTTGAAATATGATATTCTTGAGGGCAAAGGAGCTATGATTACAACCAAGAGTCACCTTCTCAGCATAACTTAGTATAATGCTTCAGGGAAAAAATGGTTATTCAGTGAAATAGAGGGCTTTCAAGTATTCTTGATGAAAAGAACAGAGCAGAATAGAAAATTTGACTTTCAACTACAAGAATTAAGAGAATCATTAAAAAGGTTAATAGGAAAGAGAAATTATAAGAGACTTAATAAGGTTAAACTGCTTACACTCCTACATGGGAAGATGATATTTGTAATTCATAAGACCTTTCTCTTTATTAGGGTAGGTAGAAGGAGTACATTTAGAGAGAAGGTACATGTGTGAGTTGAATATGAAGAGATGATATCTACAAAAAATAAAATTAAGAAAAGACAGGTGATTAAAATTATGTGAGATGGGAATATACTGAGAGAAAGAGAAAGGGATAGGTAGAATGCGGTAAATTATCTCACCTAAAAGAGGCAAGAAAAAGCTTTTACAGTTGAGGGAAAGAGGAGAAAGGAGAGGGGGAATGAGTCAACCTTACTCATTAAAATTGACTCAATGAGGGAATAAGATATGCACTCAGTTGGGTATAGAAATCTATCTTACCCTGCAGTAAAGTAGAAAGGGAAGATGATAAGAGAAGGAGAGGGGTGATAGAAGGAAGGGCAGACTGATTTTGAAGACAGGTAGGGTGAAAGAAGAGAGAACAGAATAAAAGTGAAGGATGGGATGGAGGGAAATACAGTTAGCAATAGTAACTGAAAATAAAATTTCAAGCAAGTTTCTCTGATAAATGAATGCTCCATTTCTCAAATATGTAAAGAACTGAGTCAAATTTATTTAAAAAATGAGCCATTCCCCAATTGATAAATGGTGAAAATATGCAATCAATTTTCAGGTGAAATAATCAAAGCTATCTATAGCCATATGAAAATTCCTCTAACTCATTACTGATTGGAGAAATGCAAATTAAAATAATTCTGAGGTACTACCTCATACCTATCAGATTGGCTAAAAGGACAAAAAAGGTAAATGGCAGACATTGGAGGGGATGTGGGAGATTATTTTGCTTATAACTATTCCTTCTAGTAGTCTTCCCTCCCTCTTAAACCACCCCCCTATTTTTTACCTCTTCCTGTCTGCTCCTCAATCTCTGTTGAGATCAACATATTTTTATAATAAGGTCTTTGCATGTGGTTGTAATGGGCATGAGGGAAGGGGTGGCAGGACTGTGTTCAAAGTTTTTTGTGTCTATTCCAAATGAAAGTGACGTTCATGGAATGAACCCTCATGCTTTCCTCTCTGTTCATCTTGTGCATCCATATTGTGTGTGATCATCAATTCTTTACCTCTCCTTCTCCTTTCCTTTCCAGCATGTCAACCAAATTCCTCCCTCTCCTAAGACTATAAACAGAATAGAACTATCTTCTGCCTATTTGCTTCTCTCACTTAGCTTTTTCTAAGAGCTAAAAGTTCTGCGATGACATGTGCTTCTTGCTTGATTAGAATTTAAATAGTTCATCATTATATGATCCAGTGGTTCCTAAATTTTTTTGTATGTCATTGACTTCTTTGGCAGTATGATGAATCCTTAGGACCCCTTTGCACAATAATATTTTAAGAGAATTAAAATACATAGAATTACAAATGAAAGCATCATATAGAAATATATTTATTAATGTACTTAAAAAACAAGTCCATGGACCTCAGGTTTAGACCCCTAAATAGAACTTTACATAAAATCAGCTCCTAGTTTTATTTATTTGTTCAATGTGTTCTTTACTTTAAATTTTTTTAATCTCTCCTTTGATTTTCATTTTGGTGTTTAATTGAGTATTTTTAATTTGTTCTTTTTCTAATGTTTTTTTTTAAGTTCTATGTCTAATTCATTGATCTGCTCTTTTTCACTTTTATTGATGCACAGATTTAGAGATATAAAATTTCCTCTAAGTACTGATTTCACTAAATTCCCCAAAAATATATGGTATGTTTTCACATTGTTGTCACTCTCTTTAATGAAATTATTGATTGTTTCTATGATTTGTTCTTTGAAACACTGATACTTTAGGATTAGATTATTCAGTTTTCAATTAGTTTTAATCTATGCTTCCATAATGCTTTACTGAAAGAAATTTTTATTTTATTACGGTCTTTAAAGGATATATTTAATGTCTGCTTTTCTGCATTTGGTTGTGAGGTTTTTATGCTCTGTGATTAATTTTTGTGAAGGGACCACATACAGCTCAGAAAAATGTATACTCCTTTCTATTCCCATTCAGTTTTCTCCAGAGGTCAATCATATCTAGCTTTTCTAAAATTCTATTTATCTCCTTAACTTCTTTCTTTTTTAATTAACAAGTATATTTAACAAGGAATGGTATTGAAAATGCCTTGAATTGAGTACGGAAATGTAGGTCCCTTGTCTTGGTTGCCTGTCATTTTCTACCTTCTAAGTATCAGAGGAGGCATCTGGCACTTCTAATGACCTTTAATACTTTCTTATTAATTTTATGGTTAGATTTATGTATTTCTTAGTGGGGAAAGTTGTGGTCTCCCACTTGTACTGTTTTAATGTCTTGGATAATATCTTCCAATTGATTTAATGCATTTATCTTTCTATATCTCCCTTGTCTTCTGCATTTTCACTTCACAGCATTCAGTGTTGGCCTTTTTATTAGGAATGCTTTGAGGGTTCTCTTTTTCATTAAATATCCTTTTTTTCTTCCCAGGATTATACTTTTTAGTTAGATGTGTTATTAAACTTTTTAGTTAGATAGGTTATTCTTGTTTGTTACCTTTTATTTTTTGAATATTGTTTACAAGAGTCTAATCTCATTCTATGTGGCAGCTACTAAGTTTTTTGTGATCCTAATTGTGACTCAATGATATTTAAAATCTTTCTTTTAGGTTGCTCACACACACTATAGCTCTGAGTTTTGACTATGACTTTAATTTCAGTTTTCATTTTTGGGGTTTCTTTCAGGATGTGCCTAGTAGATTCTTTTTTTCACTTTATGGTCTGGTTATAATAGATCTTAATTTTCAATTATGATTTCTTGAAATATAATATCTCACTTGCTTTTTTCATAGTTTTTGGGTGGATAAAAAATTAAGATTTTTCTCTTGAACTGTTTTCAAAATTAGTTTTTTTTAATACCACATACCCAATTTTTCTATTTTAAATCCTTAATATTTCTTTAATATTAATGTCTCACTATAGTTTGTCTTATGGAGTCTTTTTTTTCTTTTGGCACATTTTAAGTCACAATGATTTCAGTTCTTAAGTAAGAATTTACCTACATATTCTAAGATATGAATTCTCCTTGCCATTCTGTCCTCACTAGCTCTACTTCCCTTTAACACTGCATTTTGTGTCTCTCCTTTCATTTCTTTCAGGTACTCTTGTGGTTCTTGTAACCAAGACTTTTGTTTTTCTTCTCAGGCTCTATATGAACTTATTGTGGAATTGATCATTTCTTGTGAGTTCAAGTCTCCAGCTTCTCTCAGTTCAAGGCATTTCTTCATTGTATTAGATGTTTTCTTCTGTTTACTGATATCTCCAATCTGTTTCTCAATTAAAGCTTTGTGTTTGTGTCATATAATATTATTTTCCATATTATTGGATAGTAGAGACAGGCCTGTTTAGTCTTGGATGCACTGGTTAAGACAAGACACTACTTCTGTAGGATTTGCATGATTTTTGCTGAGATTCCTAGTGAATTGAGTTAGGTTGTGACCTTGGCTCCTTCTCTGTCTCTTTATTGCTGAGCGCTGATCCTAGACTTGTCTCTGTCCCTTTGTGAGTCTGACATGTCCAAGCCAGATATTTTAAAGGTGATGGAAGCTAGCCTCCTTCAAGACACTGAGAGATTTTCTTCTTAACTGCTGCCCTGGCCCTTTCTTCTTCTATGGCTCAGGTGCCTGGGTTCTGTGCTCTACTTCTAAGATACCTTGGTGTTATTCTGGTTTTTTCCCTGCAATATGTTAGACAGGTTTCTCAGCCTGGTCAATGATCTTCCCTGTCTTCTGTTGTGTGAGACAGCTTGCCTAGACACTGAGTTGTCTAGGACCTTACAGTGTTTTGATTTCTAAATGGCTGGAGTTTTCTTTTTCAAGCTTGAACAAGATTCTGGGAATTGTTTTGTGGCATTTTAAATGAAATTAAGATTCTTATCATCATTTCTCTTATTTTTCTTCACTATTTTTCTTCCTAGTGTTCTTTTCGAGATTTACTGGAGCATTGGTAGGAGATCCGGGCTTCTCTAATTACTAACATGTTCTCACAATTCTAAGTTCTTTGAAGTTTCTTAGATCTAAAGTTTGTTTCAATTTCTTACTCTATCCTTTGTAACTGTGGTTTGCTTCTATTCTTTTTCCTTTCTCCTTTAAGTTCAGGTTCAATTAGACCCTCAGCGCTGGGAACCACTGAGCTGTACAGTTACCAGACTTCTCAACCCACAAATGCCAAAGACCATGGAGCACGTCAGGAGGAAAACTGCTGGAAATGGGTGAGAGAACTGTGCAGTCCATCCCCAGCCCCAGAGGTGGTGGAGGTGGCACAGCTGCAGCAGAAAACTCCATCAGGGGCTTCCAGAGTCCCTGGCCCACCCAGTGGGAGGAATCAAGCAGGAGATCAGAGCAGGAGTGCAGGGAGCACTTTGCTGACTCAGAGACAGGGTTTGGCTTGGATCTGGGTTGCTGTTCTGGTTTGTGGTTCTTGGGGGAGGAGGAGCACTGGTGTGGCAGAGCTTGTGGTGGCTTAGAAGTATCTCTGAAAACAGCAGTGCAAGGCCCCTGAAGCTTGGCACAAAGTAATCTCCACTTTCAAGGCAGTCATAACGTGACCAAAAGCTCAAGGTTCAAGTAGTTGACTGGCAACATGAGCAGCAGGCAGCATAAAAGGACTCAGACTCAGACTCTAGAATGTTTTTTGGTGACAAAGAATATCAAAACATATAGCCAGAAGAAGTCAACAAAGTCAGAGCCTATATTATAAGCCTTCAAGAAAAATATGAATTGGCCTCAGGCCACAGAAGAGCTCAAAAAGAATTTGGAAAAGCAAGTAAGAGAAGTAGAGGAAAATTGGGAAGAGAAATAAGAGTGATGCAAGAAAATAATGAAAAACAAGTCAAAAACTTTCTAAAGGACGTCCAAAAAATGCTGAAGAAAATAACACCTTAAAAATAGACTAACCTAAATGTCAAAATAACTCCAAAAAGCCAATGAGGAAAAGAATGCCTGAAAAGGCAGAATTAGCCAAATGGAAAAGGAGGTCCAAAAGACCACTGAAGAAAATACTACTTTAAAAATTAGAATGGAGAAAGTGGAGGTTGGTGACTTTATGAGAAATCAAGAAGTTATGAAACAGAAATAAAGGAATGAAAAAAATGGAATTATAAAACATAAACAAAAAAATGAAAAAGTGGAAGACAATGTGAATATCTCATTGGAAAAACCACTAACCTAGAGAATACATACAGGAGAGATAACTTAAAAATTATTGGACTACCTGAAAGCCATGATGAAAAAAAGAGCCTAGACATCATCTTTCAAAAAATTATCAAGGAAAACTGCCCTGATATTCTAGAACCAGAGGGTAAAATAGAAATTGAAAGAATACACCAATTACCTCTTGAAAAAGATCCCAAGAAGAAAACTCCTAGGAATATTATAGCCAAATTCCAGACTTCACAGGTCAAGGAGAAAATATTGCCAGCAGCCAGAAAGAAACAATTCAAGTATTGTGGAAACCCCATCAGGATAACACAAGATCTAGCAGCTTCTACATTACAGGGTTGAAGGGCTTGGAATATGATATTCCAGAGGTCAAAGGAGCTAGGATTAAAACCAAAAATTATCTACCCAGAAAATCTGAGTATAACACTCCAGGACAAAATATTGATTTTCAACAAAATAGAGGACTTTTAAGCATTCTTGAAAAAGAAAAGACCAGAGCTGATTTTCAAATACAAGAGTCAAGAGATGCATGAAAGGGTAAATAGGAAAGAGAAATCATAAGGGTCTTACTAAAGTTGAACTGTTGTTTACATTCCTACTTGGAAAGATGATATTTGTAACTCATGAAACCTTTCTCAGTATTAGGGTAGTTGAAGGGAATATGCATATATATATATATATATATATATATATATATATATATATATATACATGTATAGATATAGATATAGATATACATACAGAGGGCACAGGGTGAGTTGAATATGAAGAAATGATATCTAAAAACATAAAATTAAGGGATGCGAGAGGAATATATTGAGAGAAGAAGAAAGGCAGAGATAGAATGGTATAAATTATCACGTAAAATTGTCAAGAAAAAGCAGTTCTTTTGGAAGGGAAGAGGGTGCAGGTGAAAGTAAATGAGTGGATCTTGCTCTCATTGGATATGACTTAAAGAGGGACTAAAATACACACTCAGTTGAGTATCTTACCCTACAGGAAACTAGGGTGGAAGAGGATAAGAGAGAGAGGATGATAGAAGGGAGGGCAAATCAGAGGAAGAGGTAATCAAGAACAAACACTTTTGAAAAAGGACAAGGTCAAGGGAGAAAATTGAATTAAGGGGAACAGGAATAGGATGGAGGGAAATATAGTTAGTCTTTCACAACATGACTGTCGTGGAAGTGTCTTGCATAAGGATATATGTGTGGCCTATGTTGAATTGCTTGCCTTCTCAAGGAGGGTGGATGGGGAGGAAACCTGGGAGAGAATATGCAACTCAAAGTTCTAAAAACAAATGCTCAAAAAAAAGTTGTTTTTTTTCATTCAACTGGGATATAAGATATATAGGCAATGGGGTATAGAAATCTATCTTGCCCTACAAGAAAGTAAGGGGAAAGGGGATGGAGGGAGTGGAGTGACAGAAGAGAGGGAAGACTGGGGAAAGGGGAAATCAGAATATATGTCATCTTGGGGTGGGGGGAGGGTAGAAAAGGGGAGAAAATTTGTAACTCACAATCCCATGGAAATTAATGTTGAAAACTAAAAATATTAAATAATAAAAGAAAAAAAGAAATGTTATATGTATTTTAGGATACAATTACTTTTTGATATAGCACAACTCTTCTCTAGATTATGAGCTCCATGAGGGCAGGGCCTATTTTCTATAAGGCAAAAGATCTTACCCAGTGCTTAACACAGTGCTCTGCAAGTACTTAGTAGTTAATAAATATTCGTTGAATGTGAATTTGCTATGAACACAGAGGGTCTATATTAAATATATGTTGAATAAATGTATAAATTTAAAATCCAGCTGCACAAGGGCTGGAAGTGCAGGAGAATTTCCATGCACATGTTTACTCATATATGCTACCTAATCGTTTAATAAGATCCAATAATAATGAGTAGCATGGGGAACTAGTATGTACTTAATAGTAGTTTTCCTATGGCAAACTTACCTTGTTCAGCTCATTCTTCTACTGCCTAAGTGGGGTTACCTTAATCCCTCCTTGCTCTAGAGGTTATTGTGAGGAATGATGAGACAGTATCGGCAAAAAATTCTGTGAATTCCTTGCAAAAACTACTGGATAATGGATGTTTGTGAGTTCCAGAGACTCTTTGCTGGACCAGTGCAACAATGCATCATAAAATGATGGTACTGAATCACTGCCTAGGAGGATGTTCTGTCAAAGAAAAAGAACCACAAAAAATCCTACCCTATTCTTAAAGCTATTTATAGCATCTATTCACAGCACGGTTCACAAATAACATACATTTCTATTGTTGACAAAATACAGTTGAAATAAAAAAGCCATTTTCCTAATACTGTGCTTCTTGCCTTTTTCATCCTAATATCCTTTATGCCTAGTGAAAAATATATTTTCCTTGTGTCTTCTTTTTCAAGTTTGAAGATTTAAAGTACTTGGCTTTTTGTTGCCAAAAAAGACCATTAGTAATAGGAAAGAGTAAAAGTAGGAAGTAGTTGACATTCCTTACATAGTCAACAAATAATAGTAAATAAGCATTTATTAAGCATGTAATACATGCCAGATACTTTGCTAAGTATTGGGGATAGAAATACAAAAAGAGAAAGACAGTTCTTGCCTTCAAGGAGCATACACTCTAATGAGAGATGACCAAATAGAAAAGGAAGCTGAGAATGGGGTTTGTGGAGAGATGAGTATGTGAAAGAGGGTGGCGGAGAATTCAGTTTGAGAAATCCCAAGGCAACAGCAAAGTCAGAAGCAATAATAAAATCAGGTAATAGAAATGCCGCAGATACTTTTGTATGAAATATGCTTTTTAAAGGCTTCTTTGATTTTTCATATTTTATGTTACTAAGTAAAGTTTACTTTTTAATGAAAGCATATATAGTATATCATTCTGTATAAAAATGTTGTATCAACAGTGTCTATTTTTAAGTGAGTTTTTCACATAGCAACAAGTAAAACTTAGTGTAAGGACTACGAAGGAATTGAGGTAGGATCAGAAGCCACACCATCTGATTCTTTAACATATATTCTTTCCAATGTGGCACACTGACTCAGATGGGAAAGAATAGATATCTGAATTAGAAGGAATATTCAAAGTCACTAAGTCAAACTCTTAGCTTAAAAATTAATCCTCTCTACAATATCCTTGGTAAGTGGTTATCTAGCTTAAACTTGAATATTTCCATTTTCAGAAGGCAACTAGGCAACATAGTGGACAGGGTGTTGGACTTGTAAAACAGAGAGCCTAAGTTCTAATTCTGCCTCAGCCATTTATAGCCTATGATGCTCAGTCCAACTCTCTCAGTCTCAGTTTTCTCGTCTGTAAAATAGCAAGAATAATAGTACCTACGTCATAGGCTTCCTGTGAGGATTGAGTAATATAATCTGGGCAAAACACCTTGCAAGTTTTAAAGTTTTATATTAACCTTAATCAGCCCCTACTTTTGAATAGCCCTATGAAGAAGATCATCCTATGTTCATCAAAAAAGCTATACCTTCTACAACTTTCATGCACTGTTCTCAGTTCTTTCTTCCTCTTCCTTAAAAATATCATATTGCCATTTAATTTCTCTCATCATTATTTTTACACTATATTCTAATTTTTATTGTAACTATTTGAATAGATCTCTATCCTACTAAACTTTAATCTCCTCAACGGAAGAACTTTTTAAAAACAATGTTAACTTTTTAGTTTCAAGGTTCTGATAGAAAACTAGACATGCAGTAGGTGTCTTTTAGGCATACTTTCATACTTTATCCCTTCTGTTTCCCTTCTCTAAAATACTAAGTAATCACAGAGTCAAATAACTATAAATTCCTGGAAGTAGATTCACAGAATCTCAAAGTTGGAAGGGACCTAAGAGACCGTATAGTCCAAACCATACTACAATTACAGCCCCTTCTACAATATCCTGGAATAATTGTCACCCAACATATCACTCAGTCGATAAAACACCCAACTTGATGACCTGTGGGAAGGCTGAAAATCCCTTCTTCCCAAGACAAACTACTATGGTTTTGGATAATTCTAAATGTTAGAAAAATTTACCCTTACCTCAAGTTTAAAACTGCTTCTTTATAGTATTCATCCATTGCTTCTAATTCTTCCTTCAGAAGTCAAGGAGAATAAATCTAATCCATCTTCAAGGTTAGAGTACTTCAAATATTTGGAGACAGTTATCATCTTCCCACTAGATATTCCTTTTTCTATATTCAATGACTGTCATTTTTTTAAGCAATCTGAACATGAACTTGAGACATTTAAATCCTTTTGTTTCCTTCTTTGAAATATTCCCCATTAAAAGACCTAAACACAATTATCCAACTACCAGGGCATAAGGACTATCTCCTATAGAATTGCAAACATTAGGCTCATGATGCAACCCAAGTTTGAATTAGCTTAAGTGGCTGCATTATTGCACTTATGAATCTTCAGTCCATTAGACAGTTTCCCCTTTCAGGAAAAGGGATTTTTCTTTGTGTCTTTTAAATTTAATTCTTCAAAAAAAGAATATTTATGTTTACTTTTCTGCATTCACATTTATAAGATTTTGAGTTCCTAATTTTCTTCTCTCCCTTCCCTCCCCCTCCCCAAGGGAGCATGCAATCTGACATAGGTTATGCATGTACAATCATATTAAACAAATTTCCACATTAGCCATTTGGTGAAAGAAGAATCAGAACAAAGGGAGAATACCATGAGAAAGAAATCAGAGAGAAAATAGTATGCTTCCATCTACATTCAAACTCCATAATCCTTTCTTTGGATGTGGATCATGAATCTTTTAGAATTAACTTAGATCATTGAATTGCTGAGAAGTACTAAGTCTGTCAAGATTGATCATCACACCGTGTTGCTGTTACTGTGTACAATGTTCTCCTAGTTCTACTCACTTCACTCAGGATCAGTTCATGCAAGTCTTCCCTGGTTTTTTTGAAATCTGCTTGCTCATCATTTTTATGGAACAATAGTATTTCATTACATTCATATACTACAACTTGTTCAGCCATTCCCCAATCGATGGGTATTCCCTCAATTTCCAATTCTTTGCCACCAGCAAAAGAGCTGCTATAAATATTTTTTGCACATGTGGGTCCTTTTCCAGTTTTTATGATCTCTTTGGGATATATGCCTAGTAGTGTTATTGCTGGATCGAAGGCTATGTACAGTTTTTTTAATAGCCCTTTGGGCATAGATCCAAATTGTTCTCCAGAATGGTTGGATCAGTTCATAAATCCACCAGCAATGCATTCCTAAATTTCATTCTTATGAGCTTTCTATCCCTTTTAAGCTAACTCCCTTAGACTTAAAGAATTTTGGCTCTTGGATTCCTACCTTTGACTCATGATATCCTCAACTATTCCCTCTATCAACTGTAGGGGATAATGATTCCTTCCTCTTAAAAGGTTATATATTTACTTGGTTAATAATCTTGTTTATTATATATAATAAATATTATAGATATAAAATATATAATTCTGTGGTTATTAATAACTTCAAAAATGGATTTTGGATTATGTAATTATCATTAATGTAATTCAAGTTACCACTTATAATTCTGTTGCCCCAAGTTCTTAGATTTCCTTTCTTGACAATATCTTCTCTGTGAATAGTGCTTTTTGTTCTACCTTCTTTTTATCTGGCTTATTCTTTTCCAATAAGGTATGTCATTGCAAAGCCATATTCTGGTCATGTATCCTAGTCTACCAGTTCTTTGCAGTAGCTATAATATCAAATATTATGCTTCCTAGGGTGCTCTAAAAGTCTTAGTGCAGTTTTAAGCATGAAATATTTTAAGAATCAATAATTGCAGGATTTCTTATATTGTATTCTCTGTTTTTTCCTCTCTGTTACATGAATTAAAAAGAGAACTGGAGAAAATAGTGAAGAAAATCAAGTGAGAAGAGTTTAGGGGAAAAGTGTGGTCAAAACTATTGAAAGAAAGATGAAGTCTGAAAAAAATAGATTTGTCAATTAACAGATTATTTTTAATCTCAGATAAAATTTACCATGTAAATGTCATACTTTAGTTGACTAATGAGGTCAGTCACCTGATCGCATAGTTGAGGGATAAGAGAAAAAAAGTCAAGGCAATGAGCATAAACAGCCTTTTTTAGGAGTCTGATTGAGAAAGAGAAAAAATACATAGGATAACAGATTGAGAGTATAATCAGGTCCAGTGAGTTTTTATTTTTAAGGATGGAGTAAGGACAAGTGTTGAATGCATTAGGAAGCAGTACAGGAGGAAACAATTGATAGATAGGGAGAGGGTGAAGATTAGCTAGAGAGTAGAAATAATTGAGGGTTCAATCTGCTGGAAAAGATAGGAAGAAATGGAATCAAAGGTGTATCTGGAAAGACTGGCCGTGGCAAGGAAAAGGGCTTTTTCATTGTCAGAGATGTGGAGAGTGAGTGCAGAAGTGTGGAGAGACGAAGAGAAGAGGTTTGAGATGAAGGGGAGAAGGTGGAGTTCATTGTTACTGGTCTCAATTTTCTCAATAAAATAATGGTTCCTAAAAATAATAACATTTTAATTTTTAAAATTACAAACAAATATAAATCAATGCCTTGAATAATCACAGCATCATTTTTGAAAAGAGGAATATTAAGGTATCTGTTGAGCTACAGTTGAAACTGGTTTTGTTTTCTCTTACTTGAACAAGTGTTTTTTGAGCCTTGATCGTCCTGGTTATATCCATTCCAGAGGGACTTTTGGTATGTGCAACTTTTCTGTGACAGAACCAATCTGTCAGTGACCCATAATGCTTTTTCAAGCACTAATACATGGAAAAGAAAAGGAAAATACTTATGTTGTGCTCCTGAAGTTTTTCTGGGAAACTGGTTTAATTGGGACATTGGTTCTGAGCTTTTTCCTAACAATATTTGGAAAGTAAATGTAGTCAGAACATAAAGAATCATCACCACTGATCAGTGTTTGAGCATTTGGAAATTTGTTTATATGCGCAAAATATATTTGCTCACATATGCTAGTGTCTACCCTTTTCTGATCTAGAAATAATCTTGTATTAAGCATTTACTATAAATGTCAGGCCCTGTACTAAGTACAGGGAATACAAAGAAAGGCAAAAGATAATCCCTGCCATCAAGGAGCTTACAATCTAAAAGGAGAAGACAACACACAAAAGGAAGCCAAATATCATGTGGAGGGAAAGTATGTGACACAAGGGTGTTTCAACAATCTGGCTAGCAGCTGCTGTGGGGGTGAAAAACCAACACAAGCCCAACAACAAGAATGCTGCCAGCATAGGTTCTTTTGATCTGCTTTACAACAACATTAAGGGGTTAACAACTTTACTTTAATCCAGCATACGGACATCATACACTTAGTTCAGAGGAAAAAGCCAGCACCCTGAACTTTAGAGCAAATACAAACAAATTGCAAACATCAACAGACAGATCTTGTCCATTTCAAATCCCAATACGTAGTTACCAGAGTTTAACAAAGTCCCAGCATCTGGGTTTAAAGGCTGGAGGGCTCTTAGGTACTGCTGCCCGGAGTCTCCATGCCACCAAGAGTGAGAGCCCCAGGCAAATGGCTCTGTCTTCCCTTTTTTATAGTTTCAGAATCATCAAACCTCATCTGAATGACCAGAACTTAGGTTCCTGTGATTGGCTCTGGAGTTAGCACCTCCCCTTAGCACCCTGGGAGCTTCACACCCACATAGGCTTAGCACCTAGTAATTAGGGGTTTGGGGCAAATTTAGGAGCAAAGATATAATCAGACCTCCCTTAGTTGGCCCCACCTGGGGCCCCACGTTAGTTGCCAATTCACACCCACATTGGCTTAGCACCTAATAGAGATTTGGGTCTAGGGCTTAGCACCTAGTAAGGCTCTATCAAAGACACTTAATTAATTATTTTAAAACAATAAGAAAGTCCCAACTTAATTGATATTACAAGGGGGCATGATGGTGAAGTCCAGAAGAGTAAAACAAGGTGGGAAAGTAAATTGATAGACCTGGGTACCCTTCTTAAATTGACATTCTGGGAGGAAAGAAGTCTGCTTTCCATTCAGTGGGAGGTAGGAGCCCCAGGAGCAGATAGTACTGATGAAGCATTGATGTGATCTTGCAGGATAAAGAGGTTACTTGGACTTGATGGAAAAGTGCAAAGGAATGTAGTCAGATGGGAAATGATTTATATATTTTTGGTATTGAGGCAGCATGATGTAGTGGCCTTGGAGCTAGGAAAAACCAAACAAACAAACCTGAATTCAATTCATACTTGTGACATATACTGGCTGCGACCTTGGGCAAGTGTCTAATATTTTCAGTTACATAGAGGTTAACCCCTATATGCTAAAGGAGTTTCCTCATATGGTCGTTTCCTCTAATATCAATGATTTCACAGTTCCTGTATTTTGTGCTTGTTTATCCTGTAGTTTGTATTTACTTATGTCAATCAATACCTATTTTATTAGAATGTGTGCTCCAGGGGCCAGAGCAAAGATGGCAGAATAACAGCAAGGACTTGTTTGAGCTCTCCCCCAAGCCCCTCCTATAAAAATTGACTCTAAATAAATTCTAGAGCAGCAGAACCTACAAAATGATAGAGTGAAACACATTTCCAGTCCAAGACAACCTGGAAGGTTGACAGAAAAGGTCTGTTGCACCAGCCTGAGAGAGGAGCACAGTCCAGTGCAAAATGTGACAGCATAGACCAGACCCTAGAAAACCTGGATCAGGACTCAGGGGACTGAATCATTGTCACGTATGTTGATTTCCAGACTTTTCAACACATAACTGCCAAAAATAACTTAGAAGATCAATAGGAAAGGTCTGTTGGACCTGGGTGAGAGAGAGGCCACATCCAGTTGGTCCACAGACAGTGGGGTGATCAAGCAGCTGATCAAAGTGGGATGTAGGGATCCCTTTGCTGCTTCTGAGGTGGGATTGTCTTCCTCTGCCATGCTTGGATCTGGGTCACAGTCTTGGGTGATGGTTATGGGGCAAGGAGGAGCACTGGCATGTGCAGCATGAGGCAGCAGTGGAGAGGGAATCCTCTTTATGGTTCCAAGGCAGAAAAGAGTGTTTGTGGTCACTAATAGACTAGAACACAGGCCAGGAGAGGAGTAAATTCCTCTCCTTTAATCATACCACCTTGGAGTTGTATTAGGAGGGCAGAGGTTATAATTTCAAAGAGGATCATACATATGTTTGAAAGGTTCGGAACCACCGGATATAAGAAACTCTCAAAGTAGGAGGCAGAAGAATCAAAGCATATATTTAGGCTCCACAGTAACCGACCCATGAACCAGCATCCCCATTTTGATATATTGATCAAAAGTTTCCAGGCCCAATAAGTACGCCTCACAAGAGTAACCAAGAGGCCACAGAGAAGCATGATGGTGTAAAGCAAAATCATATACATGCTTCCCCTCTATGGTAAAAAGATTACCCACTGGCCTCAAGTCCTTGTTCAGCTTCCTCCTGTAGGTCAGCTCTGCTACCGGCAGCTCCTGCTTCAGCTAAGGCTGTTGCTGTAGCTGTAGCAGCCTCTGGCTCCAACGGAAGCTGTTTTTAACCATCCGGCTTCTGTGGGGGTGGGGGGGGGGTGGGGGGCGTAAGGTACGCCGGGGAAAGCACAGGTTCTTTCAATCTGCTTAAGCAAGGTGAAGGGGTTGACCAGGAAAGCACAGGTTCTTTCGATCAGCTTAAGCAAGGGAAGCAAGGTGAAGGGGCCAACAAGCTTACTCCAATCCAACATACAAACAGCATTCAGTTCAGGGGAAAAAAGCCAAACTATTCAAGGGCACTTGTTGACTAAGTGCTAAGGAGCCCATTTTTGGTTACCAACACAGGAGTTCATTATAAATGATCACAAACACATGGTATCTGTAAGGACTAATTCTTCTCATCAATGCAAAATTCAAAGACAGTTCCAAAAGACTCATGATGGAAAAAAGCTATGCACTTCCAGAGGAAGAATTATGGAGTCTGGATACAGATTGAGGCAAACTATTTGCTCTTTTTTTCCTTCTTTATTGGTTTCATTTCTTCTTTTTCATGATTCATTCCATTGGTTATAATTCTTCTTTACAACTGGACTCTCAGGTAAGTAAGTTCAATGTAAAAGTATATGTAGAATCTGTAACAGATCACATACCATCCTTCGGGGGAAGGGAAGAGGAGAGGGAAGGAGAGAAAATTTGGAACTCAAAAACTTGGGGAACTGAGTGTTGTAAACTACAAATAAAATATAAATTTATAAAAAATAATCCTACCACCTTGGAAGAACTGAAAATTTACAGGTGCCTAGAAGTGTCCCTAAAAACAGCTGCACAAACCCCTGAAGCTTGGTACAGTACACCTTCCACACTGGAAGCAGAGTCCTACCCTAATAAAGAGTTAAAAAGTGAAGTAATTGGCTAGGATAATGAGCAAACAACAGAAAAAAATCTCATAATATAGGATCTTACTTTGGTGACAAAGAAGATCAAAACATACAACCAGAAGACAATAAAATCAAAGCCCCTACATCCAAAGCCCCCAAGAAAATTATGAATTGGTAGCAGGCCATGGAAGGGCTCAAAAAGGATTTTGAAAATCAAGTAAGAGGAGTAGAGGAAAAATTGGGAAGAGAAATGAGAGTTTTGCAAGAAAATCATAAAAAATGAATCAACAGCTTGCTAAAGGAGACCCAAAAAATACTGAACAAAATAACATCTTAAAAATAAACTAACCCAAGGGGTAGAGTCAAGATGGAGGCATTAAAGGAGCAATGCTCCCTAGCTTTCTCACAAATTCATCCAGATACCTCTAAAAAAAAGTGAATCTGAACAAATTCGACAAAAGTAGAATCCACTAGGAGACAGTATGTGGCAGATTTCCAGCCCAGAAAAGTTCATAAGGTCAATGGGAAGGATCTGTTTCACCAGGATGGGAGAGCACAGAGAGTGTGTGGGCCTACAACCTACCATACTGGAACAGGACCAGACCATGACTGGCTGAATTACCAGCTGCTGTGGCAATCCCCAAACCTCTCAGTGCAGGACAGGAGTCTGTCAGAGCTGGGTGCGACAGAAGCACAGAGACTGCAGCAACCACAGCATCTACTCCTGGGGCTATCAGCCCACAGACTAAATGTCTGAAAGCCACCTTCTTGAACTCCAGAAGCTGTGATGACACAGTAAACTGTAAGTGCTCTCATCCCTCCCTTATTGACCTTGAATAACCCAGAGAATAATGCCCTAGGAAAAACCCTGGAATAAAGGAGCCAAAAATAGGGATAGAGCAGTCTTTTATGTCAGGAAGCTAGTAAGAAGGGTCCCTCTTGCTGTGGTGGAAGGGGACCAGAGCAGGATAGGAAGCATCTCAACAAGCCCCATCTCGGCAGCCCAGCTGGAGTGGCCCAGAGTGGGTGGAGCCAGCAAGTGCCAAGAACCTCAGACCTGCCTTCAAACAGCCAGGGGAATTGGCAGACACCAGCACAGATGAGGGCTGAGGCCACTAGTGCCATGGCAAAGCCCTAGGGGAAGATGAAACTTCCAGGAGCCAGACCACATCTCCCCCACATCTCACAATTCAAGCTTCAGTATAACCCCAGGAAACTCAGAAAGACTTTACCAGGCTTCAATCCTCAGCACACACCAGCCAACTCCAGTTCAGCACCAGGTGAGCTCCAGCATGATATAGATTCTAGCTGACAAAACCAGAGGTCACAGCACACAAAACCAGTAACCAGTCCCCTAGCTTCCAGCACAAGAAGCTTGGGAAAGAACCCCTTGTGCCCCAGAAGCAGAGATCCACTTTAAAAGCCAGGAAAAATCAAAGACCATAGAAGCTTACCATGGAGACAACAAAGATCAAAATATGAATTCAGAAAAGGATAGCATTGACATTATACCCACATCTAAAACCTCAAAATACGAATTGGTCTCAAGCCCAAAAAGCATTCTTGGAAGAGTTAAAGGAGAATTTTAAAAGCCAAATTAGAGAGGTAAAAGAAAAATTGAACAATTATTTTAAAAATACAGTGAACCAAATGGAAAAAAATCACTGATGAGTACAAATCTTTAAAATTTAAAATGGATAAGGAAGTATAGAACCTAAGAGGAGAAAATAATTCCTTGAAAAGTAAAATTGGCCAAATGGAAAGAGAGGTACAGAAGCTAGCAGAAGAAAAGGATTTATAAAAAACATCAGAATAGGGCAAGTAGAAGCTAAAGACTCTATGAGGCATCAAGAATCAGTCAAACAAAATCAAAAGAATGAACAAATAGAAGAAAATATAAAATCTCACTGGAAAAACAACTGACCTGGAAAATAGATCCAGGATAGATAAGCTAAGAATTATTGGTCTACTAGAAAGCCATGATGAAAAGAAAAAGAGCCTGGACAGTATCTTCCAAGAAATCTCCTAGGAAAACAGCCCCAAGTTTCTAGAACCAGAGGGTAAAATCATCATCAAAAGAATCTACTGAACACCCACTGAAAGAGATCCTAAATTGGAAACTCTAAGGAATATTGTAGACAAATTCCAGAATTATCAGGTGAAGGAAAAAAGTACTTCCAGCAGCCAGAATGAAACAATTCAAATATCACAGAACTACAGTCAAGATCACACAAAACCTTATAGCTTCTCTATTAAAAGATCAGAGAGATTGGAATATTATATTCTAAAAGGCAAAGAAGCTCAGACTACAACCAAAGATCAACTACCCAGCAAAACTGAGCATAAACTTTCAGGCAAGGAGATGGACATTCAATGAAATAAGGAAATTCCAGAACTTCCTGATGAAAAGGCCAGAGCTCAATGGAAAATTTGATCTTCAAATACAAGACTCAAGAGAGGCATAAAAAAGAAAATAGGGGAAAAAAAAAACTTGTTATTCAGTAAGGGCAAATTGTTTATATCCCTGTATGGGATGATGATACTTGTTAATCTTGAGAATGGTATAGTTATTATGGCATTTAAATGGGATATACATAGAAAGAGGGTGTGGGTGACTGATGTGATGATAAAAAAACGCCATTAATGGTGCAAAGGGATTGTAATGGGAGAAGAGGTAAGGAGGATGCAGAAAAGGGTAAATTACATCACATGAAGAGGCACAAAAACATATCATAGTTGAGGGAATGAAGGGAGGGAGAACATTGAGCTTTACTCTCATTGAATTTGGTTCAATAAGGGAATAAAATACTCTGTTAAGTATAGAAATCAAACTTGCCCTAGAGGCAGTAGGAGAGGAAAGAGAAAAGCAGGGGGAGTGGTTAGAAGGGAGGAAAGAAGCAATACAGGAAAATGGTAAGATAAGGTAAGGGGGCTAGTAGGAAGGGAAAGTTGAAGGAGGTGGTGGTCAAAAGCAAAACTCTTTCAAGGAGGGGAAGGGAGAAGGGAGAAATAAAAGCATAAATGGGGAGGGGTGAACAAGATGGAGAAAAAGACACAGGAATCATAACTGTGAATATGAATGGGATAAACTCTCCCATAAAACGGAGGCGGAGAACAGAATGGATTAAAAACAATAATCTTACAGTATGTTGTTTGCAAGAAACACATTTGAAACAGGGGGATACACACAGAGTAATGGTAAAAAGCTGGAATAGAATATATTATGCTACAGCAGAAGTAAAAAAAAAATAGCAGGGGTAGCAATCTGAATCTCAGACAAAGCAAAAGCAGAGATAGATACAATTAAAATAGATAAAGAAGGAAACTATACCTTGCTAAAAGGCACCATAGATAATGAAGTAATATCATTACTTAACATACATGTACCAAGTGGTATAGCATTGAAATTCTTAGAGGAGAAATTAAAGGAGTTACAGAAAGAAACAGACAGCAAAACTAAACTAGTGGGGGACCTAAACCTCCCCCTCTCTGAAAAGGAAAAATCTAACATCAAAATAAACAAGAAAGAAATTAAGGAGGTGAATAGAATTTTAGAAAAGGTAGATATGATAGATCTCTGGAGGAAACTGAATGGGGATAGAAAGGAATGTACCTTTCCATCAGTGGTACATAGCACATACACAAATAGTGACCATGTCCTAGGGCACAAAAACCTCACAGTTCAGTGCAGAAAGGTAGAAATAGTCAATCTATCATTTTCAGATGATGATACAATAAAACTTATTTGTAATAAAGGACCACGGAAAGATAGACTAAAAATTAATTGGAAACTAAGTAATTACATTTTAATAATGAGTCAAACCATAAATGATAGAAACAATCAATAACTTCATTCAAGAGAATGACAATAAAGAGACAATGTACCAAAACTTATGGGATGCAGAGAAAGAAATTCTTAGGGGAAGTTTTAAATAGAGAAAAAAAAAAAGACATCAATGAATTGGGCATAGAAATGAAAAATCTAAAAAAAAGAACAAATTAAAAATCCTCAATTAAATAACAAATTAGAAATACAGAAAACCAAAGGTGGGATCAATAAGATTGAAATCAAAAGAACTATTGAACTAATAAATAAAACTGAGAGCTGGTATTATGAAAAAAAAACAATAAAATTGATACACCTTTGGTCAATTTGATTTAAAAAAAAGAAGAAAACCAAATTACAAGTATCAAAAGTGAAAAGGGTGAATTCGCCTCCAATGAAGAGGAAATTAAAACAACAATTAAAAATTATTTTGCCCAATTGTATGCCCATTAATATGATAATCTTAGAGAAATGGATGAATAATTACAAAAATATAAATTGCCCAGAATACCAGAAGAGGAAGTAAAATATCTATATAACTCCATCTCAGAAAAAGAAATTGAACAAGCCATCAACGAACTCCCTAGGAAAAAATTTCCAGGGCCCGATGGATTTACTAGTGAATGCTATCAAACATTTAAAGAACAACTAATTCCCACACTTTATAGACTATTTTGGGGAAAGAGAGAAAGAAGGAATCCTACCAAATTCTTTTTATAACACAAAAATGGTACTAATACCTAAATCAGGAATAGTCAAAACAGAGAAAGAAAATTATAGACCAAATTTCTTAATGAATATAGATGCAAAAATTTTAAATAAAATATTAGCAAAAAGATTGCACCAACTTATCATGAGAATAATACATAATGACCAGGTAGGATTTAATGCAGGAATGCAAGGCTGGTTCAGTTTTGGAAAACTATCAGCATAATTGATCATGTCAACAACAAAACTAGCAGAAACCATATGATTATTTCCATAAATGTAGAAAAAAGCTTTTGATAAAATACAACACCCAGACCAAGATGGTGGCTGGAAAGTAGGGACTTCCATGAGCTTTCACCCAGGTCCCTCCGAACACCTATAAAAATGGCTCTGAACAAATTCTAGAACTGCAGAACCTACGAAATAGCAGAGGGAAGCAGGGCTCCAGCCCAGGACAGCCTGGATGCTCGTGGGGTAAGGTCTATCACACAGACCTGGGAGCAGAGTGGAGCAGAGCCCAGCATGGGCTGTGCCAGGAGACTGCCAGACTGTGTGCCAGGAAGAACAGGCCCTAGCACCCTGAATCAGTGAGCTGTGGCAGTTACCAGACTTCTCAACCCACAAACACCAAAGACAACAGAGAAGGTTAGTGGGGAAAAAACTGCAGGGACACAGTGAAAGGAGTTCACAGTTTGGCCACAGTCCCAGGGGCAATGAAGGTGTTGCAGATATAGAAGTACAGCTGTAGTTGCTTCCTGCCTCAGGCCCACTTGGTAGGGGGAATTAAATGGCAGATTTGAGCGGGAGTGCAGAGCCAGCTTAGATCTGAGTGAGGTCTGGGTTGGTGGTTCTTGGGGGAGGAGGAGTGCGGGTGTGGCAGAGCTTACCCTATAGCTCTGAAAACAATAGCACAGCCCCTCAAGCTTGGGACAAAGTACTCTATACCCTACAAGCAGTCATACCCCGACAAAAAAAAAATCAAGGGTCAAGTAAGTTGGCTGGGAAGATGACCAGGCAGTAAAAAGGGACTCAGATTCAGACTCAGGCTTTGGAATCTTTCTTTGGTGACAAAGAAGACCAAAACATACAACCAGAAGAAGTCAACAAAGTCAAAGAGCCTACATCAAAAACCTCCAAGAAACAAATGAACTGGTCTCAGGCCATGGAACTGCTCAAAAAGGACTTGGAAAAGCAAGTTAGAGAAGTAGAGAAAAAATTGGGAAGAAAAACGAGAGTGATGTGAGAAAATCATGAAAAATAAATCAATGACTTGCTAAAGGAGACCCAAAAAAATACTGAAGAAAATAACACCTTAAAAAATAGACTAACTCAAATGGCAAAAGAGCTCAAAAAAGCCAATGAGGAGAAGAATGCCTTGAAAGGCAGAATTAACCAAATGGAAAAGGATTTCCAAGAGATGACTGAAGAAAATACTACCTTAAAAATTAGATTGGAGCAAGTGGAAGCTAGTGACTTGATGAGAAATCAAGATATTAAAAAACAGAACCAAATGAATGAAAAAGTGGAAGACAGTGTGAAATATCTCATTGGAAAAACCAATAACCCAGAAAATAGGTCCAGGAGAGATAATTTTAAAATCATTGGACTATCTGAAAGCCATGATCAGAAAAAGATCCTAGATATCATCTTTCAAGCAATTATCAAGGAGAACTGCCCTGATGTTGTAGAGCCAGAGGGTAAAATAAAGATTGAAAGAATCCACCGATTGCCTCCTGAAAAAGATCCCAAAAAGAAAACTCCAAGGAATATTGTCATCAAATTCCAGAGTTCCCAGATCAAGGAGAAAATACTGCAAGCAGCCAGAAAGAAACAATTTGAGTATTGTGAAAACCCA
This sequence comes from Trichosurus vulpecula, assembly GCF_011100635.1. Lineage (NCBI taxonomy): Eukaryota > Metazoa > Chordata > Mammalia > Diprotodontia > Phalangeridae > Trichosurus > Trichosurus vulpecula. Next base: position 221,363,933 of record NC_050573.1, on the reverse strand, counting down.
ATCAGAATAACCCAAGATCTAGCAGGTCTACATTGAGGGATCAAAGAGCTTGGAACATGATATTCCAGAGGTCAATGGAGCTAGGATTAAAACCAAGAATCACCTACCCAGCAAAACTGAATATCATGCTCCAAGGCAAAATATGGATTTTCAATAAAATAGAGGACTTTTAATTTTCTTGGTGAAAAGAGCAGAGCTGAATAGAAAATTTGACTTTCAAACACAAGAATCAAGAGAAGCCTGAAAAGGTAAACAAGAAAGAGAAATCATAAGGGACTTACTAAAGTTGAACTGTTTTGTTTACATTCCTACATGGAAAGATGATGTGGATAATACATGATCCCTCAGTATTAGTGTAGATGAAGGCAATATACATATATAGAAAGACAGAGGGCACAGGGTGAGTTGAATATGAAGGGATGATATCTAAAAAATAAAATCAAATTAAGAGATGAGAGAGGAATATATTGAGAGAGGGAGAAAGGGAGAGATAGAATGGGGTAAGTTATCTCGCATAAAAGTGGCAAGAAAAAACAGTTCTGTAGGAAGGGAAAAGGGGGCAGGGGAGGGGCAATGAGTGAATCTTGTTCTCATTGGAATTGACCTGAGGAGGGAATAACATACACACTCAATTGGGTATCTTACCCCACAGGAAAGAAGGAGGAAGGAGATGAAAAAGGGGGACGATAGAAGGGAGGGCACATGGGGGAGGAGGTAATCAAAAACAAACACTTTTGAAAAGGGACAGGGTCAAGGGAAAAAATTGAGTAAATGGGGATAGGATAGGAAGGAGCAAAATATAGTTAGTCTTTCACAACACGAGTATTGTGGAAAGGATTTACATAATGATATGTATGTGGCCTATGTGGAATTCCTTGCCTTCTTAGGGAGGGTGGGTTGGGAGAGAAGAGGGGGGAGAATTTGGAACTCAAAATTTTACAAAGGTATGTTCAAAAACAAACAAAAAAAAGTTTTTGCATGCAACTAGGAAATATGATATACAGGCAATGGGGCATAGAAATCTATCTTGCCCCACAAGAAAGTAAGGGAAAAGGGAATGGGGGGAGTGGGGTGACAGAAGAGAGGGATGACTGAGGAACAGGGCAACCAGAATATATGCCATCTTGGAGTGCAGGGGAAGGTAGAAACGGGGAGAAAATTTGTAGTTCAAGCTCTTGTGAAAATCAATGCTGAAATCTACAAATATTAAATAAATAAATAATCCAAAAAAAATACAACACCCATTCCTATTAAAAACACTAGAAAGCATAGTAATAAACAGAGTCTTCCTTAAAATGATAAGTAGCATCTACCTAAAACCATCAGCAAACATTATATGTAACAGGGATAAGCCAGATGCATTTCCAAAGATCAGGGGTGAAACAAGGATGTCCCTTATCACCCATATTATTCAATGGTAGAAATGCTAGCAATGCTAGAAATGTTAGCTTTAGCAATAAGAGAATAAAAAGGAAATCGAAAGAATTAGAATAGGCAAAGAAGAAACTAAATTATCACTTCTGGCAGATGACATTATGATTTACTTAGAGAATCCTAGAGAATCAAGTAAAAAACTACTTGAAATAATAAATAGCTTTAGTAAAGTGGCAGGATATAAAATAAACCCAGACAAATCCATGGCATTGCTATATATTACTAATAAAGCCCAACAGCAAGAGATAGAAAGAGAAATTCCATTTAAATTTACTGTAGACACCATTAAATATTTGAGAGTCCACCTGCTAAGACAAACGCAGGGCTTATATGAACATAATTATGGAACACTTTTCACACAAATAAAGTCAGATCCAAATAATTGGAAAAACGTCACTTGCTCATGTTTTGGCCAAACTAATATAATAAAATGACAATTTTACCCAAATTAACTTGCTTATTTAGTGCCATGCCAATAAAACTACCAAAAATTTTATAGAGCTAGATGAAATAATAACAAAATTTATCTGGAAGAACCAAAGGTCCAGAATATCAAGGGAATTAATGAAAAGAAATGTTAGGGAACATGGCCTAGCCATACCAGATATTAAACTGTATTATAAAGCAGCAATCATTAAAACTACTTGGTAGTGACTAAGAAACAGAGTGGTGGATCAGTGGAATAGGTAATGGTACACAAGACAGAGTATTCAATAGCTATAGTAATCTACTCTATGATAAACCCAAATAGTCCAGCTTCTGGGATAAGAACTCACTATTTGACAAAAACTGCTTGGAAAATTGTAAAATATTATCGCAGAAACTGGACATAGACCAATATCTTACACCGTATACCAAAAGAAAGTCAAAAGGAGTTCACTATTTAGATATAAAGGCTGATACTATAAGCAATCTGGAAGAGAACAAAGAATAGTTTACCTGTCAGAGTTATGGAGAAGGGAAGAATTTGTGACCAAAGAAGAGATAGAGAGCATTACAAAGTGCAAAATGGTTAATTTTGATTATGTTGAATTGAAAACTTTTTGTATGAACAAAGCCAATGCAACCAAAATTCGGAAGGAAGCAGAAAACTTGGAAAGAATCTTTATAAACAGTGTCTCTGATAAAGGTCACATCTCTAAAATATACAGGGAGCAGAGTCAAATTTATAAGAATACAAGTCATTCCCCCAATTGAGAAATGGTCAAAGGATATGAACAGGCGGTTTTCAGAGCAAGAAATTAAAGATACCTATAGACATGTGAAACAATGGTCTAAATCACTATTGATTAGAGAAATACAAGTCAAAACAGCTTTTAGGTACTACATCTCTCCTGTCAGATTGGCCAACATGACAAAACAGGAAAATCATAAATACTGGAGAAGATGTGGGAAATTTGGAATGCTATTGCATTGGTGTAATTGTGGATTGAACCAACCACTCTAGCGAGCAATTTGGAATTATGCCCAAAGGGCTATAAAAATTTGTATACCCCTTGACCCAGCAATACCACTTCTAGGGCTGTATCCCAAAGAGATCATACAAGTGGGAAAAAGACCCATATATACAAAAATATTTATAGCAGCTCTTTTTGCGGTGAAAAGAATTCAAAATCAAGGGGATGCCCATCAATTGGGTAATGGCTAAACAGGTTGTGGTGTGTGACTGTAATGGAATACTATTATGGTATAAGAAAGGAGCAGACAGACTTCATAATAACCTGGAAAGACTTATGTGATCTGATGCTGCATGAGGGGAGAAGAACCAGGAGAACATTATACGTGATTACAGACACATTGTATCTTCAATGACTAACTTTGATAGATGTGGCTCTTCTCGGCAATGCAAGGTTCTAAGGCAGCTCCAAAAGACTAATGATAGAAAAGGCTGTCCAGAGAAAGAATTACAGAATGTGAATGCAGATTGAAGCAAACTATTTGCTCTCTCTGTCTGTCTGTCTGTCTGTCTCTCTCTTTGGTTTTATTTCTTCTTTCTCATGGTTCATTCTTTTGGTTGTAATTCTTCTTTACAACTTGACTATTGTGAAAATAATTTTAATGCAAAGGTATATGTAGAACCTATATGGGATTCTTGCCCTCATGGGGTGAGGGAGTGGCAAGGAGAGGGAGAGAGAGAAAATTTGGAACTCAAAAACTTGTGGAGCTGAGTGTTGTAAGCTTAAAAAATTAAAATAGACTAACCCACATATCAAAAGAGGTCCAATAAGCCAATAAGGAGAAGAATACCTTAAAAAGCAGAGTTGGCCCAATGGAGAAGGAGGTCCAAAACTCACTTAAGAAAATAATTCCTTAAAAATTTTAAATGGAGCAAATGGAAGCTAATGACTATGAGAAATCAGGAAAATTATAAAACAAAACCCAAAGAATAAAAAAATAGAAGACAACATGAAATACCTCATTGGAAAAATAACTGACCTGGAAAAAAGATCCAGGACACAGAATTCAAAAATTGTTGGAGTGCTTGAAAGCCATTATCAACAAAAGAGCCTAGATATAATCTTTCACGAAATTATCAGGGAAAATTGTCCTGATATTCTACCACCAGTGGGTAAAAGAGAAATTGAAAGGATACACCAATCACTTCCTGAAAGAGATCCCAAAAAGAAAACTCCTAGGAATATTGTAGCCAAATTTCAGAGCTCCTAGGTTAAGGAGAAAATATTACAAATAGCCAGAATGAAACAATCCGAGTAGTGTGGAAACACATTCAGGATAACAAAAGATTCAACAGCTTCTACATTAATGAATAAGGGGGACTGGAATATGATATTACAGAGGTCAAAGGAGCTAGGATTAAAATCAAGAATCACCAGTCCAGCAAAATTGAGTATAATACTTCAGGGGGAAAAAAGGATATTCAATGAAATAGAGGACTTTCAAGCATTCTTGATGAAAACACCAGAGCTGAATGGAAAATATGACTTTCAAGTCTAAGACTCAAGAGAAACATGAAAAGGTAAACAGGAAAGAGAAATCATAAGGGACTTATTAAAGTTGAACTGTTTTCATTCCTACATGGAGAGATGATATTTTTAACTCACCAGACCTTTCTCCCTATTAGAGTAGTTGGAGAAAGTATACATATACACACACACACAGAGGGTCACAGGGGGAGGTGAATATGAAGGGATGATATCTAAAAAAATAAAATTAAGGGGAATGTAATGGGAGAAGGAGAAAGGGAAAGACAAATTATCTGGGGTAAATTGATTCACATAAAAGAGGCAAGGATAAGCTTTTACAGTGGAGGGGAAGAGGAGAGAGGTAAAAAAAAAGAATAAGTGAACCTTACTCTCATTGGATTTGGCTAAAGGAGTGAATAACATACACACTCAGTTGGATATGGAAATCTATCTCACCCTTCCAGAAAGTGGGTGGGAAGGGAATGGGGGGGGGTTGATAGAAGGGAGGGCAGATTGGGGGAGTGCATAATTAGAAGCAAATACTTTTAAAAAGGACAGGTTCAAAGGAGAGAAATAACTGTAGGGTGGGTTAGGATGGAGGGAAATATAGCTTCACAACATGACTATTATGGATGTGTTTTGCATAACTACACATGTATACCCTATATTGAATTGCTTGCCTTCTCAATGTGGGTCAGTGGGGAGGGAAGGAGGGAGAGAATTTGGAACTCAAAGTTTTAAAAATGAATGTTAAATATTATTTTTATATGCAACTGGGAAATAATATATACAGGCAATGGGGTATAGAAATCTATCTTGCCCTACAAGAAAATAGAGGGGAAGAGGATAAGAGAAGGGGTGTGGTGATAGAAAGGGGGTGTAGATTAGGGGAAGAGGTAATCAAAATGCACACCCTCTCAGCTTGGGGGAGGTGAGAGATGGAGACAAAATTTGGAACTCAAAGTCTTGTGGAAATGAATGTTGAAAACTAAAAATAAATTAATTAACAAAGAAAAAAAGAATGCGAGCTCCATGAGGATGAAGATTGTTCTATTTTTGTTTTTATAGTCCCAGGCCTAGCACAGTGTTTGGCACATGATAGATGTTTAAAATGTATGTCTTCATTCCAATCAACTTCATTTTTTGAACTTGAAAATATTTTCTTTCGGTTTTTATTTCTTTTTCAAAAATTGTATTGTTTCCTGCAATAATTTGAAAGCTCTTTTGGGGTTCCCTGGACTCAGTCTTCCTTTTTCTTCCCCCCACCCTTGAATTTTCCCTTCTATATGTCTACAGAACTCCCTGATTTGCATATCTATTAACCCTATAAAAAATATTCCAGTGGTCATGCGGTCAACAAGATGGAGAACTAGATATTTTCTCTTTCAAAGATATTTTCTTTCTCAAATATGAATATTATAGGACAGACATAAAGCAGTTTTAGTTGTTTTGAATCTCACAAACATGAACAAATATTGCATGCCCATATTAAAAAAGAAAGAGAGGAAACTATTAATCTCTCTTATATACAACTCATTTATTTTAAAGTATTTATTAAAAATAAAATATATATTGAATTTAACATGGTAATTCCAATACTGACCTACTTGTCTATTTCTGTTTCTATCTTCTTCTCTATTCCTTCTCCTCTCTTCTGGTTTTTAGATATTTCATTGACATTCTTGTCTTTCTTCTTTTTTTAATCTGAGTCACTACCTCCATTCTCCCTAAAATTCTCTATCACCCACTGAAAATAAATAAAAGCTTATTATTGTTGTTGTTATTCTTATTATTTTAGCAAATGAGTATGGTCAAGCACAATAAATTCACACATTGAATAGGTCTGAAAATGTATGTCTCATTCTGTATATATAGCTCATCACTTTTCAGCCTAGAAATGGGAATCATGCCTCATAATTAGTGTTCTGGAGTCATTATTAGCCACTGCCTTGATTACAGTTCTTATATTTGTCAAAGTTGCTTTCCTTTACAATATTATATTAATTGTATAAATTATTCTGTTGATTTTACTCAATTAACTCTGTATCATTTTGTCTAGTTCTTCCCAGGTTTCTCTGAATCTATCTCATATTTTTTTTAATGTTTCATTGTACATAGATGACATAATTTGGCATAACTTATTCTTGATGAAATCATGTTGCCTCTTCTTAGTCACTGATACACCTGAAAAATATTCATAGCCTCATCCCCTTTCCACTGGTACCTTCTTGAATTTTGCTGTGACATTGGGCTCTGATAAGGGATTTTTCACCTTAGTTAATGCAGGAATAGCCTTCAAATCACCGCCTGGTCATATTTTACTATACTTTCAGGTGTATACCCCATTCCTTTCTATGTCCCTTTTATGTATTGTTTTCATTCCATTAGAATGTAAACTCCTTAAGGGCAGCAACTGTCTTTCTTATTTGTATTATGCCACCAGCATTCAGTGTTTATTTTAGTGCCTGGCATGTAGAAAGCACATAGAAATCTCTCTTTTTTCTTAGTTACATTTCTAGCTATATATATCTAAATGCAAACCATCCCTTCACTCTATGATTTTGCTAGCACTTAAAGTGAAACACACTGCCTTATAATTTGCAGATTTGGCCATCTTTTATTTGTTTGGAATATCTCTTCTCCACTCCTGCATCAGATCTTTAATTCTTCACAATGTTTCCCAGGTTACTGATGATAGGTCATCAGTCACAGCAGCCAATTCTTTCAGTAGTCTGAAATGTATTTCATCCAAGGCAGGTGACTTGGATTCAATGAATATATTTTCATATTTCTTAATATCTTTTCACAAATTAAGCTTTGAGAGTAGTATATACATATCACAATGTCATTTCTATGTGTTAAATGGAGGTCAGACTATTCTAGGCAGAGACTAAAAATTTGTGTTGGTCTATAATGCAACTAGTCCTTTTAGAAGGAGATAAGGACAGAACAGCCGTAGCCTGCTACCATGGAAACACTTCCCAGTGGCCTATCATCCTAGGAATTTTCCAACTATATTCTGTGGGAGTTGCCAAACCCCAATTTACAAGGACTAGAAAATGTTCTTATGTTTATTTTTCTTTGCTTCTTTCCTAATAGTGTTTTCTTTTTAAATTCTTCCTCCATATCTTGTAATAATAGGAACATAGAGTAACTGGGATAATGCTTTAATGGTATTAAAGAGAAAACTCATATTAGAATATGACATTTATGTTCACTTCTTAGAACAAAAGGAAATGGGTTTAAAAAAGAAACTGGGAGGATGTAGGTAAAAGACCACAGCCCTGAAACTATATCTAGTTTTAAAAATGTTCTTTTCTTTTGGAGGACATTTCCAATTGGTAAATAATTTAAGTAAAAATTTGCAGAAAATAAAGAGAATAGTATGAGCTAAAATTTTATCTTGTTTTATAGTTGACAAAACTTTTCCTGGTTTCTCTCTGAGTTTTCAGGATATTGCTCTCTTTAGGTTTTCATCCTACATATCTTACTGCTTCTTCTTAATCTCCTTTTATTGCTTTATCACATATTCTTTCTCCTAACTGTTAGTGTACTCTACATATCACCATAAGTCCTAGGCCTTCTAAAATTTAGCACAGTGTTTGCCACAGAGTAGACTTTTAATAAATACTTCTTGACTTGACTTGGTGAGTTTTGTCTTTATAACTGACTCTCTCGGTAATCTCAATAGCTTATATAAGGTCAATTGAGACCAAATGAGATAATACATAAAATGTATTATATATTGTAACAATGATCAACCATGTAAGACTTAGTTGCTCTGCTCAATACGATGATCCAAGACAACCCTATAGGATTCATTATTAAATATGAGAGAGGACTGAAGCATATTGTTTTTCGCTTTCTCTTTTCTTGCAACGTGACTAATATAGAAATATGTTTCTCATGAATTCACATGTAAAATTGGTATCATATTACTTGCCTTTTCAATGGATCCAGGGAAGGCAAGGAGGGAGAAAATTTGGAACTCAATTTTTTTAAAAAAAAAATGATAATTAATTAAAAATGAAGTTCATCACAAACTTTGAAATTCTATATGTGTTAGCTAATTATCATCTCTATTTAAATGACACTGACATTTATATATCCACTCCTAGTCTGTTTTTTCCTAGCTCTATTCCCAACTGCCTATCAGATGATTCAAACTGGATGCCCTAGAGGCATATCAAACTCAAAATATTCCAAATAGAACAAATTTACTTTCCACCCAAATTCACCCTCTTCCAAACATCCCTATCACTATAGAGGGCAACACCATCTTCCTGTTTTAAAACCTTGTTACTATCCTCAAATCCTCACTTTCTCTTATCTCATTATGTGCAATCACTTGCCAGGTCTTGTCCTTTCTATCTCCATATCCCTGCTCACACACTTTCCTCTTCATTCAAACAACCAATTCCCTAATTTAGTTGCTCTTTACCTCTTTCCTGGAATACTACAATAGATTTCCTTTTGTTCTCCTTGTCCCACATTTGTCCTCACTTTAATCCATCATCCACACAGTTGCCAAATTGATTTTCCTGAAAAACAAAAGTCCCTTGGCCCTACATGCCAGTTTGAACACATCTCTGTGCTTTTTCACTGGTTGTCCTCTATGCCTGGAAAGAGCTCCCTCTTAACCTATGAAAATTCCAATTTCTTTTAAGACCAAGTTCAAAGGCTGACTTCTTCATCAAACCTTTACTGTTCTACTCAGCTTCTACAAACATTCTTTCCAAAAAACAACTTGTAGTCACTTTACATAAATTCTGTAAATTCTTAGGCAACTTGAGGACAGAGATTAATTCACTTTTCTCTTTATATTCCCAATTCTTTTCACAAGGCTTCATATATAGCAAATCATTAATAAATGTTTGATTTATATACATTGTCCTATTTAATTCTCATACAAGCCTGTACGGTGCATAGTACAAGTTTTACCCTCTTTTTGCAAATAAAGAAATGAAGTCTAGAGAGATTAAGTAATTTGTTCATAATAAATAGTACTATTGGGACTCAAGCCCTAAACTTCTGGTGCTACAGACTGTTCCAAAACAATAAGGCTCTATGATCTTTTTGTTAAAAGCTACTACTTATTTTAACATTCTTTTTTTTAGTTTTGAGTTTCAAATTCTCTTCCTCCCTCCAGCCCTTCCCTATTCATTAAGAAGGCAAGCAATATGATATCACCTCTACATGTGAAGTCATACAAAACATATTTCCATATTAGACATGTTGAAAGTAAATAAATAAATAGAACAAACAAGAAAAAATAAAGTGGTTCCAGAATAAGAACATTTAAAGCTGGGTCCTTCATCATATTCATTCTTTATAGGAAGCCCCCAGGTCTTTCACTGATTTCTCTTTTCTAGGTAATGATTACAGTTGCCAGTATTACTTGTAACTCAAATTCTTTTTCAGAGATGACCTGTTAATGCCTTCCCATCTTAGAGTGCCTTCCATCTATTTTTATTTGTCTTTAATTATCTACCAAGTTGTTCACACATAGTCTTCCTTATTAAAATGTAAGCTTCTTAGGGGCATGTACTGTTTTGCTTTTTTGTGTCTCCTTATTGCTTTAGCACTATGCCTGAAACTTGTTAAACACTTAATAAGTACTTGTTCAATTAACTTGATTGTAATTCTACTTACACAATTAATGATAAATGGGAAGGGTATTGAAATAGAAAGTAACCTAGTGATGTATTAGGGAAATAAAAATTCACACACACCCCAAAAATAATGCAGAAACAAAGGTTCATAAAGTTTGGAAGAGTATATAAGAGTTATCTGACACCTGTTTTCCAGAAAGAAAAAAAAAAGCTCATTTAATATTCTAAGTGATCTAGACAAATAAATTCTATCTCTAAAATTTCTTGTTCTAAATGTGATAATTCTGTATATGCAGATGGAAAAATATTATGAAATGTTGATAAGTTTTGAAAACATTGTATGGAAAACTGTGGGAAAGAGTCAAGTAAGGATTAAAGGTCTTTTACTAATTAAAAAAATAGTGGGCAGTTGATGGTGTTGTTTGTTTTTTACCTAATAGGCCTCTTCTCTTCTGTGTGTATTTTGTGTGAAGAAAGATCGATTTTCCCAAAGCTCTGGTGAGCTGGCTGCCTGGTAGTGAGCAGCAAAAGAATAGGAAACAGAAGTAGCGAAGGCATTATCCAAAAAGGCCCAAATACTGCTCCTGAATCCTTTGTGAGCTCCCCAAAGAATTTTTTTTTTCTGGCAGGAGCTTTTCTTAGTGTTTTTATTTGATAGATGAAACTTCTGACAACTGCAAATTGACAAGCAAGTACAGAGCACATGCTGGGCCACATTTTTAGTATGTCTGTAAAATTCTCCTGTACTTCTGGTAAGCACTGATACATTTGTGCAGACAGTTTGTGTGTGAATGCAAGCATTGCCTTTTTGTATGTGAAAATTCACAGATTCCCACATGCCAAATTCCAATGGGAGGGGATGACAAGGAAGGCAGATTTCAATTACGCAAAAGCAAATCCTTTTTTATTGACAAAGCTGTCCAAAAGTGAAATGGGCCACCTTGTGATAGAGTAATGAGTCTTCCATCACTGGCAGTGGTCAAACGAAGGCTTGAGGATAATTTTTCAGGTTGTTGAAGAGGGAATTCCAGGTTATATAATGGTTGGAGTAGATGACTACTGAGGTCCTTTCCAGCTCTGAGATTCTGTAATTCGTACAGTTGGAGGATCAGTAATGAGCCATAAAAGCCTTGAAAAATGCAGAAATCCCACGGATTGTTACCCAGTTGGACCTGCTTGGCATCTGATAATAATAGATTATAAGACAACATTGGAAGAGAAGGTCCTATTGGAGTTGTAAAGAGTAGGGGAATGGAAGCTAGTAAGGAACACATTGGAGCTCAGTTTGAAGCTGTGTGGTGCCAATTTATAATGATAAGCAAAAAAATAGAAGCAAACAGGCTAGAGTTGGATAAAACAGTCTTTGTTGGAGCAACTTAGAATGAAAACTGATTGCTGATTATGTGTGACAAATATAACTGCTGGCCAAACAAGATACTGAGAATCAGTAGATACTGTCAGGTTCATCTTACTAAGGCACTTTGAGGCACAGGACCACTACAGAATAGTCATGGGTCCTGGATAGTTCATACTGTGGGAATACGTTCCTTACAACACTGGTATGCAATGAAATTCAATTTAATGAATATTTTTAAATACCTATTATATGGAAGGTGGGCAGCTAAGTGGCACAGTGGATAGAGTGCCAGGCCTCGAATCAGGAAGACCTGAGTTCAAATCCAGCCTCAGATACTTACTAGCTGTATTATCCTGGAGAATCGATTAGCCCTCTTTGCCTCAGTTTCCTCAACTATAAAATGAGCTGGAGAAGTAAATGACAACCCACTCTTCCAAGAAAACCCCAAATGGGGTCATGAAGAGTTGGATGCAACTGAAATAACTGAACAACGACAATATGAAATGCAGTGTGCTAGGCTCAGGGTATACAAACATGGAAATTATACAGTCTTTATTTTTAAGGAATTTACATTCTAACAGGGAACATGATACATATGTAGATAAGTAGAATACAAACAGAATACAAAGCATGGGGATAGTAAGGGCAAAAGATAAATCCAGAAAAAATTATACTAGGAATATTAGAGAAAGAAAAGATAGAGGGGAGAAAAGTAAAAGGGGGATAACAGAGGAAATCACACATGATCACTGAAGTAAAATAAGAATTTAAGGATTTTAAGAAATAAAAGAGAGGAATTGAATTTTCATATCTTTTCCATCTCCCATATGTGTATTGAATACTCTATAAAAGTGTGCCCTCTTTGAGAACTTTTGTCAGTGTATCTCCAGTACTCAGTATGGAGGTAAATGATGACATGTTAAGTTTGAGGAACAGTTAGTAATTCAGTTTTATAATGTAAAGTATGAGTAGCAATGTGAAATAAGGCTGGAAAGAATCAAAAATGTAGAAGGTCTTATAGGCCAGTTTATGTAGTTTGTATTTAATCCCGGAGAAAATAGCTGACTCATATAACATCCTAATTTAAGAACAGACCTTATATTGTTTTGAATATAATTTTAATGAAAATTAATATTAAGCATCAATGCATTTTGTTTTGTATTGTTAAGTACTAACCTCCTTCCTCAGGGCTACATAGCTGAGTCATTACTTGGCTTGTTGCTATCTGGAGCAGCGAAGATCCTGAAAATTTCTCTAATTTTTGGTATTATAGGGACAAGTTTGCCTATGATTATCCTTAGGTTTTTCTTTGTATTTGACTATAATTATAAATGTAGTACCTGGGGGGCCACTCCCTACCCTACTCATAAAATAAGGTCCTTAGAAGGCCATACCTTGTTTAAGGGTACTCTATGGATCCATATCCTCTCTAAAATTATAAGCCTTCACTAACATGATTCTCTTAATTAGAGGGCACAATTGTTAATTCAGAATTAAAGCATTTTAAAAAATAGTATAGCAATAAATAAATAAGCAAATAGCAATAAATCATTTCTGCCATAACCCTAAGACATACTTCTCCAAAAATATACCTATTATCAATGTGAACAATGAACCAATGTAGAAAACTCACAAGGCTGGGGCATATGGGTGGTGGGTTACACATGTGGTTAGGGCCTATACTTAAAAAAGGACACGCATGTGGCCAGGATCCACAACTGGAGGATGAACATATGCTTCTAATTCTCCAGAATTAGAGATGTTTTCTGGTAATGTTTTTTCTCTTTATACTCATCAGAAACCCTGCTTTAGTAGCAGCTCATCCCTAGGTCAGAGGATAGGGAGCAAGGCACTTCTTGCCTTTTTGACTGAAATGACCCATCTTCTCTTCAGAATCTTTGTTACGAGATCTTTCTTCTCAGTAGTAGGTTCTTTACTGCAAGTACAAAACTGATTAAAATAAAGAACAGAGCCACTCTTAGCTAAGCAATGAGGACCCTCAAGTTCAAGTCTATCATTTGAATTCAACTTCTTGATCCATAGTCTTTTCTCTTTTCCATTGGAAACCTCACCTGAGTTCCTATTGAACATTTCCTCTACCTCCCCATATTAATCACTGACTAATCTCTAGTTAATATTTATTAAGGCACTATTCCACCAACAACCACCAAACTATATGAGTTCCCAGTGTCCCCCAGAGTCCAAAATCCCTCTACATAAATGAGAGGTTACAGGAGATATGCCAATGAAATTAACTCCAAGGTGCAATCTCATTGCCTCTTTTCCTGCCCAGCCACATTCTTGGCCTTTCAAATGGATTGTAAATATGACAGCAAAGCCTGAAAACACCTTGAGCTCACCCTTACATATGTATACAGAAGCAAAGCTTGTGAATTTGTTGAGCATACTGGGCTACTGCCAATTGTCTTGACCAATGTTTTGCCACTGGACTTCAGTGACTCTGGAGGAGAAAGTAAGGCTGATGACTTTGTACAGCCCTGCCTCACTTAAATCCAATTGACTTGCAAGTGACAATATCACCCTCCTGATGTCATTGGTCTTCTTCAGGAATTAAGGATGAACAACAAACAATGAGAAACAAGATAATGACACCCATCTTGAGGGAGTCACATGTTTTATAACCTCAACATTACCTTTACTGCTTAATGACAGTCTTTTTATTTATTTCTGATTCACTCCTTATAAGTTACCAAAGCCCCTTTTCCAAAACTTCCTTTTCTCCTCAGGATCTAATTCTATTCTGATCACCCCCTATCTCTTAGTAGATGATCTCACAAAATAATGTGAGCTTCCTCACTCTCCTCATTCACTGCTTTAAAGTTCTTGAAATCCCCACTCATTTTTGCTTCTCGTCAGTCTCAGACATCAAGGCAACTTTGAAAAGGTTAAGCTCTTCTTCTGTGGCCTCCATGCTAGCTAATTTTACTTTCTCCAATGCTTTGCTTTTGGAGTCATCTAAACTTTCTAGGTCATCTTAAAACTCTTTCTTTTTAATGGTGTACCCTCTTCTACTTAAAAAAAAAATTTGTGCAAGTCCTCCCTTTTCTTTTCTTACAATAACAACCTTATCTTGACCCAGATACCTTTAACCAATGCCCCTATTTCTTTCCTTTTCAAAGTCAAATTTATGAAAAATAGGCTACACTCACTGCTTTTATTTTGCTAACTTCTACTCATACCTCAACACTTTGCAATTCATCTCTTTCTCCACCATTCGGTTGAACCTGATCTTCCCAAGGTTCCTGATGATCTCCAGGTTTCCTATGTGAATGAATAAACTTTTCATAGTCTTCATCCCTTCTTGATAAGTCTGTTGCCAATTTCCTACTTCTTAATAGTCTTTTCTCCCTCCACTTCTGAGACATTTTTTAAATCTTATTTTTCCTTTTCATTTTCAGGATCCTCTACTGGTTTCTCTGTCTTTACTTATTTTTGAAGTTTAGGCATTTTCCAAGACTCTATACTTTTCTCTCTATTTTCTCCCCTGGCAATTTGAGACACTCCCATGTATTCAATTATTAGTACTATGCTTACTGTACTCTATTTTTATCCCAACCTCTTGCCTGAGTTCTAGTCTCAAATTCCCAATTATCACTTGAATGTCTTGCTGCAACTTCAGACACAAAATTTCTTAAACTTATCTTTTTCCTCAAAATCTGCCCCTCTTCCTAACTTCCCTATCAGAGACACTAGCCAGAACCTAATCTCCTGAAGCCCTCTTCTATATGAACATATTTGCAAGGTACCTCCCCATAAATCTGGAATCCTTTCATATCTCAAAATAATTTTCATGCTTTCTACCCCAACTCCTAAGTTGCCCTTTCCCTGAAGCCTTCTCTGATCTTTTCAGTAAGAAGTAATCAATCCCTCTCCAATATTTTATCCTTCACTTGTGAATTTGTCTCATCACAACATCTAGTTTAGTTATTTTTATATTTGACTTATCCACCCTACAAGAAAATAGTAAACTTCTTGAGAGACTGTGTCCTTTTTCAACCTTGTATTCCCAATATCTAGCATCGAATATCATATATATGATGCTCTTAATACATATGTGTTTAAATTGGATTTGTTGAGTGTAGAATTGGGGCAGGTGAGGTGGAGGGGGTAGAGAATAATTTGTAGGCTCTTATTTCCAAGTATATAGAGAGATATAGCATTTTGGAAAAATTTTTTATGTAAGAATAAATCATTTCAAGAGCAACACAATTTTAAAGCACAGAAAAACCAAAATGAGAAAGGAAAGTAAAACAGTGAAAAAAACAAACTCTGACCCAGATTCAAAGATTCTGTCATCCCCCTTTGCATCATAATTTGGCAGTAAATAATTACATTTCTGTGAAAATTTGACCTTTCTCTTATATATGTGTGTGTATGCAAGCATGCATCATATATGTGCATGTGATATGTCTGTGATTATATATACATACATAAACATATAATCTGTGACATGTGTGTATTATTGAAAATAGTTGCTGTTTACTAGATCTATCAAAGATGTCCAACAACTATTTTTACATTTCATTTAATTGGCAAAGGTTTGTAAAAATCTGTCTTTACAACTATTTATTAATTTTGAGTCTGAAACTAGGTTAGCTTTCCCTTGCTCAAAAATCTTTTATTTTATTACTTTGGCCTTTTATAACATACAACTTTTTTCAGAGTAGTGTTCTTTATCTTGGTTTTAAAAAGTAAGAGTTACTTAGAGAACAAGAACGAATTTATTTTTAGCCTACAAAATTATGCTAGTTTTTCTTTTTTTAAAATCAAATCAATCAACCAACACAAATCATCACAAGCATATTTTGATTCTTATCAAACACTTCCAGGACATTTTCAATGACAGTGAACCTTAATTCCATGTTTCAACAAATTGCCCGATACACAAACAGCTACAAAGTGCCCTTTTGAAAGTTTGGGGACTGTAGGCAAAGGGCATCAAAGGCAGTGCTATATAGTTCTCACTGCCTCTACTTCTATATTGGAAATAAACATATGGTAGACCCCACTCTGTGCATTGCTCAATTTCACTCAATGGGTTGAATGAATGGTCCCAGTGCTTAGCACAGTGCCTGGCATACAACAGGACCTTAATAAATGTTTAGTAATTATTTATTGACTGATCACATCCTCAATCAACCTCATCTCTCAATCTCTACCACCTGCTATTCAGGTCATTTATTTTTCAGATAAGACATATTGGATTGTAAGCCCTGAAAGCCAAGGCCTGCTGAAAGCCTTATCTGATTTTGATCTCCTTCAGTGCTTAGTGTATTGTACTGAAAAAAGTAGATAGTACACAATAATAGTACAATTTGATGTTAGAGCAAGAAAGGACCTTAGAAATAATCTGAGTCAAGGTCCCTTCATTTAAAAAATCAAGAAATTGAGACCCAGATAAATGAAATTGGTCACCTAGGATTAACCAATATGTAAGGTTAGAGTTATTGTTTTATGGAAATCCCACCTCCACTCCACACTACCTTGGAGTGGGATGTTCAATCATCCAGTTTCAGTTATGAGTCTTTGAGTACAAAAGAAACCTCTTGAAAACCATTTGTTGAAATGATGGCAGAGAAGAGGTCTGTCCAGTTGCCTAGGGATTTGGTTGCTTCCTCTGGGTTTTATGGGGAGCATATTATTTGGAATGGGAGAAATTCATATGTTATAGTGTGCATCTTACCTACACATCCTTGAGCAGGAACTAACAGGAGGGAGTGGGAAAAGGAAAGGTCTCAGCTTTGAGGTTAACTGTATCTCCCCCCCACCCCTTAACTAGAGGAAGACTTGTCAGCTTTGAAAAATCCAGATGTTGGACATCTTATCTTCCCTTCAGTGTCTTAGCTGAATCCCAGCATCAGCTGAAGGCAGTAACTCCAATGGGATCCTAGAACTAATAATTCTGTAAGAAAGCCAGCAAAGGAATTACACCATGCTTAGAAAGAACTTTCTGAGTAACCTACAAATGGGACTTCCAGCAACTGTAAATTACCCATTTGCTTCATGAGCCTATATATTATCATATAGGAATACTTGTAGGAGTTCATTGGTAATATATTGTATCAATTGTTCTGATTGTGCCACCTTAATATATAACCTTTTCTAAAAACCTACTTAAGGGTGGTTGATTAAGTTGATTGTCAGCTGCTAATTTTGGATGGAGGCACACTGGTGGGAGGTTGAGCTGATAGAATTAAAGAAATATCCCTAAACCTTCATGGAAGTATCTTTGGAAAACTGATAAGAAGATGCAGTCAAAGTCTTAGGATCTGACTCATTTGGGAAACTGGGATTTGACATGAGGAGCTTACATTAGATACAAACAAATTATTGGCAAATTTGAGACCTAAGAATGATGACCACTTGAATAATTTTCCCATTCATCCAAAGAAGAAGAAGAAGAAGTAAAGAACAAACACCTCTTTGTGCCAAGAAAGTGTTCTTGTGATCCTTAAATGTCTGCCTATTTAGTTCTTCCTATGTCTGATTGGAAATACCTTTACAAAACAAACTATTTTTGCCATAATTCCTCAATCAGTAAGTGAAGTGCAGCTAACATCATTTCAGGGGTATAAGGCATTCTCAATAGTTTGCTTCAAATCTTAGCAAAGTCTTATATGTCCAAGCCACCATGGAGGCTGATAGGAAAGCTTGGCCTCCCATTTGTCAATAATGATGACAACTAAACATTAAAAAAGGAAAAGAATGGCCAGAACCTTTCCTTGGCACCTAAGTTCTCTTCTGATTCACTTAGAGTATTTAGTATTCCTGTTGGGTCTATTGCTGTGGATACTGGGGCACAGTCCATGTTCAGTGGGGTATATCCCAACAGGAAAAAAAAATCCATTAAAATAGTGAAATCTTAGGTATTCAAGAGAATGTAAAAGGTTATATGAGGTAGCAATGCCAAAAATAAGAAAAAAAAGATTTTTTCCATAATCTTCTGCAAAAGATCTTACCATCTTGAAATTCACTCATCTTTAATTTTTGCCACACCAGTATGTGATTCCCTCCCTCCAACCCACCTCACCCTTTTCTTTGCAAGGAACATTGACTCGGCAACACATCTATCAAGATCTTCCAAGTACATTTTGAGTTTAAAAAAATGACCACAAACTAATTTTAGACCTTGGCTTTATAGGTAAATGTGGTCAGATATTTTGCCTGCATATTGAATAAGTTGGTAGACTTAATTCTCCACAAGATATGCAATGGGGGTTTGTTTAGCACTTTAGAAGTATCCACTTATAAACAATAAACTTATATCTACCCCCTCTTCAAAATTACCATCCAAAAATTTAAAATGAAGATGCCTGAGCAACATTTGAATGAAAGCTGGAGACAAATAATGTCCACAATTTAACATATTTCTTCTCTAACACCTCTGATTTTTTAAAGCATGGCCATGTATCATTAGAAATGGCTGGGAAATGAGAACAAAAGGGTTAGAATTATGAGGATATAATGTTTCATAATGTTTAAAATGTTTCTACTCTCATTAATCTTCATATTTCTATTTTTTATTTATGTTCCTCCTAGTATTCTCCTTTTCTCCATATTTCTATCATATACTGTCTGATCACTCAGCTCCCACATTGTTCCAGTCTATCTTTCTATGTATCTCTCTGCTTTTTTCTACTTCTTTATATAATCTCTCCTTTCTGTACTTTCATTTCTTAAAGAGTTTACTACTTCTACTCAAGAAGGTTGTGATGTGAAAAAAAATAAAATTACATGAGAGGCAAAATAATATGTAATATGCAAATATGTAATATGTAAAATAATAATACTTTCAACAAACAATACTATCAACAAACAACATTTATTTGGTTCTTAATATGTAAAAAATCTTATATAAGTTGTGAATTTACCAATATATCTGTTCGCAGTGTCACCAAGAATATCTTGGTCAACTTCACAAGGTCCAAGTTTATGGACTCTGTTCAAAGTCCTCTAGTGTTCTTCATTTTTTATTTTAATTATATTTATTCAAAGAAGTGTAAAGAATAACCTTGCCCTGTATTGGTTGAGGACAATTGTCATAGATATCGTATTGTGTTGTATTGAATTGTATTGTGTTGCTTTGTGCTGTGTTATTATAACTTTGAACTTGGCCTTTAAAAGGTGGTTGACAAAATGGGCAAAGAACCAGCACTGAAATGAGCAGGATGAAGACTGGACCTAAAACAGAAATTACATGCAGAGAATTGTGCTCAGCTCCCTGGAGAGCAAAGCCTGTGCATTGGCAAACTCCCATCATGTATTCTCTGCTTAAGAGATAGATGCAGTGGAGAGAGAGTTTCAAAGTGACAAAGGAGATACTATTGACTGGGGTGAGAGGAAGGAAGGTTTGCCATATGGCAAGAGAAAGGTCAGGAAACAAACAGCAGTAGTAGAATGAAGAGAACACTAAAATTAGTCTCCTGAAGAGAAGAAAGGTAGTTCCTTGACACAACTTCCTAGAAAGATGATGCATAGTTATTGGATAGTGTCAAGTTTCCAAAGTAAGCTGAGGAGGACTGGGAGCAAGATGGAGCAGTATGGAGCAGTCATAAAGTGGGGGAACAGACTCAGATCTAATTTGCACTGCAAATATGAATTTTGCAGGCTGTACATTTCCAGTCATACAGAGATTGACTCTCACAACTCCATAGGAGTTTTCATTAGAGAGGATCCTTAAACACAGGGTGGAACTGAATGTCTGGAAGAGTCTATAAGTCCCTGAGGAGAAGGGCAAAATTTTGTCTTAATTTTTATGGGTACAGGTGTGAATCCTTTATGTTTTGTGCCATGAAACAAAGGCTATACTGTATTCAATACATGTTATTAGCTTGGGTACTTGCATGAGCCTTTTCTGAGGAGACCTAGATTCAAAACAAGTTTCAAAGTTCCCAGAGTAAACCTGGGAAGAAATCAAAGAAGGAATTGTAGATACTCTCCCTAAAGTCAACCCGGTCTTTTTAAGCCTAGAGATGGGGTTCTGGACACAGGTTAACATATACCAAATATTGACCTTGAAAATATCCACCTGCCAAGAGAAAGTAGACATTTCTACTATCTACCACAAGAGAAGATTATATTCAATCAGTTTTACAAAGAATTTCCATAGGGCATAGTGGGACTGATAAAAAAAAAGTTAACATAGGTCAGTTGTTTTTTTTTGGTTGGTTGTTTGTTTTTTCTGTGTGGACTTTTCCCTGGACTGGCAGATGTATTAAAATTCTTAACTTGTCTGGATAATAGGTAATACATCATAACCACAGTGAAAAAAAGCCTTTAGCTAGTAACAGCATACATCTTTCTTTATGTTGGTAATTCATCATATATTATCCTTTTTAAGAATCTAAAGTGCTTAACTATCAAACCTAAAATTGGAGGGATTACCTGTAATCCCTAAATACTTGTCCTGAAAACTAATGATTTGAACTTACTGATAGCATACAGCTGAAGAATAAGTAGGTAACACCTGACCAGATGTGATTGCTCACCCTCATTTTTAGACTTCTGAGAATTTTATTCTACAATTGAATCAGGCTCCTATTTGAAATTAGTCATCTTGTCAATAGCTTGTAAGTTGGTGATGTTAAAAAAAGCAATCTGTTCTAGCACAACTTTGGAATTATGTTTCACCTTATGAATCACAAGGCTGTAATGCAGACTGATTCAAGAATTTGTTCAATCAGTTGTACAAATGATGAATATTCCTCTATTGCTTATCTTCCCATTAGATACCATAGCCATCTGTTGCCTGCAACAGAGTCAAAGTATCTGCCCAATCATCTCTGACTTATGGTCAACTCCTAGCTTATTTTATCTTTCTTCATAAAAGCAAAAGGCAGAAGAGCAAGATGAGGTAAATAAGGAAAATGAAAGCCATGTTTCCTGGTTCCCTGGGCTATTCAATTGGCGACATAGTTAAAGTGCTTCAATTCCATAGGATAATCAATGCTAGATTTGGACCAACAGATCCAAGGAGGTTCTTCATAACAGATATTGAAGAACATAACTTTAAAAATAAAAATGGATTTAATATTTTCATATTCCAAAGAAAGTTGACATTGGAGTGAGATGAACTGAGCAGTTATCAGTTGCATTATTTGTTTGAGAACAGGCTCCTTACATTAACACTTTGATGTGTGTATTGACTAGTATCTATGAGAGCAAGGATCCTGCCTATCACAGTCTCTTGCATAGAAAGGAGATCAAGAAAATGTAAACTGCAGAAGTGGAGCAGAATGAATAGTGAGAAAGGCTGTAAAGGGAGAAGCTGTCTTGTAAAATGACTGTTTCATGATGGAGATCAAGAATGCTTCAGAGGATAGCCAGTTATAGAGATACTCATTCATCCAGGAAACCCTGCAGAGTCAAATGAGACTCTTATCAGATAGTTTTGTGAAATGGACTTGGCAACTGCCTGAAAAAGCTCTGGTTAACTGTTTAAGAGAGATTTTAGGAGAATGATCTCCATAGTCTCTAGCTGAAATTGAACAATTTTGTATTCTTTGTCACAAGGGATATCCATCTGTTTGAAATATTCGACTATGAAACAAATGGAACATTAGCATAATATATACTACTTGGGATTTACTATTGGATTAGTTTGGAAATACAGGAAAGATGAGAGAAGGTGCCAGAGAAAGAGATATCAAGGACAAAATACTATTGAGGCAAATGAATCCATTAAATTATAATAAATAATAGCTCACATTCATGTAGCACTTTAAGGATTTCAAAGTACTCTTCTCACAACAGATTGGTGGGGTAGGTCATGAAATTATTATTCATATCATCTCTAATGCAGATGAGAAAATGGAATTTCAGAATAATTTTGTGACTTATCCACACCCCTAGTTAACTGAGTCAGGATTTAAACTTAAGTCTTCTGATTCTAAATCCATTTCTTATTTTTTTTTCTATCACTTCCAAAGAGGGGCTCAGATAGATTTATATTAATACTCTAGTCCTCCTGTCCTTGGATTGCCATGGAGGGGGAATTTGCAACAAAATCATAGAAATACTAGTTCTGGTATGCAGACAGGATTCTGATGGACTCTGACAAAATTATTGTCATCAGCAGAATTTCTATTATTTTGCATGCCAGTAGAAAGAGATAGCACAAAAATTTACTAATAATTAATTGAAATAGTTTGTTAAAGGCACATGGGCATTGGAGCATGGCCCATTAGAATAAAAGGACAAAGCCTAAACATGTTTGCCGTAAATTTCTGTCAATCAAAGTATATAATGATATTGTAGACAATGTATTTGAAAAATTTAAGAGGAGACCACAAATCTGGGGAAAGGTACACTCCATCTTTGGGAGAGACAGAAAATTGGGATGAACTAGAACAATGAAGCCTTTTTATCTCCTTGTCTGAGGGGATATTTGTACAGTACCAAATAAGAGGGGTGCTTAGAATTGCTGATGTGAAGCATCTATAAAGTGAAGGAGTTAGATAACATGACCTCTCAGGTTCTTTCTAACTCACAACCTATGATCCTAACAGCTAATCTTAAGCCTCAGTGAATTGTATTGCCTTTCAGAGAATTCCAGTTCATCCTCAAAAATTATCTAGGGAACCTTTACCTTTTGCTTTATGGCTTTCATCTTTCAGTACTTTCTAAATTACATCTGATCATTGAATTTCACCTTGAAATACTTGAAAGAATGTCATTCTTTGGTGTCTTGGTTCCTTAGGTTCGTTGATTTAGGAAACTTGTTTCCTATGTTATTTATTCTCATTTTCCTTTTCTCCTAATGTCCAAAAATATGAATCTGTTCTTTTGTTTTATCTGTGTACTCAAACAAATCTTGTTCCTTGAATCTGCCACTGAAGATGTATCATCATGGAATGACTGAGTCTGTGATCTTTTCTTTCTAACCAATTGCCAAATAATGCAGGACACAATAATGAGATTTCTAGGGTTTGTTTATAAGAGGAAATGAGGTTATAAAAATTCAGAAACTATGTACTCTAGGGAAAAGTAATTAAACATACCATAAAAAAAATTGTTGGCACTCTACTAGCAGGTTCCCCTAACTGAAGATTTTCTTTCTAGATGGATGGCCATTTTTATGCATGTTGTAGAAGTTCTTCTTTATTAATTATGGGTTAGACTAGATGGTCTATGGACTCCTTTCTAATTTGAAGATTCTATGATTTTTGTTTATTTGGTCATAGCTCTCATAGGCCTTTGCTTGACTCATTATCAGTGTCTTTCAACCTTAAATGTCTCTTCCTTTATGGTCCACAGATGAGATGATAGGTATCTTTCTTTTTAGACCATTCATTTCCAAGTGGAGTTTGGCCAAATGGGCCTTTTGTTCTTTTACTCCTTGGCACATTCTATAATATCTGGCTCATGCCCTGACAATCAAGAAGCCTCTGGATAGTCTGGTGACTTTTGGAATTTTTCTGCTAACATTTCCATCTGATTACTGAGGGGAAGTTTCTTTGAGTGAAGAGAGTGCTGGCTTGGAGTCAGGAAGAACTGGGTTTAAATCTCATGTCAGAAAGGTATTATATATGTGACCCCAGGTAGGTCATTGAAACTCTCTGAGTCTCAGCTTGCTCATCTGTAAAATGCATGCAGATGGACTTGATCAAATAATCCACAAATATTTATTTAGTACCTATAACATGACAGACACTGTGCTAGACACACAGGAGATGCAAATACGAAGAATAAAGCAATCGCTGCTTGCAATAAACATATTTTAATGAGTGGCATCAAAAGTATATAATTAGATATATAGCATAATAAAGATCTCTAGATTCATGTGCATACATATAGGTGTATGAACATCCCCCCCCACCCCCATACACATTACACAAGTGAGTTCGGGAGGAAGGAGGCTTGGGAAATGCTTAATTCAGGAGTGCATCTTAAAAAAGAGAAGGGACTCAATGAGGCAAAGGAAAGTAAAGGATAGGATTCCAGGACTAGGGGATGCCCTGTGGGTAATGGCAAGAGCTAATAGCTATCCCTATCTGTGGCCAAGGTAGAGTGAAGGAGTAAGTCATGATACTTACAAAGCTGAAGAAATGGGATGTTAGGGAGTTTAAGAACAATCTATATGAATATTAGCATTGCCTAGTATAAGATCAGGAATTGAGAAGGAGAGGAATATGTTTATTTAGTTGAAAGGAAAACAAGGGGATTTATTAAGCATGTACTATGTACCAGGGCACTGTGCTGAATAATTTATAAATATTATCTCATTTGAGCCTCATAACAATCCTATGATGTATGCTATTTTGGTCCCCATTTTACATTTGAGGAAATGAGGCAGACAGAAGTTGTGATTTACTCATGGTCACCCATCACGTAATTATCTGGGGCTAGACTTGATCTCAGGTATAAGGCTAGGCCCACTGCTATATCTCCCACCCCATCTAAAGTAAAAGTGAAATAATCTTAGAGGGAATACACAAGCATTCAGAGGGAGGGGAAAACTTGCAGAAGATAAGATTTTAGATGAAACCTAGAGTAAGAAAGGGAAGTCAAGATGGAGAGATGGGCAAGAAGGAAGAACATTCAAGGCATGAATGACAGCCAGGGAAAATGCCTGGAGTTGGAAGGTAATGAATATTGTGTAATGAACAGAAAGGAACTCAGAGTATATGGAGGGGAAGAAAGCATTAAAAAAAACTGGAAAGATAGGAAGAAGCCAGTATATGAAAGGCTTTAAAAGACAAACAAAATGATTCATATTCACATTATACAGAATCACTAGAATGTGTTGAGGGGCAAGGCACACATGGGGCAGCTAGGTGGTATAGGAGAGAGTATTGGGACTGAAGTTAGGAAGACTCATCTTTCTCAGTTCAAATCTGGCCTCATGTGTTTACTAGCTGTGTGACTTGGGGCAAGTCACTTAATCCTGTTAGCCTCAGTTTCTTCATCTGTAAAACGATCTGGAGAAGATGTTAAATCACTCTAATATCTTTGCCAAGAAAATCTCAAATGAGGTCATGAAGAGTCACACACGACTGAGTCACACATGACTGAAACAACTGAACAACAACAAAGTAGACACATGGACAGACCCGTACTTTAAGGAAGATCACTTTATTGAGTAAAAGATGGACTAAAATGATGAAAGAATTGAGGCAACAAGATGAACCCAAAAAGCTATTGTAATATTCCAGGAATGAGATGATGAAAGACTAAGACTATGGTTGTAGGAGTGTCAAAGAAGAGAAGAGGAGTGTATATAGGGGATGAGAGACAGTGAGACAGTGAGAATGTTCCAGAAATATATATATATAAAAAAAAAAAACTAGTATTCTATGTTTTTTGGGGAAAATATTTTTCCAGAAAGAGTAGCCTTACAGGCTAAAGAGTTGCAGCCTATAGGTTGTGCTAATTCTATCTCTAAGGGAAGTTTGGCCCCCACCTAGATATTCTGAGGAGATTATCGAGGGACTCCCTACCCCACCAAGATGGTCTGAGATTAACTACTGGAAACATCCCAGTTGGAAGAGAACTGATCTTGGAAGGTGCTAAGATTACTCTAAAGTAAAAACACTTACCCCTCACCTCCACCCCAAACACATCTCCAAACTTTTTCCTATTACTTCACCTTCAAAAGTAGGAAATGACTGAGCAGCCTTAAAAGATGAAGTCCTTTTCCCTTCTACCCTAAAGCTATATAAAACCCTATATATATATGTATACTCCCCTCTGTCCTCTGGAGTTGTTAGTGACCTGGCAACTGCCCATCAGCTGATACTAACTAAAATTTTTAACATCTGGCCTAGCCCCTTCATTTATTGCACTCCAGTCAAACCTTGGAAGAATTACTCTCTAGCAGGATCTTAGTATGTCTGGGCTAAGGAATTCCCCAAGAAAGATAACACTTTGACAATAGTTGGAAAATTTGGAAAAGAGGAAGGCTTGGGAGAAAAAGTTTTGAATATGTTGAGTTTAAGATACCTATGAGATGTTTAGTTCAGGATGTTCATATGGCAATTGGATAGTTCAGACTAAAGGTCAGAAGAGAAATTAGGGCTGGATAAAAAGATCTGAGGACCATTTGTATCCTCCTTTTGGAGGAAGCAGGGTTTAGCCAGCCACCATGGAAGGAAGATATAACCATTTGGATCCTGACTCTGACTGAACAAAAGACCAAGAATCCTCTGGAACCTTGGCTATCTCAATGGATAGACTTCCTTTATTCTTAGTTGGGGAATAGTGGTTAATGTATACCAAAAGATCTATTTCTATAAGAGGATTTGCTATTCTACTGACATATACCTTGTACTCCTTACTCGGGGATTTGGAATATAAGATTGCTTCTACTCCATTCTCATCAATCTTCTCTTTTGTTGGCACCTTAAATTTTGATTATATTGCTTGCCTAATCTTCTTGGAATATCTTTACTTAAATTGAATAGTCTACCCTTAGTTTTTTTTTCCTCAGCAGTTAGGTCTGTTTCAGATATGAAATTTTAATAAATAAATGAAAATGATTTACTAGACATTTACTTTGTGCCTAAGAAGTATACTAAATTTTAGAAATTCAAACAAAGAAGCAAAAATAGTCACTGCTTTCATGGTATTTAAACAGTAATAGGGGACTAAACAAATAAGGGAGTAATGGCCAGGGAGCAGTATTTTGGTTAAGAAAGTTTGTGATATAGTTAATGGGCTATTGGGGAAAAGATTGACATATTTTATCTAGGAACATTATCAGGCTTGATCTGATTAAGATTATCAAAGTAGAAATTGCACCTAATCCCAGGTGAAACACCTACTTTGAAATCATTTTGCTACTGTCAACTTGGCCTGCATCTGTAACAGTTTTTTTTTTTTTTTAATGCAGTTTGCATAGAATTCACACTTCTACTTATCTCTCATGGAAGGTGTGGAAGGTATGAAGTGGGTATGTGGGGAGTGATAGGGACTGTGATGGTTGATGAGGAGAAATACAGGGAATGAGATGGAGCATGGTTTTAGCCTGATCAAGAAGTAGTGGACAAAGGAGGCATCCACCAATCAGCATAGAGGGACTAAGGACAAGGGAATAGGAGTGAGTATATCTGTCATGATAAGGTTAAGTCCTATAAGGGCTTTTTTAGTAAGGAGTTTTCTTGTCTACTTGTTTGTTTAATCATCCAAGTTACATATATTAAGTAAGACACTCAGGTGTTGAGAATCAGCAAAATATCCAAAATAAAGCAAAAAAAAAAAAAAGAACTGTTATTGGCAAAGGTGCCCTACATCAAGTTTACTTTCCTTTTCTTATAACCTCCTACTTGTGAATTTGTTATTTTGTTCCATTTTTATAAGAATATTATGTGTAACTTAGAAGGCCTTTACGTTTGCTTTATTATTGCCTTATTACACAGTATCACGCTTTTTTGGGGGGTTAAGATATACAATAATTTCATTATTAACAATGATTCCTTTTATTAATTTTTTTTTCATTAGCAGCTTCTGCCATTTATTAATTCATTAGCAGCTTCCGCCATTTCTTAACAGCATGCTGATTTAATAGAGCCGCTGGGGCTTGCCCATGGTGTTCTTGATATACAATGCCCTCACATTTTGCCAGTTCTTCTTCAGCAGAGAAACCAGGAAATTGACAGCCACATGGATGTTGTAGACGAGCTCATCGTCTGTCGTCTTCACATGGCCAACGGCCACCGCCAGACACAGCACCTTCTTCATCTGGAACTTGATAGTGGATTTAGCCTCATCAACCTTTGCCACCATATTCTCATTGTGGGTGAGCAGAGATGGAAACTTGCCGGCTTTGTTCAGATGAGGGCCCAGGATCCGAGGGATTTGCTTGATCAGGGACTCGGAGGCCAAAAAGGCATCATACTTTTTAGCCAGCTTCTTGACCAATTTCTTGTTCTTATTTAACTTCTTCAGGGCCTCGATGTCCATGTGGGGGATCTCTACAGCCTTGGCTTCATCACAGTGCTGCTGGTCTCCCAGCACACACACAGAAAACTTAAGTCGGGGGGTGGATTTGAGCCTGATGGTGCCAGAGAAACACTTGTCCTTCTGGGGGTTGTAGTTCTTCAGACTGATCTGCAGCTCCACGGTTTCCAAAAACTTTCTCCGTTTGCACTGGGTTCCATGCAGGACCTCCCGCACGGCCTCATACAGAGTGTCCCGAGAGACTTTGCTGCTCATGGCTGCTCACTGGTCACAAGCCTGGAAAGGAACAAAGTCTCGTTGCCGGCGTTCAAGTCCAATGATTCCTTCTAAAAGTCAGATATAATAGGTACTAAATAAATGGGACATTAACTAAAACTAGCAATTTTAGCATTAACTTTAAGTACATCCATACCTGAGTGACTTAAAGAATGTGTCTTTGGGCTAGCCTGTAAGTGCCTTAAGTTTTGCTTGGATCAAATGGACAGCAATAATTTCCTATTATTACAGATATTATACAAATCCTATATTTTGCACTAATTAGTGGAAATGTATTTTAGTCTATTCGGGGCTCTTTGTGTGTGTGTATGTGTGTGTGTGTGTGTGTGTGTGTGTGTATTTGTTGTTAACCACCTATTAGATAAAAAGATAGAGATAGATAGGTGGATAGAGATAGTATCATTACATGTATATATGTACATATATATATACACATATATATGAAATTTACTCCCATTTTCATACCATTTCTTGCCTAATTTTCGTGGAATCAGTAAATATTTGCAAGAGTCTCTGTAACTTCAAGATTAAATTGTTCTGCTACTCAAAGAAGCATCCAAGAACCCTCTTGATCAACTGCAAGGTTAGATCATTCAAACATTTTCTTTTAAAATCATAATGCTGCTTGTTCCTTTCTTCCCTACAATGCACATGACAAACAAATAGGGAGAATGGAATGTTCATCACTAAACCACAAAATATTTTCCAAATAAGGTAAAAAAAGATAAATGAAGCTGAAAAAAATGCATCTAGAAATGGCAAATTTGAGGTTTTCATATGAAGTTTGTAAAAGCTTGTCCAATCTTTCTATCCCTTGGTAGTGATGACCCCTAGACTAATGTCATTTAATTTTATTAAAAGGGATATCATAAAAATAAAAACAATGCAGCTACAGTCTATTGTGCACTTACAAAATATTTCATGTGAATACCTAAAATTAGAACTAACATGAATTAAACTATTGTTTCCATTGGGAATTTAATAATAAATACTAAAACCATACCTGATCCTTTCTTGGTTTCATTCTGCCATTAGGCAGAGACTCTGTCTCTCTGTCTCCATCACTTTATCATTCTTTTTTCTATCCATCTGTGCTTCTTACTCTCTGTCACTTTTACTTTGCCTTTTTCCTGTCTCTTTCTCTTTCCGTATATATGACCATTCCCAGACACACACACATACTGCCACGCACATACATAGCCTCCCAGGATTACTTGTAATACTGATGGATTATAATTAGCCTTCAAAGAGTTTCAACTATACAGTGGCTATAGGCTATACTTTTTCTTTATATTTGTTTAACTCTACAACTTTCTTCAATGAAGAGCAAGGGCCTATGTATGACATCAGTCTATGATTTTATGTCCTGATAAAGAAATACTTGGTAACTTTAAAAATAAGGCAGTGATGGAGCCCCCTCTTGTCCCTGGTCATCTACTCATTTATTCCACTTGATCTGGTACTGTTCTAAAAGTTAAACTGTTAATGTTTAATGTCTAAACAGAAGTCTTACTTACGAAAACTTTCAAAAATAAAGTTGAAATTGGTTTGCACTGGACCAACACTGATTCAGTGATTTAATTCTGTATCCCTTCTTTGGGAGCTGAATATATGTGTACCCATCACATATAATGGCAAAAGGCAAATCTGGAATTAAAACACCTGGAAAGGTCATTTGGTTTAGTTCCTGATCCCAGGTGCAGCACCTTGTTGAAAATATAATTTCTGCACTGTCAACATTGCCTGCACCTGTAGCAGTTATTTTTTTTAATTTATGCAGTTTGCACAGTATTCACACTTCCAGTTATTTCCCCTTGAAGGTGTCGACAGCAATCTGGTATGACAATGACCTGTATTTAGTAACATAGCACTTCCACTATTCTTGAAGACAGTACAGTCTCCTACTTGTTGCATTGCAGCTCTTCATTCTGGGTGTTGGATGCACTACATTTGTAGAATGGAGATTTCACTAAAGGAAACTGATTTCTTTCCCTGTTACAGCATTAAAAATTCACACCATAGTCACAGCCAGTGACATGTAGAAAGGTCTGTGCCCAACCATGGCTGACACTAAACATCAATCATTATTCCATCTGGAATTGAACATGCAGTATTAATCACTGAGAGAAATCATGTGCATTTTTATAACATGAATCAAAATGAGTTTCTTAACAAATGTCGTGCCAAGAACTTGCTATAATAAAGATGTGTGTCTGGTACTATTCTGCTACTGTTCAGAGACTCTGTCTCTCTGTCTCCATCACTTTCTCACTCTTTTTTCTATCCATCTCTTCTTCTTTCTCTCTGTCTCTTTTACTTTGCCTTTTTTCTGTCTCTTACTCTTTCCATATATACAACCATTCCTACACACATCCCTACATTCTCCCACACACATAAATAGCCTCCCAGGATTACAATACTTGCAATTCTGGTGCATTACAATTTGGAATTGAAAGCAATAGGAAAACAAATAATGTTATATAAAAGAGTATAAAATATATACGAGTATATGAAAGTAGATAAATGTAGGGGTTGCAATTAAATTTATTATTCTAAACAGAGAGACAATAGTACAATATAGTGAAAAGTTAGCATCATTAGCAGAAGAGGTCTGCGGATACTACAGAACTGCTTAATCTGGAAGGAAATCAAAATGTAAAACTACTAATGCTGGCTGGATCTGAGGAGAGTATTTAATAGAGATTTTTATAACTGCAGTGCCTTTCCTTTGAAGCATAAAGGATAAAACAAAATGGATCGAGTGGGTTTTTGTATAGGATTGCAACTAGGAAAAAGAAAAGGAAATTGCTTAAGATATGATGTAATACTACTCTGGAGCCTATAAAATGTCCAATAGCATTTGTTAACTGGACTATTGTATATCTCACATGATAGAATAAATTTCATTGGCAATTCTGCAGAGAAATGTATCCAGTTATTGTCAATGGCATACAGAAGTATTACATTAAACTGGGGCAAGGGCATAGCCCTGGTCATTGTTCAGTTTCAATTCTGAAATGTCCACTCTTCTGGTTAATGCCACTAGAAAAAAAAACTCCAATCCACAAAGACTTTCTTAAAAAAAGAAAACAGGCATAAATAAAGACACTGCAAGGGCACATGTACCCTGTGATAAATGATCACCTTTGGTGAAATGGATAATGTGTTTTGTAACTGTTTTGGACTTCTTTGAACTTTGAGGGTCACTGTGATTTTGAGCTCATGACAATATTTCTTGACAACTATAAAATATGGGTGTGAATTGCCAGGACTTCCAGACCTATTTATGGAGGGCTTTAACCACCTCCTAACACTGATTTAATGAGTACCTTCAGAAGATAAGAATACTAATGCCTCATTTCCTTCCTCAAGCCCTTCTGCACCTGGCTCTTAAATGATTAGCAGGTGGATGGTAGCAAGGGATATAGAACCAAGACCTATAAGGAGGAATTTATGTTCAGTTTAGGAATTTTAAAAATACTTCTATGAGCATTTGATTAATTTGAAATAACTTTGTATGAAATAAGGTTCAGTACAAGTTTAAATTTATAATTGATATTTTTCCAATGACTTTCAGTTTTTTGCTCAAATTTCACTTTACTAAAAAGTTCATTTTATGATTGAGACTTAGTGAAATACAATTGCGAATTTTTGATGACCAAAAGGTCATGTTTCAACTTACATGGAAGGAGAAAAACTCAGCAAATATTAGGCTTCCTAAACAATTCAGTAATTCTTTTCCCAACTCTCCTCGAAGACTTTACTGAGCCATAGCAGTGCTCTAATGCCAAATGCTTGTGTCTGATAAATGAGCTGATTACTTTCTGTACAACACGTTTAAGGTTATCTCCTACAAGGTTTATAATTCATCTTATATTTTTTCACCAGAGAGTTCAGGGTGTGTCTGTATGTAGGTGATTTTCTTGTTGCTTTGGGGAGGGATAGGAGAAGGAAAGTACTGAGCAACATAAGAGCAACAGATTCAAAACAACAAAAGAACTTCTCTGACAAACTGATTTAAAAAAGTTGGGGGGGGGCGCGTTGTTGCATTGTTCGTACATGATTTGGAGTTCTTTCAAACCTAGCTAAATTTTTGACCCTACCTCCCTTCATACCACTTTGCATCTGCTCGTCTGCCTGGTTTCAACTACAGAACAAAATGCCCCTACCAGGATAAGCTCATCTCTTCTAATGTCAACATCATACTGCTAACTTAAGCTTGGATGCCACCTCCCTCAGTCTCCTCTCTCTTCCCAAAAGCTTTCTTTATGGAGGGCAGAAATTGGACTTCTAGTTCACTTTACTTTGCATCTGCTGATATACTTGGTTTCAATTCCATAGAAGAAGATGCCCTACTATTCCCCATGCCAAGTACCTCCTAGTATGCTCCACTTCTTTCCTGCCTCTGAGCGTTGTTTTCCATCATTAGATTGTAAGCTCCTTGAGGACAGGGATTGTATTTCTTTTTCTTATTTATATCCTCAGTACTTAGAACAGTGCCTAGAAAATAGTAGGCAATTAATAAATGTTTATTAAATTTAATTGATTATTTTGGCCAAGCTCTAGTCTATGAATAAAAAACAGCAAGAGAGCTTTGAACCTGACTCAGAATGAGTCAGTTCTGCCTAAACAAATCTATTTGTACAATGAAATGAGGGATAGATACATATAATAGAAATAAAATGTCCTTTGGCCCTAATGCCTCTCCAAAAAAATTCTATATTTTTCCTTCTCTTTGTATTATCTAAACAAATATGTTCAGCTTATGTGAACCTTCACTTTTGCTCTCAGTGACTTCAGCAGCACAGAGGGGAAGAGAAAGTCTTTTGGGGAACATAACAGCTGCATGATTATTGTAGGATGCACTTGTGTCACGAATCATTTATCTGAGGATCATGGCATTTTGCCACCAATGGATTCATAAGTCATATGTCTCCATTTCCAAGAACTGCAAAATTTCCTTGTGAAAAATTCGGGCAACACAAAATCTTTACTTTATTCATCTAGCTGATCCTTAAGTGGCAATTGATTTGGAAATTATTTGATTATACACTATAGAATCTTATGCATGAAAAAACATTTATAAACAGTTATTCTGATATAAGGTGTGCTATATACTCTCTTTGTTTATTTTTAAAAGAAATGAAACATAAATTAACCAACTCATGTTGAAGGAAGGAACTCATGTTGAGAATAATCTGTGATGATATCCTTTCACTGTTAAAGGTTAAGGAAGAGAATGCAACTCCACCACAACTATTTAAACAATTATTTGTCAATTGAAAATTGTTGAAAATGACCATTATTTCCAACATGGAAAAAAATAACTGTGACACCTACAAAAAAGTCTCAATTGCCCATATAAATTAATCATTCAAAACAACCAACATTTAGTAAGTTCCTGCTGTGAGCAAAGTACTGTGCCAGGTGTTGTAGGGAGATAGAAGGTTTCCATAAAATACATCCCTTTCCCCATGGAGGCTACTTACATGACTATGCTATGGAAAGGAAAGGAGGGGAGAGGAGAGGAAAGGATGGGACAGGACAGGACAGGACAGGAGAGGAGAGGACAGGAGAGTACTGGAGAGAGAAGAAAAGGGGAGAGATAGAGTATATGCCACAATATATGATAAATAACAAATTCATTAGGCAAATGCAAAAGAAAATGTTATGTAAATTTTAGAAATGTGATGACTTTAAAATATTTTTAATAGTAATGCAAGAAGCAATTTAGTAGAATAAGATGAAGAGCTGGCCCCGTGGGCAAGAAGTTCTCAGTTTAAGTTCTACCCTGGATATTACTAGCTTATGTTTTCAGTGTCTCCAAACAATTAAGACACTAAGTTGAGTTGAAGGGGCTGACTGATTTGCATTGACAGATGTACTTTATTCTCTGGAAGTTCCCTACACCAATGAAATAACAGATTTAGACACCACTAACCGCCCCCCCAACTGCTGCAGAAATAAATATGAATTAGGTTTAATTTTTCAGTCTTAGTGAGTTTTAGAAGGGTTATGAACTGGTCTTTAGCCACAAGTAATTTCAGCATACTTTGTTCCAAGTAAGCTAATAATTGAGGTAGTTACTTAGATTCAGGAATAATTCTACTTGGCCTTTTTACTTTTCTCTTGCAGAAGGAGGAAAATGCTCTTCCTAAAATTATTTAGCTGGGTAATTTAAAAAGTGGGATTGCGATTTGGGATCAACTAAAAGAGTATGCAAATGTAGCCTAAATAATTTTAATGAAGACAGGATCAATATATATTATGCTAAGATAAAACGGTAAGCATGCAGAAAGTGGGAAGAATTGAAGGTTGTGAAATCATACTGTTTGGTTCACCAAGTGGAGTATTCATATAGAAATTCTGCCAATTTGTCCTGGAGTCATCCTTTTCCATTAAGGGGAATATTCTGTTTGGCAAAGGTATTCAGTTTTCTAATGTGTGTTTAAAGAAAAAAAAAACGTATTCTGTGGGTGAGTTTGAATAAAGCACAGTTTTTACACTTCAGGTTGGTTAATGAGGACCGGTACTGAATGCTTACAAAGGAAAGGGAAAGCTGGAAATGCAAAACAGCAAAAGCAGCCAATTGCCATGGGTTACTGCAGGTTAATTGGCATCTATTGTCTGGAGATGAGTCAAACAGGGAAAGAATTTGATGCCCAAATATTGTGTTTTCACTTACATTTTTATTAAGATTTAACAAATACAGGAAGAGAATCATCAACATAAGTTGATATGGTATTTACGAAGGAGACAGAAGAAAATTAGTAAGAGCTCCAAAAGAGAAGAAAGGAGTCTGTTTATGTTTGGGTTTATGTTTTATTTGTTTTTCCTTTTTTTTTTTACACTAAAACTGTCTCTTTAAAACATCCATAGCCTCAAGAATATTAGGTGAGTTCAAATGGACTCTGGATATCAGTATTGTTTTAGTGTACAAAAGATACAGCATACTTATCTCCAAATGGGAGTTAGGGAGCCCCAGAATACACAAAGGCCTAGATTTTAGTGGTTCAGATGCTTCAGTCAGTCACTCAAAATATGAGTAATGCCTAAATCACACCCTACTGTCTTTCCATCTGGTCCAAACCTTCTCTTTTTTCCTTAAGCCAATTATACCATCCTGTTTCCTGCTCAGCACACACATGACCTCACCAAATATTTCATGTAAAAGTTGAAGCGATCTGTCATGAGCTTCCTCTTCTCCTCACCTCTACACTCAAAAACCCTTCAATGTCATTACCTATTTTCTCACATCATAATCACTTCCCAAACCCTTCTTCTGATATGTATTTGAAATATTACCCACAATTTCTAATTGTCTTGATAATAGGTTCCAGTTAAGGAATTCTAGTTGGCAGAAATGAGATGAGGTACATAAAAGGGAATAAAGTATTTTGGCAACCCTGATATTTCTGGTGGATTGTTATCTCCTTTGCTCTATATGAGTAGTCTTAACTGAATCCACCTTGGAAGGTGGTAGAATGGAATTCACTGCCCCCCACACTGGAATCATATGTGATAGGGCTGACCTGGAATTTTTTTAATAATTATTTTTATTTTTAGTTTACAACAGATGGTTCTACAGAATTTCGAGTTCCAGATTTTCTCCCCTCCCTACCCCCTCCCTCCCCAAGATGGCATGGAATCTCATATAACTACCACGAATAACTTCATATTGAATTAATTTATACACTAGTCAAGTTGTGGAGAAGAATTATGTCCAATGGAATGAATCATGAGAAAGAAGAAACAGAACCAAAAAAAATAACCCAAAAACAAAAACAAAAGAGAAGAGAAAAAGGCGAGCATGAAGAGTGCTTCAATCTGCATTCAAACTTCATAGTTCTTTCTCTGGATGTAGATAGCATTCT
Organism: Trichosurus vulpecula; assembly: GCF_011100635.1. NCBI lineage: Eukaryota > Metazoa > Chordata > Mammalia > Diprotodontia > Phalangeridae > Trichosurus > Trichosurus vulpecula. The sequence continues at coordinate 221,327,539 of NC_050573.1, read as the reverse complement.
CCATCATGAGTCCTTTGGAGTTCTGCCTGCACCTTGTGTTGCCGAGAAGAGCAAAGTCTGTCGGGGTTGGTCCTCATGGAATCCATATATCTGTGGTTGTGTACAGTGTTCTCCTGGCTTGCTCCGCTCACTTAGCATTATGTCGTGTAGGTTTTTCCAAGTTGTTATGAAGTCCGTATCATCCCCATTTCTGATGGCACAATAGTATTCCATTACCTTAATATACCACAGCTTGTTCAGCAATTCCCCAATTGATGAGCATCCCTTTGATTTCCAATTCTTGGCCACCACAAAAAGAGCCGCTATAAATGTCCTTGTACATATGGGTCCCTTTCCCGCTTGTGTGATTTCTTTGGGATACAACCCTAGAAGTGGTATTGCTGGGTCAAAGGGTATGAACATTCCTGTGGCCCTTTGGGCGTAGTTCCAAATTACTCTCCAAAATGGCTGGATCATCTCACAACTCCACCAGCAATGCAACAATGTTCCAATTTTCCCACATCTTCTCCAGCATTTATCATTTTCCGGTTTTGTTATTTTAGCCAATCTGACAGGAGAGATGTGGTATCTAAGAGTTGTTTTGATTTGCATTTCTCTAATCAGCAGCGATCCAGAGCATTTTTTCATATGCCTATGGATAGCTTTAATTTCTTCCTCTGAAAACTGCCTGTTCATATCCTTTGACCATTTCTCAATTGGGGAATGGCTTGTATTCCTATATATTTGGCTCAGTTCCCTGTATATTTTAGAAATGAGGCCTTTATCAGAGACACTAGTTGCAAAGATCTTCTCCCAATTTTCTGCTTCCCTCCTAATTTTTGTTGCATTGGCTTTTTTTGTACAAAAACATTTCAATTTAACATAATCAAAATTATCTATTTTGCATTTTGCAATGCTCTCCATCTCCTGCTGGGCCATAAATTCTCTTCTTTTCCATAAATCCAATAAGTAAACTATTCCTTGCTCTCCCAAATTACCCATAGCATCAGCCCCTACTCCGAAATCATGAACCCATCTTGACTTCACTTTGGCATATGGTGTAAGACATCGGTCTATGCCCAGTTTCTGCCCCACCATCCTCCAACTTTCCCAACAGTTTTTGTGAAATAGTGAATTCTTAGCCCAGAAGCTGGCCTCTTTGGGTTTATCAAAGAGTGGATTGTTATAGTTGTTGACTTCTCCATCTTGTATTCCTATCCTATTCCACTGATCCACACCTCTGTTTCTTAGCCAGTACCAGGTAGTTTTGATGACTGATGCTCTGTAATACAGTTTAATATCTGGTATGGCTAGGCCACCTTCTCTAGCATTTTCCTTCATTAATACCCTAGATATTCTAGACCTCTTGTTTTTCCAGATGAACCTTTTTATAATTGTGTCCAGCTCAGTAAAATAATTTTTTGGTCGTTTGATTGGCATGGCACTGAACAGATAGATCAATTTAGGTAAAATTGACATTTTTATTATATTAGCTTGGCCTAACCATGAGCAACTGATATTTTTCCACTTATTCAGATCTGACTTTATTCGTGTGAAAAGTGTTTCATAGTTATATTCATATAGGCTGTGGTTTTGTCCTGACAAATAGACTCCCAAATATTTTATAGTGTCTACAGTAACTTTCAGCGGAATTTCTCCCTCCATCTCTTGCTGTTGGGTTTTGTCAGTAATGCACAGGAATGCCGAGGATTTATGTGGGTTTATTTTATATCCCGCAACCCTGCCAAAGTTGTTCATTATTTCAAGTAGTTTTTAACTTGATTCTCTAGGATTCTACAAATAAATCATCACATCATCTGCAAAAAAGTGATAATTTAGTTTCTTCTTTTCCTATTACAATTCCTTCAATTTCTTTTTCTTCTCTTATTGCTACTGCTAACGTTTCCAGCACCAAATTGAATAGTAGGGGTGATAATGGACATCCTTGTTTCACCCCTGATCTTATTGGGAATGCATCCAACTCATCCCCATTACAAATAATGCTTGTTGATGGTTTTAGGTAGATGCTATTCATAATTTCAAGGAAGGTTCCATTTATTCTTATGCTTTCTAGTGTTTTTAATAGGAATGGGTGTTGTATTTTGTCAAAGGCTTTTTCTTCATCTATTGAGATGATCATATGGTTTCCGCTAGTTTTGTTGTTGACATGCTCAATTATGCTAATAGTTTTCCCAATATTGAAACAGCCCAGCATTCCTGGAATAAATCCCACCTGGTCACAGTGTATTATTCTCGTGATGAGTTGCTGCAATCTTCTTGCTAATATTTTATTTAAAATTTTTGCATCAATATTCATTAGAGAAATTGGTCTATAATTTTCTCTCTCTGTTTTGACTTTACCTGGTTTGGGCATCAGTACCATATTTGTGTCACAAAAAGAATTTGGTAGGACTCCTTCTTCACCTGTTTTCCCAAATAGTCTACAAAGTATTGGAATTAGTTGTTCTTCAAATGTTTGATAGAATTCATATGTAAAACCATCTGGCCATGGAGATTTTTTCCTAGGGAGTTCATTGATGGCATGCTCAATTTCTTTTTCTGAAATGGGGTCATTCAGAAGTTTTACTTCTTTTTCTGTTAACCTGGGCAGTTTATGTTTTTGTAGATATTCATCCATATCTCCAAGGCTGTCAAATTCATGGGCATACAATTGGGCAAAACAATTCCCAATCATTGCTCTGGTTTCCTCTTCATTAGAGGTGAACTCATCCGCTTCATTTTTGATACTGGTAATTCGATTCTCTTCCTTCTTTTTTTTTAATTAAAATGACCAAAGGTTTATCAATTTTATTGTTTTTTTTCATAAAACCAGCTCTTTGTTTTATTTATTAATTCAATAGTTTTCTTGGTTTCAATTTTATTAATCTCTCCTTTGATTTTCAGAATTTCTAATTTGGTATTTAATTGGGGATCCTCAATTTGCTCTTTTTTCTAGCTTTTTCAGCTGTATGCCCAGATCATTGATCTCCTTTTTCCCTATTTTATTCATGTAAGCATTTAGGGATATAAAACTTCCCCTAAGAACTGCTTTTGCTGCATCCCATAAGTTTTGGTATGTTGTTTCATTATTGTCATTCTCTTGAATGAAGTTATTAATTGTTTCTCTGATTAGTTCTTTGGCCCACTCATTCTTTAGAATTAGATTATTTAGTTTCCAATTAGTTTTCAGCTTATTTTTCCATGGTTCTTTATTACAAATAATTCTTATTGCATCATGATCTGAAAAGGATGCTTTGACTACTTCTGCCTTTCTGCACTGGATTGTGAGGTTTTTATGCCCTAGTACATGGTCAATTTTTGAGTATGTGCCACCGCTGAGAAGAAAGTATGTTCCTTTTTATCCCCATTCAGTTTTCTCCAGAGGTCTATCATGTCTGCCTTTTCTAAAATTCTGTTTACCTCCTTAACTTTTTTCTTATTTATTTTGAGGTTAGATTTATCAAGTTCAGAAAGGGGAAGTTGAGGTCTCCCAATATTATAGTTTTGCTATCTATTTCTTCCTGTAACTCCCTTAACCTCTCCTCTAAGAATTTGTGTGCCTTACCACTTGGTGCATATATGTTAAACACTGATATTGCTTCATTGTTTATGGTGCCTTTTAGCAGGATATAATGTCCTTCCTTATCTCTTTTAAATGTCTATCTTTAATTTTGCTTTGTCTGAGATTAGGATTGCTACACCTGCTTTTTTTTACTTTAGCTGAGGCGCAATATATGTTACTCCAGCCTTTTACCTTTACCCTGTGTGTATCCCCCTGTTTCAAATGCGTTTCTTGTAAACAGCATATTGTAGGATTATGGTTTTTAATCCATTCTGCTATCTGCTTCTGTTTTATGAGACAGTTCATCCCCTGCACGTTCAGAGTTATGATTTCTATCTGTGTCTTTTTCTCCATCCTATTTCCCCCTGTTTATGCTTTTATTTCTCCCTTTCCCCTTCTCCTCCTCAACAAAGTTTTGCTTTTGACCTCTGCCTTCCTCAGTTTACCCTCCCTCTTTATTCCCCTCCCTTATCTTACTGTTTCCCACTTGCTACTTCTCCCCATCCTTCTTACCACCCTCCTCCCCTTTTTCCCCCCTTCCCCTCCTACTTCCTGTAGGTGAAGTTAGATTTCTAAACTTATTAGGGTATGTTATTCCCTTCTTGAACCAGATCAGATGACAGTGAAGCTCAAATACTGCTCTTCTCCCTCCCTTCTTTCCTTCTACTATAATATGGTTTTGTGCCTCTTCATTTGGTGAAATTTACCCTTTTCTACTACCTCTTTATCTCTTCTCTCATAGCCCTTCCTTTACATCTCTTACTTTTGTTTTTATTTTTAAATTTACATCAGTTAATTTATACAGGCATTCACAATCTATGTGTATCCCTTTCAATTGTCATAATAGCTGTGCCATTCTCAAGACTGACATATATATATATATATAAAACATACATATGATGATATAATCCCACATAAAGATGCAGACTACCTGCCCTTATTGGTTAATAAGGTTTGTAGGGGTTTTCCCCCCTGTTACCTTTTTATGTCTCTCTTGAGTTTTGTATTTGGAGATCAAATTTTCCATTGAGTTCTGGCCTTTTCATCAGGAAGGTCTGGAATTCCCTTATTTCATTGAATGTCCATCACCTTGCCTGAAAAATTTTGAAGACTGCATTTTCTTATTATGGATCTTTCTCAGTATAGGCACAATGTAATGCATTTTGAATTAATTATTACCCTCTTTAAACAGATTACTGCATCATGTGAGGCAGTTTGTAAGACAACTTACTACATTTGGATGAAGCAATGCAGAATGTAGGTTCAAAATTAATTATGCCCATAGGAAATAAATTTGGTGCTCAGAAAATTTGGCTCATGCAACACGAGTTCATCTAATTGAATGATTTCATTGTAATTGAAATAGTTTTCATTCAGTTACAGAATAAAAGCACATTTGAAAAATCCATATATATCTATGTTACAAAACTTATATCTATATTACAAAATATCTAATGTTACAAGGACAGATTTCTTTAAAGGACATGCAACAAAATGTCAAACATAGATATGTGCATGGTGTGATGAGGAAGTCATAATTCCAAGTCAAATTTGATAGGTCTAATTTTTTTTCAATTTTCAGGTAAGTGCCATGTTTCGTGTATGACATATTGTGGAACCCTATCAGAGCCTAATCTCCTTAAAGGCAACGAGTGCTGTGTTTTTGATTTTAGGATTTTTTTGTTTTTGTTCTTGTTTTACCCTTAGGTGAATGTTTTTTGTTTCATGGATCTCTTTGGCAACCTGGTGAAACCTATGGAAACCTCTAAATAGTGTTATTAATTGAAAAGGATAAAGTATTTAGGAAACCAATCATAAAGGAGATCAATCATATTGAAATAAAAATGTATTTTTCCCAATCCTAGTTCATGAAACCACTAAAATCTACTTAAAATTCAGGTGAATAAGCTCTGACTTATTTGTGCAATAGAATGTCTTTCATTTGCCATGGGGCTGATTGTTGGGGAGAACTGGAACTGCACTTCTTTGCAGGGAATTTGCAGTGTGGATCCTCCCTTTATCTATGCCAAAAAGCAACTCATCTGTAACATGTAATGAACTACTTTGACTTGAGAGTAGAGTGATTGGGGGCGAAGAGCCAAGATGGCAGCTGGAAAGCAGGGACTTGCCTAAAGCTCTCCCCCAGGTCCCTCCAAACACTCAAAGAAATGGCTCTGAACAAGTTCTAGAGCTGCAGAACCCATGGATAGCAGAGAGAAGCAGGGCTCCAGCCCAGGACAGCCAGGTCACTGGGAAGGGTCTATCACATGGAGCTGGGAGCAGAGCGGAACAGAGCCCAGTGTGGGCCATGCCAGGACCAACCAGAATGGGAGCAGGGTAGAACAGGGGATATGGCCCTGAATCATTGAGCTTTGGCAATTACCAGTATTCCCAACCCACAAACACCAAAGAAAACAGAGAAGGTTAGTGGGAAAAGCTGCTAGGACAGAGTGATAGGAGTTCATGGTTGGCCACCACCCCAGCAGTGGCAAGGTGGTACAGTTCTGAGGCTGCTTCCAGAGCTACAGCTGCAGTTGCTTCCAGCCCAAGGCCCACCTGGTGGGAGGAATTAAGCAGCAGATTACAGTGGGAATGGAAAGCCTGCTTTGCCCTGCCTGAATCTAGGCCACAATCCTGGTTGGAGGTTCTTGGGGGAGAAAGAGTGCTGCTGTGGCAGAGCTTGCTTTGTAGAAGTAGCTCTGAAAACAGCAGCACAGCCACTCAAGCTTGGGACAAAGTACTCTCCACTCTACAAGTAGTCATACCCCGACAAAAAGCTCAAGGGTCAAGGAGTTGGCTGGGAACATGAACAGGCAGAGAAAACCGACTCAGATTCAGACTCAAACTTTGGAATCTCTTTTGGTAACAAAGAAGACGAAAACAAACAGCCAAAAGAAGTCAACAAAGTCAAAGAGCCTCCAAGAAAAATATGAATTGGTCTCAGCCCATGGAAGAGCTCAAAAAGATTTGGAAAAGCAAGTAAGAGAAGTAGAGGAAAAATTGTGAAGCAAAATGAAAGTGATGTGAGAAAACCATGTAAAACAAGTCAATGACTTGCTAAAGGAGACCCAAAAAATACTGAAGAAAATAACACCTTAAAAAATAGACTAACTCAAATGGCAAAAGAGCTCCAAAAGGCCAATGAGGAGAAGAATACCTTGGAAGGCAGAATTAGCCAAAGGGAAAAGGTGATCCGAAAGCCCACTGAAGAAAATACTTCCTTGAAAATTAGATTGGAGCAAGTAGAAGCTAGTGACTTGATGAGAAATCAAGATATTATAACAACAGAACCAAAGGAATGAAAAATGGAAGATGATGTGAAATATCTCATTAGAAAAACCACTGACCTGGAAAATAGATCCAGGAGAGATAGTTTAAAAATTATTGGATTACCTGAAAGCCATGATCAAGAAAAGAGCCTAGATATCATCTTTCAAGAAATTATCAAGGAGAACTGCCTGATATTCTAGAGCCAGAGGGTAAAATAGAAATTGAAAGAATCCACCGATTGCCTCCTGAAAAAGATCCCAAAAAGAAAACTACTAGGAATATTATTACCAAATTCCAGAGCTCCTAGATCAAGGAGAAAATACTGCAAACATTCAGAAAGAAACAATTTGAATACTGAGGAAAAACATTCAGAATAACACAAGATCTAGCAGCTTCTATATTAAGGGATCGAAGGACTTGGAATATGGTATTCCAGTGGTCAATGGAGCTAGGATTAAAACCAAGAATCACCTACCCAGCAAAACTGAGTATCATGATCCAAGGCAAAATATGGATTTTCAATAAAATAGAGGACTTTCAAGCTTTCTCAGTGCAAAGAGCAGAGCTGAATAGAAAATTTGACTTTAAAACACAAGAATCAAGAAGCATGAAAAGGTAAAAAGAAAGAGAAATCATAAGGGACTTACTAAAATAGAACTGTTTTATTTACATTCCTACATGGAAAGATGATGTGTGTAATTCATGACACCTCAGTATTAGGGTAGCTGATATAGGCAGAGGGGTACAGGGTGATTTTAATATGAAGGGATGATATCTAAAAAAATAAAATCAAATTACGGGATGAGAGAGGAATATATTGAGAGGGGGAGAAAGGGAGAGATAGAATGGGGTAAATTATCTCACATAAAAGTGGCAAGAAAAAGCAGTTCTGTTGGAAGGGAAGAGGGAGCAGGGGGAATGAGTGAATCTTGCTCTCATTGGATCTGACTTGATGAGGGAATAACATACACTCAATTGGGTATCTTACCCCACAGAAAAGAAGGAGGAAGGGGATAAGAAAAGGGGGATGATAGAAGGAAGGGCAGATGGGGGAGGAGGTAATCAAAAGTGAACACTTTTGAACAGTGACAAGGTCAAGGGAGAAAATTGAATAAAGGGGGATAGGATAGGAGGGATCAAAATATAGTTAGTCTTTCACAACATGAGAGTAGAGTGAGTAAAGCAAAGAAATTAACTCAATAGAAGCCTGGAAATTGAATGTGAAGAACTTTATAAGTCAAATAAGGGCATGTGACTCTTTATCCTAGCCACAAATAAAGAGCCTCTGGAGCCTCATGAGCAGGTAATTGACATGGTTAGACCTGTGCTTCAGCGATATTTGGCAGCTGTGTGAAGGATGGATTGAAGAGGAGTCAGAATGGAGGTTGAGAGATCACTTAAGAAGGTAATAAAGTTGGAATAAGCAAATGAATGGAGAGAAGAGGATGGTTGTGAAATATGTTGTGGAGATAGAACCAGTAAGACCTACTCAGTAGCTAACTGGATATTAGGGAAAGAGAAGTATTAAGGATGACTACAAGATTTTGAATATGTATGTATGTGTGTGTATACATATATATATGTATATATATAGATAGATAGATATGTATATATATACATATATATGTATATATATGTGTGTGTATATATGTATATATGTGTGTGTATATATACACATATACACATATATATACATACATATATATGTACATATATATATATAGGATAATGGTACCCTCAGCAGACTTTAAGACAGGGGTAGGGATTGGGGGAAAAATATCAAAGTGTTCTGTTTCAGACATATTAGGTATGAGATATCTGCGGGACATGACATTTGAAATGTTGATTAAACAGTCAGTAATGGCGACACTGTGGCCAGAAAAACAGAATTTTGAATCATCTGCATAGAGATGATAGTTGAACCCATGTATCCCAATGAGATCACCAAAAGAATTTAGAGAAAGGAATAGGAGAGCTTTAAGTTATAATACACTATATAGGAGGTGGGTCAAGATATTGATTCTTCAAAGGAGACTGAGAAGGAGCAGGTACACAACTTGTATGCCTGTGATCACTGGTAGCCTTTTAAAAAACAGGCAATCTATTCATATTTGCTGTTAAATCTAATAAAAATGAGTGATATTAAATCCTTTGGAGCAATAGTTTGCTGGTAAATGTCTAACAACCAGCTCTCTGAAAAAATGTATACTGTACATGCTTTTACATTTAATCTGCATTGTTAACATTTTCTTTGTTCTTTTATATCTAGACTATCGAGAAAACAATAAGCCAAGCACTGTTTTGTAGCCTTTGCTGATTTCTAAAGTGTAATTCCCCACACTGAGAATTTAACAATCAACTTTCACTAATTACTCCAGATAGCTCTAACATACCCCTGCTTGGGAATAAAGATGAGAAGAGAGGTTATATGAGCCTGAGGACAGAGGACTAGATAAGCTAAAGGTATTGAAGAAAATTCACCTATTTTGTGCAGTGGATGGATCACTGGGCCTGGAGTCAGACCAGAGTTCAAATTTGATCTCAGATACTTACTAGCTGTGTAACCTTGGGCAAGTTTTTTAACCCCTGCCTAAAATGGGAGAAGGAAATGCCAAACTACTCCAGTATCTTTGCAAAGAAAATTCCATGGAGAGTTGGTCCCTGGGGCTGTGAAGAGTCAGATAAGACTGAATGACAACAATGATTTTTCTTAGGATGTGCTGTGCTCCCTACCCCCTTCTGATTCCCTTCCGAAGCACCTGAAAGAAGGAACCAGAAGCAGCTGTTTTCTGGTTATAAGGAGATGACAGCAGACTTGGGGAAGGTAACAATTTTTATTTTCACTTAATCTGAAATGAAATTGCTATTTTTTCCACCCAATAGCTAGGCTATTATTTCCAGAATCTTAGATCACAGTTGTATTTGGAGGGGAAAAGAGGGAGGTTTGAGGGGGGCTGCTGCATCTCTACTCCCTTTTTTCTTTTCCATCTTAAGAACAGTTCTGAATCAGGATCAAGTGTCAGCTGAATGAAGAGACAGTGGCAGAGCAAGCAGAGCAGAAGAAAACCTTATAAGCAGAGACTTTGGGGATTTCATTCAGATGTTCTTAAAGAAGTTTTGAAAAGTAGTGTTGCCCATGGAGATCCCAACCACCCACAGAGCAGGGACTGGTTTGCAGAACACAAAACGTTGAGTCAGAGTCAAGACTGTTGATTCTGAATCAAAACAATGCATTTTAGATTAATATTGAGCTTATTTACACAGTGCTTTGAAGATGCTAATTAATCAGTATTCAAAGATGATCTGTCAAAAGGACCATATTCCTCTTTTGTTAACCCCAAATAATTGTATCTAAATAGAATTCACTTCTTTGATTGAGCTTTACGGTTGCTGCAAATTGGATATAAGTATCACTGGCAAATTCATGTAAAGAAACTTGAACTATCAGTTGGTTACCAATAGGACAAATGACAATTGTTTAGTTTATCAGCCCCCTTAAGCTAAAAAGTGGCATCTAAAAGCCCAGGGAAACATATGGCCATTAAGCTCTGGAAAACAGCTAACCTCCATGTTATCTTATTCTATATTTTCAGCCAAGTTCTCTCAGTCTTTCAGCTCTGTATAAGAAGCTTGACTGACTTCTCACTGGCTAGACATCTAAGGACCAAACTTAGCCTTTCATGTCTTAACAAAATTTCCCAAGGTATTTTCATAATTAGAACACTCAATCATTATTTTCTCCTCATTTTCCTCTCTTCTGTGACACTATCCTCCACAGGCTGCCAGTTTAATAAAAAAAATTCAACTTTCTCTGAAACATAGGACTCATTTCATCAGCATTCCCCAACATTAGATAAGTATACTTGACATTATTCTTTGAGCATGCAACTAACACACCACCGAATCCAGCAGTTTAGGCATAGGAAATACACTGATGAAATTTCTTTGTAGTAGTATATCTAGTTGCTGGATGAAAGTGTACATACAGACAAATTACAAAGGGATATGTGGGCTTGTGTTCTACGATCTGCATGTTTCAATGTTTATTTTACTTTATAAAGGCCTAATAGACAGGGTCAAATTAAAAGTAAGAGTATATTCCTTGTGAAGATTTGCCTACTGATTAGTATTAGGCTCTAGCTGAAAAGTGACTCCATGTTTGATGACTAATTCTTCCATTCATGTATTGGAAAGTTCCTATGTACCCAGTCGCTCTTGTGACCCTAGGCAAATCATTCAACTACTGTCTGTCCTAGATTCCTCAACTGTAAAATGGGGATAATAATAGGACTTAACTCCCGGAGTCATAAGGATCAAATGAGATAATATTTGTAAAGTACATAGCATAGCATCCAGGATGTAGCAGGTGCTTATTAAATATTTTGTCCCCCTTCCCTGATAATATTTCAAAGGTATAAAGCTCTAATGATTAAATTTGTGTTATCAATAATCAACTAGTAGGGGAGATGTTTGGGGGCTTCCCAAATTTCTTCCACAGTCTTTTCTAAATACACAACTATGATTATATTTCAAAAAAGAATAACAGTGTTCATAATAGATATCATTTTAAATGAAATCATATATTTATATATGTATTAATATTTGAATAAGACATACACACATATAGAGAGACAGATATATACATACACACATACATATTATAAATGCTATGATGGGAATACTGGATTGAGAAAGGGCCTTGGCATTCAGAAGATCTGGATTAAAGTCCTGCTTCTAACACATATTGACAAACTGACTTTGGAGAAGTCAATTTGCCTCTCTGTGCTCCAAGCAAATATTTATGACTGTAAGTTGAAGAGATGATAATCCCTACATCAATGAAATCATATGACCCACTCAAAAATTATATAGCATAATAACTCATATACAAAAATAAAATATATTTATAAAACATTTTGTAAATTTTAAATCTCTATATGGATTATCATTATCTGTATCATAAAAATATTTTTTGAAATATCATAACTATACACTTGAATTTTTTTTAATGCAATTTATTTATTTAACATATTTGGTTTTCAGCATTGATTTTCACAACATTTTGAATTACAAATTTTCTCCCCATTTCTACCCTCCCCCCCACTCCAAAATGGCTTATATTCTGGTTGCCCTGTTCCCCAGTCAGCCCTCCCCTCTATCACCCCCCTCCCCTCTCATCCCCTTTTCCCTTCCTTTCTTGTAGGGCAAGATAAATCTCTACGCCCCATTGCCTGTGTATCTTATTTTTTAGTTGCATACAAAAACTTTTTTTGTTTTTGAACATCTGATTTTAAAACTTTGAGTTCCAAATTCTCTTCCTTCTTCCCTTCCCACCCACCCTCCCTAAGAAGTTGAGCAATTCAACCTAGGCCACACATGTATTATTATGTATAACCCTTCCACAATACTCATGTTGTGAAAGGCTAACTACATTTTGCTCCTTCCTAACCCATCCCGCTTTATTGAATTTTCTCCCTTGACCCTGTCCCCTTTCCAAAGTGTTTGTTTTGATTACCTCCACCCCCATCTGCCCTCCCCTCCATCATCCTCCCCCTTTTATTTTTTTTTATCTTCCTCCCTCTTCTTTCCTGTGGGGTAAGATACCCAACTGAGTATGTATGGTATTCCCCCTCAGGCCAAATCTGATGAGATCAAGGTTCACTCATTCCCCCCTAACCTGCCCTCTCCCCTCCTCCCATAGAACTGCTTCCTCTTGCCACCTTTAGGAGAGATAATCCACCCCATTCTATCTCTCCCTATCTCCCTCTCTCAGTATGTTACTCTCTCATCCCTTAATTTCATTTTATTTCTTTTAGATATTTTCCCTTCATCTTCAGCTCACCCTGTGTCTGCTCTCTCTCTTTTACATATATATATATATAAACACACATATATATATACACATACATACACATACGCATAGATACATACATACATACACATTCACTTATATATATACATAAACATATATATGCATATTCCCTTCAACTACCCTAATACTGAGGTCTCATGAATCATACTCATCATCTTTCCATGTAGGAATGTAAACAAAACAGTTCAACTTTAGTAAGTCCCTTGCAATTTCCGTTTCTTGATTACCTTTTCATGCTTCTCTTGATTCTTGTGTTTGAAAGTCAAATTTTCTATTCAGTTCTGGTCTTTACACTGAGAAAGCTTGAAAGTCCTCTATTTTATTGAAACTCCATATTTTGCCTTGGAACATGATACTCAGTTTTGCTGGGTAGGTGATTCTAGGTTTTAATCCTAGCTCCATTGACCTCCGGAATATCGCATTCCAAGCCCTTCGATCTCTTAATGTAGAAGCTGCCAGATCTTGGGTTATTCTGATTGGGTTTCCACAATACTCAAATTGTTTCTTTCTGGCTGCTTGCAGTATTTTCTCCTTGATCTGGGAGCTCTGGAATTTGGCAACAATATTCCTAGGAGATTTCTTTTTGGGATCTATTTGAGGAGGCGATCGATGGATTCTTTCAATTTCTATTTTGCCCTGTGGCTCTAGAATATCAGGGCAGTTCTCCTTGATAATTTCCTGAAAGATGGCATCTAGGCTCTTTTTTTGATCATGGCTTTCAGGTAGTCCTATAATTTTTAAATTATCTCTCCTGGATCTATTTTCCAGGTCAGTGGTTTTTCCAAGGAGATATTTCACATTGTCTTCCATTTTTTCATTCCTCTGGTTCTGTTTTATAATATCCTGATTTCTCATAAAGTCACTAGCTTCCACTTGCTCCAATCTAATTTTAAAAGTAGTATTTTCTTCAGTGGTCTTTTGGACCTCCTTTTCCATTTGGCTAATTCTGCCTTTCAAGGCATTCTTCTCCTCATTGGCTTTTTGGAGCTCTTTTGCCATTTGAGTTAGTCTGTTTTTTAAGGTGTTGTTTTCTTCAGTGTATTTTTCAGTATCTTTTTGGGTCTCCTTTAGCAAGTCATTGACTTGTTTTTCATGGTTTTCTCACATCCTTCTCATTTCTCTTCCCAATTTTTCCTCTACTTCTCTAACTTGCTTTTCCAAATCCTTTTTGAGTTCTTCTATGGCCTGGGGCCAGTTCATGTTTTTCTTGGAGGCTTTGGTTGTAGGCTCTATGACTTTGTTGTCTTCTTTAGGCTGTATGTTTTGGTCTTCTTTGTCACCAAAGAAAGAATCCAAAGTCTGAGACTGAATCTGGGTGCGTTTTCGCTGCCTGGCCATATTCCCAACCAACTAACTTGACCCTTGAGTTTTTCAGTGGGGTATGACTGCTTGTAGACTAACGAGTTCTATGTTCTACGTTTGGGGGGGAGGTGCCAGCTCTGTCAGAGCCACACTCCTCCTTCCCCAAGGACCCCCAGTCCAGACTGGGCTTAGATCTTCAGCAGGCTGTTGCACTCCTGCTCTGATCCGCCACTTAATTCCTCCCACCAGGTGGGCCTGGAGCCGAAAGTAACAACAGCTGTAGCTGCCCCACCTCCGCTGCCCCCGGGGCTGGAAGCCGAACCGCGAACTCCTTCCACTCCTGCAGCTTTTCCCACTAACCTTCTCCGCAGTCTTTGGTGTTTGTGGGTCGAGGGGTCTGGTAACTGCCGCAGCTCACATATTCAGGGCGCTAGGGCCCCTTCCGCCCGGCTTCTGGTCTGGATCGTCCACGCCGCTCAGGCTGGGCTCTGCTCCACTCCGTTCCCAGCTCCCAGCTCCCAGCTCCGTGTGGAATAGACCTCACCCAGAGACCATCCAGGCTGTCCTGGGCTGGAGCCCTGCTTCCCTCTGCTGTTCTGTGGGTTCTGCTGTTCTAGAATTGGTTCAGAGCCATTTTTATAGGTTTTTGGAGGGACTCGGGTACGGAGCTCACTCTAGTCCGTGCTTACCAGCCGCCATCTTGGCTCCGCCCCCTCAATGTCTACACTTGAATTTTAAAGCAAAGAAATATGATCAGCCAACTTTTTCAAACAGTGGCTAAAATACAAAAAAACCCCATAGTGACAAATGGGAAAAATGAATGGCTTTGACCAACCCCCACAATTTCCCAGTGTGCAAAATTAGTTTGAGGGTTGTTAGGTCCTTGCTATCGGAGTGAGCTAAGGAAACGTCCACACAGAGCTCTATTGTCTGGATCATTATAAGTGCTTTAAAAATGGTTGTTATTTGATTGATTGATGTATTCCAGGGATTAATGGCAATCAAAAGTTGCATGGAGAGGGGGAGGTGAATACCTGAAGCTCAAAAAGACATGACTAAAGCTGATATTAAAGAAGGTAGAGAGGAGCTGTACATGGACATGGTGAAGGCAAAGCTAGTAAAACATTTTTAAACAATGGCTAATGAAAATATTTTTGAAAAGCCTAATAGGAAGTCAAGGATCAAGTCCAAGAGTAAAAAGTCCATATGATGGGAATAAGAAAGTAAGCATAGGTGTATATGCACACACACACATGCACACACAAGTGACTGACAGTTTGTCTCATAAAAGGATACAAGAAATATTTCCTAAACCCCTACTGTGAGCAAAGGCAAAGCATGATAGAAAACAAAGGTCTACGTGAGGCAATACTCATTTTTATGGCAGTGACATGGAAAGTTATCTTCCCTCCTGACTCAGGTACAATCACACAACTATAGTTGTCTTCAGTTCTAGAGAGTAATTGAATGAATTCAATTTTTCAAAATGCTTATAAACAGTAGGGGAACCTTTGTATGAATGAATGAGTCGGTGAGCAAATGAATCAATAAATGAATGAATGAATTGTGCTTTAGTGGAAAGAGAGCCCTGACTGGCATCAGAGGACCAGAATTCAAATTCTACCTTTGTCAGTTATTAACTGTGGAATATCACTTGTCTGTAAATGTTTCTTTCCCTCTGTGAGCTTTAGTTTCTTAGGTAGATGTCTTATAAGATAGAGCCTAGACCTGGAGGGAAAAGACATGGGTTCAAATCCAGTCTCAAATACCATCTGTGTGAGCCTACACAAGTCCCTTAAGCTCAGGACTCAGTTTCTTCATGTGTAAAATGGGATTAATAAAATTTAACTTGAATACTTTTTGTAAGGATAAAATAAGGTAATATGTGTACAGTTCTTGGAGATCTTAAAAGCTAATGATGCTTATGGCGATGAAGAAGATGAAATAGATAGCTTCCAATGTGTCTTCCACCTGTAAGTCTATGGCTTCCACATCTACTATTAGAAGCAGAGTCTGTGTTTCACACAAGGAATTTTCATTCACAAGTAGGGAGCTTGACTTCTACTGATCTTGTAGAAATCACTACTGCCACGTGGTCTTCATGTAGGTCTGAGGCCATTGTTTATTTCCTAAAACTCCTTGGAAATCAAGCAATCTGATAATTTTTGCACAGAAAAGCATGGAGGAAATATGTGTCATTATGTTGTCATCAGAAATAAAGACTTGAGGATTCCAAGTGTAACTTAAATCTAACTCTTATAAGGCTTCATTATTATTACCTAAATAAAATTGCTACTGGTGGTTCACTTATCTCTCATAAACAATGAGCGAGTACAACAAACAAATACCTTTTAGATTGCTTCCTAGCTCATCACAGCAACATCTCTTTCCTTTGCTATTTTATAATCTGTAACCTATACTCTTTCACGATTTTCTTGGATCCCAGACATTGTTTCTGATCATCTTGGTTTCTCCTATAAATCAAGTTCATGCTACATCTATCAAAAAGGCATTCACCCACATTAAATGAATATTTCAAAAAGATTTAATTTTTGACTGATTTAAACTAGCAGCTGGGCTCCAATTTGCAAGTTGAATTTGGCTTTTCTAAAATGCCATAACCACCTACTAATAAGAAATTTACTTCTAATTCTCCTATAGTTTGATATTTTTCAAGAGGAGGATGTGTAAAAGCACATACATATTTATTCCTTGAAGTATCTGAACATAAATTTCCCTTCAAAAATGGAGAAAAATTTAAAGTGATGTGTGTGCATGAGTAAATTTAAACTGCATATGTACACCAGGCTAAAAATCACAAGGCAATGTGATTATGCCTTATAATTGGAGGTTTAGCATTAAGTGTGGTTTTCCATATAACGCTTGTGGGAAGTAAAATGTCAAAATGCAGAATGCATACATAAGCAGGCAAGTCATCAAAAGAAGATGTTTTTTTGAGCATAGTAAAAATGTCAATGAGAAAAAAAATATCTGTACTGGCTTCATAGGCCAGAAATTAGTTGTCACCTAAAGAAATGAATGGTTGGCCATTGTACATGTTAGATTTTTTTTTCATTTCAACATTGAAGATTTGAATGTAAATGTTCTTGGAATAAATAAGTAGGAGTATGTAGCAAGATGTTGGCAATATTAAAGGGATTGTGTTGTATTTGATTTAGCTGTTTAAATTATGTTTTCTTATATACCGTCTTCATGGAAACCGTGTGTAAACTACTTCTGAAATAAAGAATCCTAAGGATGCTCAGACATCAACCCAAACCATGCATTTCTTCTGACCTCTGCCTTCCTTTAGTCATCCTCCCTTTAATCACTCCACCTCTTTCTGTTATCTCCTTCCCCTCCTACTTCCCTGTTGTTAAGATAGATTCCTATAAACAATCAAGTGTGAATACTTATTTTTCCTTCTTTTTAGCAATTTAGACAAGACTGAAATTCAAGGGTTGCCCATCCCCCCATTTTCCCCTCCAGTGTAAAAGCTCTTTGTGTATCTCTTTTATGTGGAATAATTTTCCACAGAGTGCTCTCTCTCAGTTATTGCTCCAAGATTTTTGCCAGTCATCCTTATTAGGCTGATTCTTCATATAGAAAATGGTAATCTACTCAAAAGGCAGTGTTGCTTCAGAAAAGGCTGAGGAACAATTTTTATAGTGTTAACCAGGAGAAGATGTCTGTACACAATATGTGTTGGTCTGACCAAGGCCTTTGACACTGTCTGTTGAGAGGCTTGTGGAAGATCACGGCAAAGTTTCATTGCCCAGAGAAGTCTATAAATATTGTACACCAGCTCCGTGATGGCATGCTTGTACATGTTCTGGCTAATAGATGATGCTTTCTCAGTTTCCCGTTCACCAGTGTAGTGAAACAGGGCTGTTTACTGGCCCACATACTTTTTAGCATGATATTTTTAGATGCTGTCAGACGTCTTCAATGAGGATGAAAATGGCATCAAGGTCAGCTACCCTACTGATGGTAAATTATTTAACCTGGAAAGGTTTCAAGCTAAGACTGAAGTGGAGGGAGAGTTGATGTGTTACTTTTTGTTCACAGATGATTGTGCACTCAATGCAGCCTCTGAGGTTGAGATGCAGAGCTCTCCACTGTTTGTGTTAATTTTGGTTTGACAATTAACAACAAAAAAACAGCCTCTCCTCCAGTCAGCACCATACCATATTTCAAACCATTGTTTATAGCAAATGGAGAAATTTTGAAAGTTGTGGATAACTTGTGTTGGGAGTATGCTTTCCAGAGATTTAAACATAGACAATAGAGCTGATGCACACATTGCCAGAGCTATCTCAGTGTTTGGGAGTATCTGAAGGAAAATGTTGTAAAGAAGTGTTAGGTTGCCTACCACACTAAAGGTCTATAGATCAGTCATACTGACTTCATTGTTGTATGCCTGTGAAACCTGAACAGTGTACCAGTGTCATCTAAGAAGATTAATTGCTTCCATTTGAATTGTCTTAGGAAGATTCTGAAAATCACCTGGCAAGATAAAGTACTCACTGAGGTCTTTTCTGGAACTCAACTGCCAAGCCTTCAAACCCTAATGTAGAGAGCACAAATACAATGGGTTAGCTATGTTATTAGAATGGCAAACATGTTTTCCTTAAAGACTATTTTATGAAGAATTTGCACAAGGCCCATGCTCATGTGAAGGTCAGAAAAAATGATAAAAGGTTACTGTCAAAGTCTCTCTGAAGGACTTTGATATTGATTGTGAGACATGGGAGACACTGGCCTAGGACTACCAGTATAGTGTGCCTACATTTTTTTTATTTTTAATGATTTGTATTTAATATTTTAGTTTTCAGCCTTTGTTTCCACAAGATTTTTAGCTATAAATATTTTACTCATTTAAACCCTCCCCACCACTCCGAGATGGCATATATTCTAATTGCCTCTTTCCCCAGTCAGCCTTCCCTTCTGTCACCCCACTCCCACTCCCCTCCCCTTTCCCCTTACTTTCTTGTAGGGCAGGATAGATTTCTATGCCTAATTCCCTATATATCTTGTTTCCCAGCTGCATGCAAAAAACAACTTTTTTTGAACGTCTGCTTTTAAAACTTTGAGTTCCAAATTCTCTCCCCTCTTCCCTTCCCACCCATCCTCCCTAGGAAGGGAAGCAATTCAACATAGATCACACATGTATCATTATGTAAAACACTCCCACAATGCTCATGTTATAAAAAGCTAACTATATTTCCTTCCATCCTATCTTGTCCCCATTTATTCAATTTTCTCCCTTGACCCTGTCCCTTTTCCAAAGTGTTTGCTTTTGATTACCTCCTCCCCCTGTCTGCTCTCCCTTCTATCACCCCCCCCCCTTTTTTATCCCCTTCCCCTTACTTTCCTGTGGAGTAAGATACACATTTGAGTGTGTATGTTATTCCCTCCTCAGGTTGAATCCGATGAGAGTAAGATTCACTCATTCCCCCACACCTGCCTCTTCTTCCCTTCCAACAGAACTGCCTTTTCTTCCCACTTTTATGTGAAATAATTTACCTCATTCTACCTCTCCCTTGCTCCCTCTCTCAGTATATTCCTCTCTCAGCCTTTAAATTTATTTTGTTGTTTTATTCATATTCAACTCTCCCTGTGCCTTCTGCTTATATATATATATATGTGTGTGTGTGTGTATGTATGTATGTATGTATGTATATTCCCTTCAACTACCCTAATACTGAGAAAGGACTCATGAATTACACACATCATCTTTCCATGTAGGAATGTGAACATTACAGTTCAACTTTAGTAAGTCCCTTATGGATTCTCTTTCTTCTTTACCTTTTCATGTTTCCCTTGATTCTTGTATGTGAAAGTCAAATTTTCTATGCAGCGCTCATCCTTTCATTGAGAAAGCTTGAAAGTTCTCTAATTTATTGAAAATCCATATTTTGCCTTGGAGCATTATACTCATTTTTGCTGGATAGGTGATTCTTGGTTTTAATCCTAGCTCCTTTGACCTCTAGAATATCATATTCCAGTCCCCCTTATTCCTTAATGTAGAGTTGGACATGGCTGAAATGACTAAAGCCTAACAAATACATACATTCATACATACATATATACATACATATATAAATAAACTTGTGTGTATACACCTATACCTATATATGTACATATATGCATATGGAATGCATATACGTGTGTGTTTGTGTGCATGTGTGCATGTGTGTGTGTGTGTGTATGAAAATTTCATTGCCCTGAGAAGTTCATCAGTCTTGTACATCAATTTCACAATGGTTTGCTTGCTTTGGTTCTGCATAATGGATAATGCTCTCACCTTCCCAGTCACCAAGGGGTTGAAACAAGACAGTGTGATTGCTTCCATGCTTTTTAGCATAATGTTTTCAACAATCTTGTCAGATGCTTTAAACGAGGATGAACACGGCATCAAGGTCAGCTACAGCACTGATAGTCAATTCTTCATCTTGAAAAGGCTACAAGACAAGAATAATGTGGAAGGATTGTTGGTGAATGATTTCTTGTTTGCAGAAGATTGTTTACTCAATGCAGCCTCTGAAGCTGACATGCGATAAAGTATGGATCAATTCTCTGTCACTTATGCTAATTTCGGTCTAACAGTTAACACCAAGAAAGCCAACAGGGAGCACCACACCATCTATACATGGAACCATTGGCTACAGCAAATCGAGAAGTTTTGAATACTAAGAATAAATTCAATTACTTTGGCAGTGTACTTTCCAGGGATGTACACATCAACAATGAGTTTGATACACACATTGCCAAAGCTAGCTCAGTGCTTGGGAGGCTCTGAAGGAAAGTGTGGGATAGAAGAGATGTTAGACTGCCTACCAAATTAAAGGCCTAGAGAGCCATTGTGCTGACCTGCTTGTTGTATGCCTGTGAAACATGGACAGTATGCCAGCACCATGCTAGGAAATGGAACTGCTTCCATTTGACTTGTGCTAGGAAGACTCTGAAGATCACCTGGCAGGATAAGGTACTGGCCACTGAGGTCCTTTCTCAAACTAAGTCACCAAGCCTTCAGACTCTACCTCAGAGATCACAACTCCAATCTACTGGCCATATTGTTCAAATGCCAAATATATTTTTTGTCTAAAAGATTATTTTATGGAGAATTCAATAAAGCAAGTGCTTTCATGTTGGTCAGAAGAAGCAATACAAGGACACTTTCAAGGTCTCAAACTTTGAAACTGATTAAATGACATAGGATACACTGGCAGAGGACCACCCAGCATGACATGCCCTCATCAAAGAAGGTGCTATGTTCTACGAGCAAAGCAGAAATGAAGTAACTCAAAAAAAAACATGAGATGCATAAATTTAGAGAACCCGTTCCAAATGTTCACATGGGCTATTTGTGCCTGACCTATTGTAGACCATTACGAGTTCATACTGGTCTGATCAACCATAGTCAGACATACTGTAACTTGTGAACATGAACTCTGTAATGCTTGTACTCACCAATTTAATAGGCTATAGTCTCTCTTTTTCACAAGGGAAACCAGACAATGGAGAAGGACAACAGCTAGCCAATGAGAAGGACTTCTGATGGCCAGGACTGTTTGACATACCAGTCATCCTTTGTGCAGTAAACTCAGAGAT